>NC_077231.1:123180830-123508149 GCF_027887165.1 Monodelphis domestica
TGAGCTTTCAAATTCCTTCAAGCTCTGCAATCTTTTGGTTTACATAATGTTGGGGAAAGAGCTCTGGACTTCAGAATCCAATGACCTTGGTTGAAAGGTCTTTTTGCTATTGACCTTGGGTAAGTATCTTACCTCTCAGCCTTTTCATATAAAAATGAGTATAATGTTTATATTGACTTACCACACAGGATTGTTGTGAACATCAAAACAAAGCATCTCAAGAAACAATGAGAGCTAGCATTTATGTAGTGTTTTTAAGGTTTGTTAAGTGCTTTTTCAATATCTCATTTTATCTTTATAATAATCCAGAGAGGTGGGTGATACAATTTTACACCAGATGAGGAAACTAAGGTAGGCAGAAGTTGAGTAATTTGCTTACAGAGCTGGTCCATGAATGAGGTCTTCCTGACTTCAAGTCTAGTGTCACCAACCCTGCTCAGGATAACTTTATAATGATAAAATATCATCTTTATATACTTCCAAGATTCTATCATTTGATTAATGAACATTTCATCAACCAGCATAGATCACAAATCTTCCACATCTTAATAGTGAGATTTGTGAGCCACCATTATCAAAAATTTCCATCATTTGACACAGCTGATGAAGATTCTCTCTGAATTTAGCTATAGAGTCTTGAAGATAGTCACCAAAGACTGTGGTAGTCACCAAAGACTATGGCTGAGCTTTCTCCAAGTTTTTTAGATTTAGTGGGATCTATGTGAGACTGTTCTCTAGCCTTTGAAAATACTGGATGTTTTCCATGCCATAATGAGGCATTGGAAGAGAACTACTAATTAATAATAATACAAGCAATAAAACACTGTACCCTTTCCAGACCAGAGATGACTCTGTGTGAAGTAAGGAAGAAGATGGGATTTAATCTTTAGAGTTACAAACTAGAGGGAATCCCACAAGCCTAAGCATGGCTTCCACTCTGAGCCCAGCTCTTCCTCCCAAACCAAGACCACAGATGGTTTGGCAGCACCCAAGCCTTCTCCTCTGCTTTTGCCAAAGCATTCTTGTCCACATGGCTCTGGATCAACTATAACCATGTGGGTTTGGCCCAAAAGAGAGTTGGGCATAGAGAACTTGATCAAATGGCAAGAAGCTTCCCTAGGTCCCAAATCATGGAATGAAGCCCTTTGCCAAACATAGGCTACATCTGGCTCTCTTCACTCACAAGCCTATTCTGTGCCAGCCTCCTTCCATGAGTGAACTATTGGCAACTGGTCTGTTTTTGTTCTAGGCCTGGGGCATGCTCTTCAGGAAACCACCCTGTCCAATGACACTGGGGAAGGAGAGAGGGAGGGCTTTGGGAATGCTCTGCTTTCTTTTCCAGGATCTGGGTGAGTCTCTCTCTCTTCCACTCCACCTACCATCCCACATAAACATAAATCTATACATATAGGAAAAATGTGACTCATTAAAGCTCATTATTCCTTACAGATCAGAGGCAAAACTAAGAAGGGAATAAGGTCAACAATACTTTAAAAACTAAGCACATAGTAATAATAGGGAATGGAGATAGGGATAGGATCTATGATTTCAATTTAATAACTAATCCCTATATGAAGAAACTCCCTTTGCCATTGGAGGTCAGCACTTTTCTCTATAAACTAGTCTTGGAGGGTTGCCTGAAGGATTGAAAATTTAATCAATTTGCCAATTATTACATAGTCAGCAAGTCAGAAATGACACTTGAACTCAAGGTCTTTCTGAGTTTGAAGCCAGTTCTCTATCCACTGCACCATACTGACAACAACAACAACAATATTTTATATGATTATGAAATAGTTTCATAAACTTAATTTCATTATATGTGATATTCAAAACAACCCAGTTACCTAAGTAATGCAAATATTATCAGCTCCATTTTACAGATGAAGATTCTGAGACTCAGAAAGGTAATCCAACAAAGCAGAAACATAGAAGAAAAACAACTGCTTGATCTCATGGGTCGATGGGGATATGATTGGGGATGTTGACTCTAAACAATCACCCTAGTGAAAATATTAATAATATGGAAATGGGTCTTGATCAACGAGACATGTAAAACCCAGTGGAATTGCTTGTTGACTATGGGAGGTGGGTGGAAGGGGGAGGGAAAGAACATGAATCATGTAATCATGGAAAAATATTCTAAATTAATTAAATAAAATTTTTCAAATTAAAAAAAGAAAGAAAGGTAATCCAAGGTCATAAATTAATCTGACAGGCCTGAGTTTCTAACCAAGATCTTTTAACTCCAAGTCCAGGACTCTTTCCATTTAAATTTTTTTAAGGTTCTTCAGTTTTATCTGAGTGAGTACTCCCCCCACCCTCACTAATGTAGATCTAAATTACCTCATATCTTTGTATAAGATATTCTCAGAGAGAAGGATCTAAAGCAAAGTCATGTCATCAGACAACAGACTCAGCCAATAATCAAATCCTTTTTAGCCCAATAAGATATATCAGGGTTTTGGTTCCATTACTTTTGCCTTTGAGAAGGCAGAACCATCTTCATGCCTCACAGAATGATTTTGGACTTATGGTCCTATCACGTAGGAAGGAATATTTAGTGACTTTATAACCTCATGTCAGTCTAAAATAGGCCATATGGATCTATTTGGGATTCAAAAGAATTATGTTTTTAAGTGCATAAAAAACCAGAGGATAATAAAGGAAACCAATTATATTGAAATCCAGTTATCAAAGTAGTCTTAAAAAACAAGTTGATGGACTCAGTTTAAGAACTCTTGTTCTAGATCATTTATTCCTCCAGATGGATTTTGTTATTTTGTCTAGCTCTTGAAAGATGGGTTCTTAAGCTTTCCTGGATCTCTTTGGTATCTTGATAAAGCAAGTTTTGAATTTTTAATCTCTAAAATATATATGTACATATGTTTATAAAGTAAAATATATCATCAGATTACAAAGGAAATCAATTATATTGAAATAAAATATACTTCCCCCCCCCCAATCTAAGCCCACATATCCCCTGAAATCTATCCATGGATCCTAGGTCAGGAAGCTCTGCATGTATTATTTGGATATTCAAGCTAAGCTATAGTCACAGCCTGAAACAGAGTGATACTTGTGGGGCTCTAACTTTCCCTCTGTTATGCAATATTGAACAGACTGCTTCAGTATTCAGTACTTCCAACTCCCTGGATGCAAATGAGAATGGGGGGTTGGGAGGAAGGGAGTGGTCTTTTCTAATCTAAAGAGAAAGCAGGACTACCATCCCAGAATGAAATTATGAACTGGAAGGGACCTTGGAGACCATTTCATCTTGTGCCTTCATTTTACTTAAACTTCTTTGACTCCAAAGCAAGGCTCTTTCAACCATACAAAGTATTATCTCTCAGTGGTTTGAAAGTGTGTTTTTATGTTTTATCATGTGCAAATGCACATGAATGCATATATGTATTTAAACATATACTTTAGTATTTAAGAAACTATGATTATATCTTATGTGGGTTCTCTTTTCCAAAAACACAGGTCAAAACCCCTCTACTTCTCAGTAGATAGTCTTTGTGAATTGACATCACAGAAAAAAAAAATTCATTCCTCAGTGGCCAATACTTTGGTGGCAAGCTTTTGCAAATCTGACTAGGCTAGCTATTAAACAAATACACTATCATGACTTATAGACATACAGTCTATCATCAGTTCTATATTTGGAAAACTTTCCAAATGGGGAGAATCTGCCAGAACTTGTCCTCCACTAACAGAACCTTTGAGAACCCAGGAACATAATAATATTAAGATAAAGGATCATAAAGAGGACCTAAGTGGGAGTATGTGCATGTGGATGTATATGTGTGTGTAGAGGAAGAAAGGGAATACAAGAACCAGGCTATAAAACCAACATAAGCATGGTAAATTTCCAATATAACCTTTAGGACTGGGATGGTGCCATACTTCATTTTTGTATGAACGGACATGGAGTTTAGGAAGCCATGTTTCTAGTCCCCTAACTGTCATGGTATTAGAATGTTAGAGTTGGAAGAGACCATAGAGACATGTAGACAACCCTCTCTTTTAGAAATATGCCATCTGAGGCCCCGGAGAGATAAAATACCTCTGGACAGAAACTTTCAGTCTTTAATAAATGTTTACTGAATGTCCTGATTCCATTAACTTGTGATCAAGTCATCTCTTCTCAACATTAACTAATCTCAATCTCATTAAACTTGTTGAAAAATAGAAGTCTCATTTTTCACTATTATTTCATAGCTTCCTCTGACCTTCCTCCACACCAATCAATACAAAAGCATTTATTAGGTGCCTACAATGGATAAAAAGCCAAAGATGAAAAGGTCCTGCCCTTAAGTCTTCAACAAGAATGTATTAGCTACTTCCTATCTGCCAAGCATAGCAAGAGCTCCTTCAAGGAGATTATATTCTATCAAGGGAGGCAATGTGTACACAAAGAAATAAATTTAGTAATTGGAAGGCAGGTCAAAAAAGTTTTATGTCAGAGGTGAGGCTTGAACTCACTTATCTTTGAAGCAAGCTATGAAGTCTAAGAAATTGAAGAGATGAAGGAATGAATTCAAAGCATATAAAAAAAAAAAACAGGGATGGGTAGTAGTAGTCTCTCGGTAACCGAGGATGACGATTGTCTTTGTGCGTTTTCATCTATGATAGATGAGTGTGCACAAAAACACTTGTGCGTGAAGGAGATTTAAGTGGAAAAGTCGATGCACAGAGACAGTCCCACTCTCTTGGCATTGGAAGCCTGGGTCCAGTGGCACGAAAAATCGTTACACCTGGAGACTTCCTCAGCTGCATTGGATGGCCGTATTGTCTTTTGTGCTCCAACTCACCCTAAGCACTCCACAGTGCTTTGCTGCGTCGCCCTCTCAGCTGTTGAACCTTCTTATTGGTTTCTTCCACCTGTTCCGCCGAAGCAGTCTTCACATGCTGGGTGAGCAAAGCCTTAGTTCACCAGGGGTCTAAGACCCGATGGCTACCCTCACAAGGTTTAGCTGGCCTGTCGAAGCCGTTGCCCGGGGTGTGGCCTCTTTTGCATGCTAGCAGCTACTAGGAGCCACAAGTGAAAGCTGGGTGTCAGGTGAGGGTCAGAGGTTGGAGAGCTGCCCTAGAAGGGCACAATAAGCCCTCCATACCAGAGATACTACTCCTCCCTGAAGACCCCATACACCATACAGGGATGGGAGATATGTTGTATACAAGGAACTTCAAGGTCAGTTTGGCTAGAAGGCTGAGTATGTGAAGAAAAAAAAAGAATATGTAATAAACTGAAAAAAATATGGCAAATGCCAAAGGACAATAACAGCAAGAAGTATTTATTAAGTCTTTACTATGTGCCAGGCACTGGGGTAAGCATTAGTGATAAAAGAAAAATCTTCCCTGAACAAGCACATATTCTAATGTGGGAGACAACTATGTACCTATAAGATATGTAAGGATAAATTAGAAATTATAAATAAATAAATATAATATAAATAAATAAATATAAATAAAAATCAGAGGGAAGGCATTATTCTTAGAAGGGTTTAGGAAAGGCTTCTTGTAGAAGGTGCAATTTGCAGTGAGATTTGAAAGGAGACAGGAGACAAAGACAAAGAAGGGTATTCTAGGCATGGAGAATAACCAATTAAAAGTCATGGAGTCAGGAGATGGAGTATTGTGTGGGAGGAAAAGTATGGCAAACTAGTTTTGTTGGTTTCTAGAATACAAGGAGGAGGGTAAGGAGTAAGGAGAGTACAAAAGTAGGATGGGACTAAAGAAGTTGATGCTTTCTTACTTTAATTGACTGTAAGGTTTTTTGAAAAGAGGAGTTGTTTCATTTGTTGTCCTCAAAAATTCTCCAGTACAACAGTGCTCATCCACAGTATGAATTTGTTTAATACTTGATTAAGATTGACTCTCCAGAAAACAAGGAGCCACTAGAGCCTTTAAGTTGTAAGGCAAGTAACTAAATCTTGAATAAGAATCAGGCAGAGGATCATCAAAGGAGTGTGTTGTTCATTAATATTGTCAATATGAGAATTACTAGCCTAGAGTCTTCAAAATTGCTTCTATTCAATATGGGATGGGTACTGAGTTTGGCATGCCATCTGTATAGGCAGAGTACTATCATACAAGGCTATGTTGGGTAACAGAGCCTGAAAGATCTCCAAGATCACAAAATCCAAACCATTCATCCAACAGAAGAGAAGTCAGAGAGAAGTGACTTACTTAAAGTCACATTAAGAGTGTCAAGGTCAGGAGTAACATCTAGGTTTCTCAACTTCTGATTGAGTCTTCTCTATGTCATACTACCTGACTCCTTACAATTTAGTAGTCAAGCTAGGATACACATATGAGAAGACAAGGCAAGAACACAGAAGAAAATATATGAACAAGGGCATAGCTACTGAGGGTAGCTGATTAGTATGAAGAGTCAAAGGGAGCTTTCGTAAGGGAGGAGGATCACTTTTACCTTATAGCTGGGGAGAGAGTCAAACACATTCATGTAATTGAGTGTCCACAGACAAGCAACTTAATGTCTTTGGTTTGCCTATCTCTAAAGTATGGGGTTATGTCCATGGTCTCTTCCAACTCTAATATTCTTAGTGTGACACAGGTAGGGGACTAGAACCATAACTTCATTCCTGAACTCCAGGTTAGCCCACCACATAGACCATGTTTTGCTAAGTGGGTGACTTTATTTCAAAAAGATTAGAAAATACTTATTCTAGTGAGAATCTGCTCGTGAGTAACTGCAACAATGGTTTATGCATATGGAAATATGGTCTAGGGAAGGGTTCTGTGATCATGTCCCAATCCTATATCCAATCCTGCATTCAACTTTATGCAGTTTAGCTTTGGCTTAGATTATCCCTTCACCCAAGGCTTTATATTCCAATTTGTTCACTCAACCATGACTGATGAAGAAACAGAAGCCCACAGAGAATGTCAATTGGGCTTTTTCAGTAGGTAAATGGAATCAGTTACACAATCATAAAACAACTGGGGGGAGAGGGAGGAACAAAATCTGAAGTATTCCTGGCCCCTCTAGACACAAATAGACAGAATTGAGTGTAAATCTCTGACTAATGGACAACTGTAGAGCAAGAAAAATCCTGTAAGTAATTGGAGTGGGTGACAGCCTCAACTAAAATGGTTTAATGAAGTGGAAAGCCTAGAAGATAGAGATAAGGAGTTTCCAACAATCCAAAACCCAAAGGGGTTCCCATCCAGAAAGTATAAATACACTTATTCTACTTGGCTCCAGAACTAAGATTAATGGGTAGAAGCTATATGAAGGCAAATTTTAGCTCAGCATAAGGGAGACATCCCTAATAATTAGAGTTGTCCAATAATTCAATTCAGCAGGCATATTAAGGACAACTATGTTCCAGGCAAGAAGCAGCCTGGCCCAGCCCAGCCCAGCCCAGAAGACAGAGACTTGATGTTGGAGTCAGGAAGGGCTGGATTCAAGTCCCTGTCTATGACATACGTTATGACTTATTATACTGGACAAGTCATTTAATCTCTTAAAGACCCAGGAGACCTAAGACTATAAACTGAATAAAGGGTACTCCTCTGCAACTCTGCTTTGGGGGAAGAGGTTTTTTCACTGGGAATTCCCTATAGAAACAAAAATAGCAATAAAAAGGGGGTCAAGTACTTTAGAAAAAAACAACAATAGTTTCGATTATTATTCTACTGTGGGTTATTTAATATGTACACTGACAAATACATGGGGAAACTCAGCAAAGGACTAATTTAAGAGACAACACTTGAACTAAGACTTAACAAGAACTATGAATTCTAAGTGAATTGGTGAAATGGGAGTGAAAACACAAGTACTTAGGGATGGGGGTGGGAGGTAGGTAATGCAATGACAGTGCATGAAAAGGTACTGGAGATGAAAGTTGATTGTCATTGAACTCTAGCTATAACATGTACGTGCATATGTATACATGCATACATGTTTGTATGTATGCATGAGTATATTTTTTATATTCCCTTGTAATTATCCATGACAATTACTCAAAATATAAAGTCAGGAGACTCCAAATAATATGAATATGAAAATGAACAAATTATGACAACAAAGTCTAGATTGATTTATGACAAATATAATTGCAGCAATAGTATTCATTTTATTTGTCTTTTGGCATTTTTGATGACACCTTTTTTCTTGCACAAGAGAACTCAATGTAGGGAATGTGTATGGATGAGAATCTATCATGAAGTTCCAGAATAAAATGCTGGGCATCATGAATTTTACTTCAGCTTCCTTTTATCCCATACAAGTCTGTAAGTGTGCTGTCTACAACTGGAACAAACCATCAGTTGCAGAACTGCAATCCAGTGAAACAGTAACTTAAGCCAATTTAAAAATGTAACCCAATTACAATGGTACATCAAATACTTCACACCACTGGAGTTTTCATATGTGTTGAGTAAACAAACTCCCAAACACACACAGACACATACTGAGGTTTTGCTTTGTTTTGTTTTTCCATCAGCGTACTCTATTCAGCGAAAAGATTTGCTCTGGGTAGAATTAGTGCCAAAAAACTGACTTATTTCTAATAGACAAGCAGAGCCCATAAATGCTTTGTAATTCCTGATTTAACATTAAATTCAGCTCAGAAAATCCCCTCCAAAACAGGAAACAAATACATTGCTACTGTAGAAGGGTCTTTCTGGTTTGAAGATTTTAGAATTCCATTGAGGAGGAGGAGGAGGTGTGTGTGTACACACACACATCTTTGTAGAGAAGCAAAACACTTGAGTGACTAGACTAGCCTGGACTTAAGAGAACAAAGTTCTTGACCACTATGGCTCTGAGTAGGTCCTCCATAGTATTGAAAAGATAGACAGGAAGACTGAAGCTTAGGACAAGAGTATTTTTTCATTCTGGGGTTTGATGTAGTTTTTTTTCCCTAGAATTCTAAGATTTCAAGGGCCAATAAAGATGACAACCAGACAAAAGAAAAGGTCTGAAAAGCACAAAAATATTATTTAGAAAAGCACGGGAAGCCTTTATATGGACTGATGCAAAGTGATGGAAGCAGAACCTGGAAAGTACACATGGCAATCATGACAACAAAAATGGAAAAAACAAAACAAAACTCAAAACTAAATGATAATATTATAATCACCAAGTTGGGAACCCACAGAAGACTTATGAAAAGGCAACTTCCTCCCTTTTTGCAGAGGTGGGGGACCACAGATGTGGAATACTGAACATAATGTCAATATGTTGGTGAGTTTTGCTGAATTGTTTTCTTCCCCTTTTTAATCTTTGTTATAAGGATTGGCCCTCTGGGAGTGGAAGAATAAAAGGATATATTGAGAAATGAAGGCAATACAAAATAAAAGATGTCAATAAATTTATTTTTTAAAAGTAAGATGTCACTTAGACTATTTCCTTACCTCTGGGAAGAACTGCAAAGTAACAGCCCCATAGAGAATGTTGTCTGACTTTAAAGTATTCCCTTGCTAGAGGCTTTCCAGGAAAAGTAGACACTAAAGGAGTCCTCCATAATATCTAACTTCATCTAACTTAAATCCCTCTTGCTGAAATTTAATTGTTTCAGCTACAGAGAAAACAAAAACAGATGCCTCGTAGAATATTTCCTCACAGACATATGGCCTGCAACTGTGTTCTTTGTCTAAGGTTGAATTTTATTGTAACCTCTTCTTTATCTCATACTGACCCACCCTGAGTCTCTGTTTTCTCAGTTTGTTCCTTCCCACATTTCCCCTTTTTCAAGTTGATGATGCCTGAGTGGCTATTCAAATCATATAGCAGTGCTGGACCCCAGTATAAGGAATTGCCCTTCCTTGATCTTAGCAAGTATTAGTCAAGCACTTACTATGTGTAAGTCACTGAGCTAAGTTTTATATAGAGAAGAACTTCATGACAGCAAGGGTTGTTGATATGAATGATGAGTGACCAAAAGCTTAACAGTTCTTCTTTCTGTAGAGTGCTAAAGAAGGGGAGAAAAATTCACCACGATCACACACAGAATTGGATTAAATGAAAGAAGGTGAGATGGCATTTCTACAATCCAAAAGGACAGAATTTATGAGTTTAAGGAGACCACAAAACCATCTTGTCCAGATTCTTCCTCTAGGAAACTTTTTTTTTTAAATACTCTGATAACTGCATTTCAAAATAATTGATGTCCTTTGTAACCTTGTATATTTTGTTCTTTGCATTTTTTAAACATAATTCTGAGTCTTCATTCTTCTGAGTACTTCACTAAATTCCCCTAGGGGTCCATCACACACACACACACACACACACACACACACACACACACACACACATGCACACACGCACTAAAAATGCCTGAGCATTTTTAGCCTAACCCATATCTGAAAAGTAATCAACATTATAATATCTCTGGCAAAGCCTCCTCTTGAAGACTTCCAATTATGGAGAACTACCTATTTCCTAAGAGAGTCCATTCAACTTTTGGTCAGCCCTAATATTTCAAATGTCTTTCCTGATTAGGCATCTACATCTGTCTTGCTGTAACTTTCATCCATTTATTTCTCTATTTATTGCCATCATCTGGCATCCTGGGACCAAACAGGTTAACTAATTCCTTTTTCATATGACAGCTCTTCAAACATTGGACAGTGACCATTATGTCCTGTACTGCCACCACTTGTGGAAGTCTTTCCTTTTTGCCAAACTTCTTTTATTCCTTCAGTGAAGTATCATATGGCAGAATCTCAGTCCTGGTTTCCCATCTCTGGAAATGATTCAACTTCTCAATGTCCATCCTAACATGAATTTATCAGAATTTAATATAATACTCCATCTGTGATTATGGCAGAGGAAATAATAATAATTAATAATAATGACTACTGATATCTATAGGGTGATTTCAAATTTTGCAAAGAGCTTTATAAAAATATTATCTCATTTTAACCTCACAACAATCTTAGGAGGTAGGTACTATTATTTCTGTTTTATAGATGAGAAAACTAAGGCAGATACAAGGTGAGTGACTTACTTAGGTCATGTACCTAATAAGTATCAGAGGCCAGATTTAACCTCAGGTCTTTATACCTCCAGATCCAGCATTCTATCCATTATGGCAGCTACCTTCCTGAGTACAACAGGACTCTCATATTTCATGTTTCAAAAACTATCCAACTATCCAAGTATCCAGTAGCCCAAGAATTCATTATTTTTTGTGTGTGAATGGCAAGTTAGTCTGCTGACTTGTATGGAGCTTCTAATACTTTTATGGATCCATAATTACATTCATATGGGCATTCCAGTAGCATAAGACTATAATTCAAATACCTTCTCATTCAGTTCTAGTTCATTTCATCCGATAAATATAGCCCAACATCTTGGAGGCTTCGCTCTAGATCCACTGATAGTACATGGATACCGCTTGAATGCATAAGCTTTCCTTTGGTTAATCCTTATTCTTGCTACATCACTGGTCCACCTCCTTTTCTGGGTGCATTTCTCTGACTATGTTCTTTGGCTGCTTCCCTTTTGCAGCTCTTCACTGGTAATATATTGTGGGCCACCATGCCCCTTTAGGTGGTCTGTAATTTTAACCCTTCATATATAGTCATTGAAAGAATATGAATTATAAAATTATGAGATCATCAATCTAAAGCTGGAAAGAACCTCGAAATCCTCATCCAGTCTCTCTCCTGCAATATATTTTCCATTCTGCCACAAAAGTCATATGTTATCTCCCTCTTCAATAAACTCCAGTGACTTCCTATTGACTACAGGAACAAATACAAAATCTTCTGTTTGGCATTAAGAGCCCTTCACAGCAACTCAGTCCCCTCCTACTATTCCAGTCTTCTTATATCTTACTCCCTGACATGTACTTTTCTATCTGGTGACACAGGCCTCCTGGTGCTTCCACAAAGACAATAATCCATCTCTCAGCTCTGAGCATTTTCTTGGGCTGTTTCTTGTTTTTGGAATGCTTTTATTTCTATATTAGGACTACTGACTTTCATGGTTTCCTTCATATCCCAACTAAATTCGTACCTTTTACATTAAAACCTCCCCAGACTGTCTTTATTCCAGTGCTTTCCCTTTGTTAGTTATTTCCAATTTATTCTGTACATAGCCTTCTCTGTTGATATTATTTTGTATGCTTTTCCTCCATTAAACTATAAGTTCTTTGAGGGTAGGGGCTGTCCTCTTTTTGCATACCTAGTAGAGTGGCATAAAGGTGTGCCTAATAAATGTTGAATGATTGATTGAGATGCTTAATTTTTAACTTTAAGTAAATTTTTTACTGCTCAGGGGAATAAAGCAACTTATCTAAGTTGTAATAGGTCTAAGTAGTAGAGCCAGGATTTGTCCTACTGATTTCTCCTCCTCCCATTCTGTTCTGAGCTCTGTTGACTGCTCATTCAGTGTCTGTCCATCATATAGCTATGAAGAGACTGGCTATATGGGTAGAAAAATCAACTGCATAAATGGATAACAATTTTCATCCAATTGGTTTTATCTTTGTGGATAGTTGGATTTTCAGTTAACAAAGTAAGATAACTTCTATTTCTGAAATATGGATATTAGACTAATTTCACATTCTTTATATTAGGTCCATTGACTGAGAGCTAGAAGGGAAATCATCCATATCAATCTCCTTGCTTTACATACAAAGAAATTGAAGTCCTTAGAGGCTAAGGGACCTGACTAAGGTTATAGAAGTAGCAAGTAGCAGAGCAAGGATTCAATCCAACTTCTCTTGACTACAAAACCAGTAATCTTTCCACAACACCAATGTTGCCTTTATTTGCAAGGGTAAGGGTGATTTTTTCCCTTGCCCAATTATAGGGATATATGATTATCTCTATTAAATTTCATCTTATTAGGTTATCATTCTAACCAATGAGAAACTTATTAAGATCTTCATTCCATTCTCCAATTTGTCAGTTATCTCTTTCATCATTGGGATATGAATAAATCTGAAGCTACTGCAACTTCTTCCAAGTTACTATCACCAATTGTGTACAGCACAGAGCCAAGGAATGATCTTTGGGACACTATACTAATAGATTCCATAAAATGTGAAATCAAACCATAAGTAGATTCTTTGGGTTTGGTCAGTTCTGAATTTACCAAACTGTATCATCATCTAATCTATTTTTTCTATCTTACCAATAAGGATAGCAAAAAAGACTATCAGATGTTTGCAAAAACCTATAGGTTTGCAAAAAATGTAGGTATGTCTACAGAATTCCCTTGTTCTCATCTACAGACCCTTTCAAAAAAGTATAATCTGGGATATTTTGTTTTTGATAATCCCACACTTGTTTTCAATGATAACTGCTTTACTTTTGTGATGCCTATAACCCATATATTTTATATTGCATTCTAGAAATTATGTAAGAATTGAAGAAGAGCTCACCAGTTTATAGTGCATAAACCTCCTCCTTCTTCTGTGTTTGAAATCACTTGCCTTTCTCCAGCCCTGTGGTCCACTTCCTATTCTCCAAAATCTTTCATAAATGTGTCTCTGCAATCACATTCACTATTTCTTTCAGTACCCTGGTATTTAGTTTTTCTGGGTCTGAAAACTTGAAGGTAGTAAGGAGGCTTTTTATAATCACTTTACTTATCTTTATCAAATTCCCTGCTAGCCATTTTTGCTCTATCCTTCCCAGTTTATAGAAAATTCTCTTTGACAGAGAAAACAAAAGCAAGCAAGAGCTAAGTAGTTCTTCTTTCTCTGTTATCATCATCTCATCCTCTCCAATCTGTGGTCATATCACTTCTTTGATCTTCTCGTGCTCAAAATGGCTTAAAAGCTCTGGTAATTGTTATTGGTATTCATGGCAAGGCAAGTCTCCTTCTTAACTTACACTTTTGTGACTTTATTATTAAAAACTATACTAGTCTTTTGTACTAATCCTTAGTTATCTGACTTTGCTTCCGAAAATCTAAAATTAGTCAGTGAGTTCCCTCTGCAATCACATTAATCTCTGTAGACCCTTTTCTTCCTTGACAGAATTGTTCCGCTTTGTATTTTCAGAGAATGTCATTCTTGAGAGCTTTCTACTTCTTTTGAAATAACTTGCCCTATAGAATTTTAGCCCTGCTGATTTTATCTGCTTTTTCCCTGAACTCTTTGAAATCCATTCTCCCAAAATCTAAGGTGTAATCAGACAGTTCCTAGCCTCCCTTTCATTCTCTCTCATTCATTCAAACACAGAACAGTAACTTTCCCTCAATACTCTAATTGTTTCTACTTCAGCTAGTTGGTCAGAATCATGTCCAAAACAAAAGATATCCTGGTTGCCTCTTCTGCCATCTGAAATGGAAATTATTATCAGACTAAGTGAAAATTGTTTAAAATACTCTGCTTTTGGCAAAGAGAGCTTCACCAGGGATTCAGAAAGATGTCTTCAGGCTGCATTTTTTTAAAAAATCTCTTTCCTGAACTTCTCATCTATTACTCCCTTCTGTCCAAATGGTCTACAGTATATTTTCATAATAATAATTTTTCCATTCTGTTCACCATTCCCTTTTGCACAACTGCTTTACCCTTCCATCCAGGATTTCCAGGGAATATATGTATGAGTGTGTGTTTGTGTGTTTCTACATTCTAATATAGGTATGTATATAATTTTATATGCATGTATACATGTGTGTATTCTTCCATTTTAACCCATTTATTTTTTTTGAATAAGGCATATGTTATGAACTCATTTACACTGTTTCCAATAAGTCATCAAGCTACAGGCCATCTTATATGGTTTCTACTGTTTGATATCCTCTCCCCAACATACAAACACACACTTTCTCCCAGTGCAAAGACAACTAGTGTCTTGGAATGGCATCTTTCACATATATGACAGATGAAAGGGTTCTTTTTAATCATTTCCCCTCTGATTTCTACAGTAAAGTGGCTACATTGGACATCATTAGACCTAGAGATAACTTAAAAGCATCAGTGCTTAAAATCATACCAGCTTCCACTTTGCCTAGCAGCCACTCTCCCTATGGTTCCCAAATCCAAATTCACTCAGAAGACACTAGGATTCTATGCTTGGCATCCTGTGATTCACACCCTAACATATCTTGCACTTTTTCTTATAATAGACACTACACTGATTCCCAGTCATATATGTATCCTCTCACTCTCTGCCTCAAACCACTAATAACTCCATCACTCTGACCACAATGTTAACTGTGCCCATGCTTAAGTTCACCACACACTTAATACTTTGCTCTTGACATACTCTATCACAAACACCTCGTGGCTAGGTTTCCTACCACCACATGAAACATCCATTCACTCACCATGACACTGCCTAAACAGCAGGGGAATTTGTGAGCCCAAGTAACAGCTGCAGGCAGCTGCATTCTCTGCTGCTTTTCTTGCACAGCTGTTTGCATTTCAGCTTGGGCATCCCCAGAGTCTAATGGTATACCCTTCCAGGCATGAGCCAATCCTACCAAATCTCAGTGATATCTGAGGCCCAACTTGCCTCGTGTGAGTATCTTTAGTTCATCTTGGTTATTATCCCTACTTTGTACACTTGGGTATAGACATCTGAGGCCATGTGTTTTCTTGGATGATTGTCCCTTGTGAATTACTGCTTCTCGTTTCTGCTATTATTCTTCCATGTTGTACTTGCTGCTCTCTCTGGTTTCTGGTTTAGTAGATATATATGGCCAATGTTATCCCTCCTTTTCCCTTTTCAAGCCATCTTGATCATATACACAAGACTCCAGGCAAACTTTTTTTTTGCCAGTCTTCATTAGACACACTATCCCTGGCCAAGAGCCTAGTCATTCCTATATTTTAAGTCATGGTCCAGAAAGAAAAATATTAATAAAAAAATTGACATTTATATAATGCTTTGCAGTTTACAAAGTACTTTACATGAATTTTTCCATTCCAAAGCTTATTCTCAGACACCAAGTTCTTAACCAGTTGTTCACTTCCCAAATCCACCTCTTTCTTCTGAATCCCCTACCTTCTATTGGCAGCAGTGATTAAAATACCATCTATGCCCCTAAAGCTTAAGTTTCTAGACCAAGACTTCATAATCCCTTGCAATGCTTTCCTTCTGGTAGTATCATTTATCCCCACAAGAATGAGCAGGAGTAGCTAATGGTCTTCAGGTCTGATGAGTCTTGACAAATTCTCTGTTATATCCTGACACTACACCCCAAAAAGAAAGATTTCCTAACTGTTTATGTCATGTTTACAAACAGCTGCCTCCCTCGATATGAGAGCAATGATAATAGTTTGTCTTATCACAACATTCCTAACTGAACATGTTATAAATGCTCATTTATTCATTAAATGGACAAATATTTATCAATCAACTACTGTGTGAAGAACACTGTGTTGGAGGAGATAGGAAATTTAGCTAGACAGGCTTCTTGTCACCCTGAAGTTTATAGTCTCGGAAAGAAGTAACATACGAATAATTATAATATTATTATCCTTGTACAAACAAGGGAATGTGCTATATTGGATAGACTATTGACCCTCAGGGCAGGATGACCATGATGATAAGCTACATTTGGTTTATGATCTTCATTCATTAAAGGAATAGTCATTCCAATGAAATCACAGGACCTTGAAGTATTTATAGATGAGGAAGCAAAGGTACAGAAAGTGAAGGATCCTGTCCAAGGTGCTATAGCTCACAGATCATAGATTCTAATGCTTTGTAGCTGGAAAAAGGTCCAGTGTAAGTTCCCCCTTTTTCTAGATGACATCCAAAGAGATTTAAATGACCCACGGAAGAAAGTAGGTGGCAGAACCAAGATTCAAACCCAGCTTCTCCAACTTTAAATCCATTGACCTTTTCCCATTACACTACATTGCACTATTTCACTTGTAAATGTCAGAATGGGGTCTCAAATCTTAATCTATTGGTATCTATCATTCCTTGGAACACCTTGTTATCTATTTTATGATAAAAGCACAATATCTTCATCATTAAACTCTGTGTTTCTGTTTCCAAAGTTATTTTACATGTATTCTCTATTTTGATCTCACCTGATCCCTTCCAGAATGCAGATGCTATGGTTATATACTTAAAGAGTCCCTGTACACTGGGTTGAGCTTGGTTGCTATACAAAACCTGTAAACAAACCAGCAAAGAAAAGAAAGAAGAGATGAGTTTGGGAAAAGGGGGTGGGGGAAGACTGTAGAATAGAGGAAAGACCACTAACCTTGTTATTAACTATGAAATGTGATTTTAGTCCTATAATAGGTTTAATAAGGCAATGCCATGGCACCAACTCACCAAATGGCACTGGAAAAATCACACAACTTCAAAAAAATTTAATTAAATGCACATTTACATTGGTCTTGGAGCCAAAAGGTCAGATCTTATGATTCAGTTGTTATGCTTATTAGTTGTGTTACTATGGAGAAGTCATCTGAAATTTGTGCCTCAAGCTTCCTCATCTATAAAATGGAGATAATGAGATTTGCATGGGCTACTTATCAGGATTGTTGTGTGCATCAAAAAGAACTTTGTCTTGTGACTTGGATTCTAGTCCTCTCTCTAACACTAACTTGTTGATTGGTCAATTAACCTTGGGCAAGTCATATAAAAAATACTGATACACGTTTACACACTTACTGTGTATGGGACATGAGACTACACAAAGAAGGCACAGGGTCAAGTGCTCTCACTCTTAAAAATCTAATAATTTCAAATCAAAAACAAGCATTCCTGATAACAATGAATATGATTATGGTGAAGGGATTTTCCCCTATGAAATGGAGTAGATATTATAACTCCTTTCAGCTCTGAAGTCTGTGAGTCTAAATCAAAGAGGACAATTAGTTCTTATACCCACTGCCCTTTGTAGCTGGAAATGGTTCTTAGACACTATCTAGTCTAAGTCCCCCTTTTTATAGATGAGATCCAAAGGGATTTAAGTGACCCACCAAAGGCAAATGAAATTAGTAAGTGGCAGAATCAAGATTCAAATCCAGGTTCTCTTGATTTTAAGTACACTGAGTTCGCTATCAGAAAGAGAATGCTGAGCTGCTGGACCAGAGAACTGAAAGGTACTTCTTATGCCATTAAACACAGTTAAATGTGTTACAATCCAAATGGGTTCTAACAAAAAATTATAGTCATAACATGAGACTATCAGAATGGTGTTGAGGTGACAAGTTATTCTGGAAGCAACTTTTCCATGTTGGTGTTTTAACCTGAAAGTATAATGCCTTGAGTGATGGTTTCTACAGCCTGACTTGACCATTGACCTTTGGTTCTAGCACACATATTGTTGTTTTCTAAGTCATTTCAGTTGTGTCAGACTCCTTGTGAGCCCTTTTGGGGTTTTTCATGGAAGAGGCACTAGAGTGGGTTTGCCATTTCCTTCTCCAGATATTGATTTACAGATGAGGAAACTGAAACCAGCTGGGTTAAATGACTTGCCCAGGGTCACACAACTAAAAGTATCTGAGGCCAACTTGAACTCAGGTTTTCCTGATTCCAGGTCTAGCACTCGGTGCACTGTGCCACCTTACTCCCTGGTCTTCACAAATACACACTCCAGACCTATAAATATCTTCTTTTACCAGTCAGAGAGCAAAGGAATACATCTGACATCTCTCAATGACCAGAGTGCTGTCAGTTGAGTCTGTTGACTAGTCAGAGTCAGCTATCACTTTGGATAGAAGCAAGAAGACTGGAAATCAAGAATTGAGTTCAAATCTATACTAGGATATTTGCTAGGTGTGTGATCCTGCACTAGTCACTTAAACACTATTTGCATCAGTTTCTTCATTTGTAAAAATGAGAACAAGAGTATCTAACTTCCAGGGTTATTGTGAGGATCAAATGCGATAATATTTGCAAAGTGCTTTCCAAACTTTAAAGGACTATATAAACTGTATCTATTATTATGACTATTAGAGTTTTCCCCCTTTTGCAATCATCACTGTACTTTAGACCTTAGAAATGATCTAATCCAACCCCTTAATTTGACAGAGAATTGAACTGAGACTCAGAGAGGGAAGGTGACTTGCTTAAAACCACACAGCTAATGAGTGGCAGGAAATTCAGGAAAATTCTTCTTCCCCTTTCTGCTTGTCCTAAATTTAGCCTATAGAATTACCCTCTTAGCATGGACACCAAAGAGAAGGGTAAGAGAAATGTAAGAGAGAAGCAAACCAGTATATGTTATTCTTAGGTAACAACAGCTTTGTGAGGAGTTAAGTAGGAAAAGGGAATTACTTTGGGAATTTCTGGAAGAGGAAGATTGTGTAGTGGAAAGAGGCCTGGGCTCCTCACCCAAATGAAGAAGTCTGTATTCTAACCTCAACCAGGCCATTTACTTCCTGTGTGATGTTTGGCAAGTTATTCTATGAGCCTCAGTTTCTCACTACAAACACAGCCATCACCTTAATTCAGACTCTGATCCCCTCTCATCAGGACCATTACAATAACCTTCTAATGAGACTTTTGGCCTCACTTTTTTCACCCTCTACTCCATCTACTATTTTCCTTAAACACAGGTCTGACCACTTCACTCCTAACTCAGAACTCCATTAGCACCCTTGAGCCTCTAGGATAACATTTTGGCTTTTAAATCCCTTTACAACCTGGCTGCATCTGCCTTTTCCAGCTATTATACATTACTTCCTTTCCTGCACTGTAGTCCAGTCAAACTGGCTTCCTACTTGTTCCTCATGGAACTCCTATCTTGTTTGTCTTGGTGCCTTTGGCACTGCCTGTCCACGATTCTTGAAATGCACTGCTTTCTCTCCTTTGCCTTGTAGAATCTCTTCTTTAAGACAATTCAAACTCCACTTTTTATCCACCAACTAATCAATCAACAAGTACTGATTAAATAACCACTATGAGGTGCTGGAATACAAATAAAATGAATGAAAGAATCCCTATTGACAAGGAGCTTCTCTAAGAACCTTTTTCTGAATCCCCTAAGCCCAGCTGCTAGTGCCTTTTATCCCCCAAACTACCTACCTTGTACTTATTTGGCATATACTTACATGGATTTTTTGTCTTTTCCAATAGAATGTAAGGCCTTTGAAGGGAGTGTTCCATTTTTATCTTGCTATCTCCCAGTTCCTAAGATGGTGTCTGCACACCATTGATGTTTTAGTCATGTTTGACTCCTTCATGACTGCTTCTCAGGGTTTTCTTGGCAAAGATACGGGAGTAGTTTGCCATTGCATTCTCTAGCTCATTTTACAAATAAGGAAACTGAGGCCAGTAGGATTGAGTAACTTTCCTAAAGTTACAAAGTTAAGTGTCTGAGGCCAGATTTGAACTCAGGAAGATGAGTCTTCCTGACTAATCCATGCCAGTACACTATCCATTGCAACACCTAGCTTTCTATGTCTATACATAGTAGGTACTTAAAAAATCCTTACTTCTGATGATATATGAAAAGTGACCCTAGTCAAGTCATTTAATCTCTCTTTTTCTCAGTTTCCTCAAGTATAAGATGGGGATAAAAATATCACTTCCCTTCCAGGATTGTGAAAATCAAACAAGATAAATATTTATAAAATGCATGGCTTAGTGACTAACATTAAGTAGATGCTTAATAAATGTGTATTCCAATCCCTTCTTTTTATTGCAAAATGTTCTTCCAGCTCCCAATTTCTGGTTCTGTGTTTCTGCTAAGGTTCTCAATCCATCCTTGACCTTCGAAACCCCAAATAACTGAGGGAGGACTCAGATGTCCTCTTTACCCCCACCTCTCATGTACAAGGGTAAACACGTAGTTCCAGTGGCCTCTGCTCCTTGCTAAGCATGATGTGTCTCCTGTGAAACAGAAACATGTAGGGGCAGGCAGGCAGGTGGGTGAAAAAACCTGAATGATAGAAGAGAGCTCCTGGGTCAAGTTTGCATTTCTCATTATTTCTCCAACCCATCTCAAGTTCCTTTTGTTTAGAAACTGGCTTGTGTCGTTACTGGAGTCTCTCCCCACACCCCCCTTGACACTCCTCTAGCCTGTAACCCTTCCCGGTAACATATTCCATATGTCAGTCACCCTCAGCATGAAATGTGTGCACTCTGGTTTGGGGGGTTGCCTCCTTCCTGGACACCCCACCCTTTTCCCTACCCCACAAAGTCCAACCAAATCTCTCTCTGTTCTCATCTGAAGAAATACTAATGTGCATGGGGTCAGAGGTGTTGTCCCTTGCTGGTAAGTTCTCCCTTAATGTTCCCACAGGTCCGTCTCCTCCTTCCTCACAATGAAGCTTCCCCTCCCAACAGCTGCAGGGAGGGAGACCCTTCTTTAAGTAGTGCAGCTAATTGAGCTGTGCTCTGACTAAGCTTCTTAGAGTGTTTGCTTTAGAGTCGGCTTTTACCGCACAAGGCAACACAGCGTCCTATTGTCTTCCCTTCCCTCCCTTCAGCTCCCCTCTGGTTCCCCCTCTCCTCCTAGGGCTACCCACTGCGGTAAAAGCTGAAGAAAATTTTCCATGATAACTTCCAATGCATCTTTTTCAGCTCCCTGCAACACAGACATTCCTCTTCCACTCCCCCACCTCCTTTCCCCTCCCCAACACAACCTTTGGTATCTGACTCATAGCCAACAGTGTGTAGGGTAGATTCCCCATGTTCCTTTCTCATGTCTTGCTTATGGTGATAAGAAAATGGGCTTTTGCTGTGGTAGAAGTGATGTAGCTAGATAAGAGTAAGAACTTTCCTGACCACTAGGAAGGAATCTTCTTTAAATACTAGGACCAGCTGCAATAGAAAGGACATTAAAAGTTTTCCAGAAAAGAAAATGTCACAAGTGAAAGAAAAGATAGCAAGTCATCTACCTGGGACACTTGAGATGACCCTCATATTCTCAGAGAACCTTGGCCAAGTCATACTAATTCTCTCTCTCTCTCTCTCTCTCTCTCTCTCTCTCTCTCTCTCTCTCTCTCTCTCTCTCTCTCTCTCTCTCAGCATTTTTAAAACCCTGTCTTTAAATCACCCAATTTTTGTAATTCAAATACTAAGAAGAACACTTTAATATAGGTGTTAAGGCAGAATAACAAAAGTTAAACCATCAACTCCAAAGATTTAACAAAACATGGATGCTTAGAGCTCTTACTTTGGTGGTATCCAAAAGAGATCAGTTTCAAGAGAATGGAAAAGATTGTGATGGTAAGTTGGGGAGGTATGAAGGAGCAGGGCCACCATCTTTCATTCCATGTCTTCTGATAATAAAGTGGCTGTGGTCCACCTATAAATCCATACTAGAGTGTGTTAAGATCCAAGAAGAAAAAGGTGCAATGGAAGCTTTATTTTAGCAACCAAAAAAGTTGAGGACTCGGGGAGAGTGAATAATTTGCTAAAGGTTTATGGAATTAGTTTCATAGCTAGATTCAGAAGTTATATCTTCTCATTTCCAGTTCCACATTCTTCCACTAGGCTAAAAACTCTTCTCTGATGGGCCAGTGGCCAACATCAGAGACTCTCCCTCCTTATCAACATCGTAAGATTCAGCACTAAAGGGGCCTCGTTTTTCAGATGAAAATTCTAAGGTTCAGAAAGGTTGTAACTTGTCTATGATTCTAAATAGCAAATCAAGGACTTATATGCAGGTCTTCTGATTTCAAATCAACTTACTTTTCACTCTCTAATGAGCCTCTCTTCCTCATACAAGTTGGCTACTAGCCTGAACATCATCACAAAATCCTAGTTTAGCCAGTCATCTCTAAAACTGGCATTAGAAGAAAGGACAAAAGGTGGAAAAAAGAGGAGAGGGAGTTATATAGGAGAGTCCCTATTTTTGTGAACTTGATTTTTAATTTAAGCTCAAATTGTAACAAATATCCCCAATTCACCTGAAATTGAACTTTTTTAAAATGATTGTCAAACTGGTTTAATTTTCCCTTCTGACACACTTCCTAGGTGACCATGCACAAAACAATGAAATATTTCCTAAAGAACTAGTTCACAAGATTGTTGTGAATATCAAATGAAGTAGGCAATGTATGGAAAGATCATTTATGCAGACATATTAAGAGGTTTCTATAGAAAGCATTATTATTAACCAGAATTGTGATTTCATCAATATATGAGCTCCTTATGAAGAATGTCCTCTATCAGTAGAGAGCTCAGCATTTACTTTGTAATTTTGGGAATTAAAAGTGAGTTGCCAGGGCACTGAGAAGTTAAGGGACTTGCCTGGAATTATTGGACTCTATTATTTGCCAGAGGGAGGGTTGATTTGATCTGTGATCCAATCCTATCCAATTCAAACCAAACTAATGAACATTTATTATTTTTTCATATACAATTCTGGCTCTCCTACTATTATTATTATTCCTCAAAATTTCAAAAACTCCATTAAATTGTGGATCTAAGTACTCCCTCTACAGGCACAAAACACAATCTATCCATGCCTTTTCCTTCTGTGTGATTTTTTTTTTGGTCCTCCCTCCAATAAAATCTTCCATTGAGGATCTGTCTATCACCCTGGAGGCATTTTTGAGAACCAGGGCAGCACTTAGGACACTCAACTGCCATTTCTTATTTTTTACACATAACATATCTTTTAATTTGATTATAAATTTTTCCCTAGATGACATCTTCCATCCCATTTTTTTTATCTATTGTCAATGTGCTATTGCCTACCTCTGCCCACCATATGTCTCTCAACTTTCCTTTGTATCACCTCCAATTTTGATTCTCCAGAGACTGTGGTTCCAGAATTTGTACTATATAGCATAATCAGAATGAGTTAAATAAAAAAAATTACTAAATACTTATGTGCAAAGCCTTGTGCTAAGCACTGAGGATATTAAAGGACACTGGTTATTTTGGCAGGCACTCAACTACTGAGGCAGGAGGATTAACAGATAGAGATCTAGAAAGAAGCATTTCAGCTGAACTGTGCCAAATCCTTTTTACAATCAAAATGCATTCTTGCCCATCAAGACACTCACCAACAACTGTTAAACAATTATAGTGATTTCCCATGCCCTCCACTTTATAGCTGTTGCTATTAAAACCCAGAAAGAAATATACAGAGTTAAGAGGAAAGGGTATATATGTGGACAGTAGCAATACCCTGTGATGCTTGCTTAACATCCCTCTTTTACAGATAAGTAGAAATAAAACTAGTGGAAAAGAAGGAGAGTACACTGAGGTATCCAACAATCCACATGCCTTCTATCAGCCAGCATCAGAAAATCTTAAAGTTAGAAATGACTTTAATTGAGCCAACAAGCATTCATTAACTGCTTCCTATTACTATATTCCAGGCATTGAGGGAATTCAAAGAAAAGCAAAAACCCATTCCCTCAAGTATTGACCTTAAGGAGTTCAATTCCAATAGGTGATACATAGGCAAACAACCATGGACATCCAAGACATATAGTGGGTAAACTGGAGGTAATCTCAGAAGGAAAGCATTAGCATTGGGGGAGACTAGGAAAGGCTTCTTAGACAAAGCAAGATTTGATGTGAGTCTTAAAAACAGGCAGGAGAACCAAGATGCAAAGATGAGGAAAGAAAACATTCCAAGCATAGGGGACAGCCAGTGAAAAGGCATAGAATGACGAGATGGAGTGCTGTTAGAGAAATAGCAAAAAAGCGAATGTTGTTAGACTGTAGTATACATGTAGGACAACAAAGTCTAAGAAGACTGGAAAGGCAGGAAAGCACCAGAACAAAGGATTTTGAAAGTCAATTGTTCAGTTGTTTTAGTCATGTCTGATTCTTCATGGCCCCATTTGGAGTATTTCTGGCAAAGATGCTGGAGTGATCTGCCACTTCCTTCTTCAGTTCATTTTATAGATGAAGAAACGGAGGCAAACATGGTTAAGTGACTTGCCCAGGATCACACAGCTAGTAGGTGTTTGAAGTCATATTTGAAGTCAGGAAGATTAGTCTCTCTGTCCAGACCCAGCACACCATCCATTGTACCACCTATTTTCCCCAAAAGCCAACTGAATGATTTTATATTTGGTCCTATAAATAACAAAGAGGCCACTATGGTTTACTGAGTTAATTTATGAGTAACAGTTTTCTTTTTAATTTTACATAAAAAAGCTATACCCCAAATAGTTTATTGCCTTTCCCAGAGTCACGCTGGTTGTTACTGGAATAGAACTCATGTCCCTAGACTCCTGGTCCTGTGCATTCTACTGCACCAACCTTTCAAGTAATGCAGAGAATACTTGGGGTAGCACAGTTTGGGAATGGACTAATAGGATCAAAGTAAAATATGGCTCTTCTACTGACTGCTTGTGTGACGTTGAACAATTCACTTAACTTTACTGAGTCTCTCTTTCTTCACATCATGACTTAAAAAAGCTCTAGGGCTTTGATCCTAAGATCCTTAAACAGGTGGCCATCCAACTTTTTAAACTTAAGAAACATATATTAAACATCTACTTTGTGCTTCCTCTCTAAGAGCTGCTGGATAAAAAGTAAAAATTTAAATAATATCTCTAGTGACACTACCACAAAAGGCAGCCAGGCTATTCTCTTGTTAGGCAGAACTATAGTTATCAGGGGAAAAGATTACCGATTTAAACCCAGATCTCCCTACTATTCCTGCTCTCTAATCTTAGCTTTATCTATACAAGACCACAAAAATTGAGATTAGCATTCCAAGGTGGTCATTCCATTCTCCCACCATACTGGCAGACTTCCTTTGTTCTGGAACATGAACCTAGGGGCTAAGCAAAGAAGGAGCTTTAAAATGTACATCAACAATAATGGCATTAAGGAAAAAATAATAAGGATATGCTAAAGGAAAACATACTTGATGATGGGTGTAGATGATATATGAGCCGCTAACGAGCCAACCAATGTGATATAATTGGGAGATGTGCTATCTTGGTATGGCACCATGGCCAACGTTGTATATTAGCAATTACCGAGCAACACTGCACTAATGAAAGGATTTTAACACCTTAGGGTAAATCTGAACCCAAGAACATGCAAAAATATGCCCACCATAGTGCTGAATAGAAAGCAAAACAGGATTTCTAGCTGGAAGAAACCTTAGAAATCATCTCATCTAATCTACTCATTTTGCAGTAAGGAAACTGGCCCAGAGGGGAATTAACTTGCCCAAGTTGAAACAGGTAGTAAGCAAAGGAGATGAGATATGAACAGAGCTGCAGTTCTCTGGCTTCCAAATCCAGTGCTTCTCCCACTACACTGCATCAGAAATATTCATTGTAAATACATGAAATGAAAATGGATATTTAGGAATAAAACATCACTAATCTAATTAATAAATTCTGAATTTCCCTAGGCCTCAGTTTCCTCATCATAAAATAAGTGAGTTTGGCTAGATACTCTCTCTGAGGTCCCTTCCATCTCTGGAACTATGCTCCTAAGACTACAGACTCTGCTCTTGAACATACTTGCAATGGAAACATACTTTGTTTGAATTTGACATTTCAGTAAAACAGAAACAACTCAAGAACCCCAAGGAGGAAAGAAGTCTAGAGGGTTTTAAGTTGTTTGTTTTTTCCTCAAATGTCAAACTCAAACAAACCCCATGCTTTTGTTAAAGTTGATTCACTGGCAGAGAATGAAACATAGGGGAAGTTATAAGCCATCTGAATAGAGCCAACTACTTTGTTGGAGGTAGTAGTCAAACCTCTCAGGAAACAGAATTCCTCTTCTTCTGGCATAAATACCAATTGGTAAGAGTTATGGCAATTGTATCCTGGTAATTTTTATCTTGATCAAGAACTGATGATTATGCAAGGTATTTGGATGATACCTACATTATTAGAATTTATCAAGATTGGAATCACTGGATAAAAAAGTTAAATTAGTAATAATATATGTAACCTTCACTTTATACACTAATGGGAATAGTTATAGGGCCACAGGATTGAAAGCTGTTAGGAACCTTATAAGTCGTCTAGTTTCACTCTCCCCTTCACTTAACCTTTCTGCCCCTCAATTTCTTAGTGTTAAGTGACTTGCTTGAACTTAAAAAGAGTGATAATTTGAATGCATTTGCCAACTCCAAGTCAAAGTCTCTTTTGAATGGTCTAAGTTCAATTATTTAAACTTTATTTTTCCAAAGTACTTTCCTCACATGTCTGTATGCAATACAAGTATTATTAGACTTATTTTATAGTGTTCATTTCATAAATCATAACACGAGGTCTCAGAAATCATCCAGTCCTATTAACCTTCACCTGATTAAGAGTCCCTTGTACATCATCTCAGACCAGTAATTCCCTAGCCATATCTTTAAGGCCTCTAAGGAGGGAACAACCTCATGAGGTGGCCCATTCCACTTTTGGACAGTCCCAGTTGTTAAAAAGTTGTTCTTTACATAGGGGTGAAATATGCCTCTATTACTTCCATTGATTGATCCTACTTCTATTCTGTGGAATCAAGCAATATACATTTAATCCTACCTAAGCTTTTTCACTCAACTACTTTTCAATTACTTGAAGACTCCACTCACAGCATCCTAAGTTATTTTCTACTTCAGATCCTTCAAACCCTATAATCACAGAATTTAGAACTGGAAAGTGGCTTAGAAATCAACTGGTCCACCTCCTCAATTTACAGATGCATGAGTTCCAGTTTTCTATCCATCCCAATCTTTATCTTGTATGTGCTCCAGCTTATCAATGTTAATCTTAAAATTAGATCCCAAAATTCAGAATACAACATTCTAGATATTGTCTGCCCAGAGCTAAGTACAACAGCAATACTGACTCCAGACTCCATTCTCTGGGGATTAATGTAATTTAAGAATGTTGGATTTTCTGGTTACTATTATGCTCTATGGGAGAAACAAAAAACAAAAAAAAGACCATGAGCAAGAATTGTATAGGATAGGATTTGTACCTATGGAGGGAATTTATGAGGTTGCAGATTTTTTAATCATATATCACCCTATTGACTTATACTAAAATTACAGTCCACTAACAATTAGTAAAAAAAATTGATTAAGTCTCTATTACCCATCAGACACTGGGCACTAGGAGTACAAAGAAAGATAAAAGACAGTTTCTGCCTTCAAGAAGTTTATAATTTAATGGGAGAAATGACCTGCAAAGAACTATAGACAAACAAGCTATATAGACAAAGTGGAGATAATCAACAGAGAAAATAGGGAAGTTTGGAAAGGGTTCCTGTAGAAAGTTGGATTATATCTCAGTCTTGAAGGAAACCAGGATAACCAGGAGGCAGAGATGAAGAGGGAGAAAGTTCTATGCATGGAACTAGGGGACAGTCAGAGAAAATGCCCTGAAGTGGGAAATGGAGTGTCCAGCTCAAGGAAAATTAAAATTCCCAGAGCCTTTTCTTATATTTTCTCCTTCCCTCCTCCAAGAGTCTATATTTATGTAGCTAACTTTTTTTAAAAATGGTTTTTATTTTTTTATAAAGTATTCTAACCTTTGCTCATTTCCTCCTCCCAACAACCCTCAGAGATAGCTAGCACAGGCATTATAAGCCCAATTTTAATAATGGCAATAATGGGGATATTTAAGGTGAAGGAACTTATCCAAGGTCATACACATGTGTCAAAGGCAGGATTCACACCCAGATGCTCTTGCTCTGAGATCAGTACTCTTTCCTTTATAGCATGGTAAAAATGGATTTTGGGGGGCAGGGGATGAATTTTCCTATTTCAAATAAATGATTAGATTTTGCTATTTAAAGGAATCCTATGGTGAACCTTTTGTAAAGCCTATCTCCAAGCCCCAACATATCCTTGGAAAAAATAAACTTTTTTTATGGAGTAAAGGCTTTGCTTAAATTAAGCCATAGAAATATAATCATTGTTCTAGAGCTAAAGACCTCCCTTGTGGTGAACGGAGGGGAAAACTACTCAAAGAAAGTAAATTCAAGTCAACAAGCATTTATAAAGCATTTACTATATGCTAAGAAAAGTGTTAAATGCAACTCAATAGCATTTATTACTGACTTCCTAAAAATATCAGCTCCTTCAAATGTCTTGGTACCTTATTTTGTACAATTTGGTAAAGTTTTCAGGATAAAGGAGTTGCAGAAAGGAAAAAAAAAAGTTAAGTCCATCCCTTGCCTATTTTACTCCTCTCTCCTCTCTACTGTACCAAACAACTTCGGTGAGGTTCTCTAACTTAATAAGAGTATTCCCTTTTTCTAATGGTAGCATGAAAGGAGGACAAAGATCTCTAATGAATTAGTAATCAAGGCAAGGAATTCTCCTAGCCATGGGGTTTTTTGTTTGGTTGGGTTTTTTTGTGGCGGTCCCACTGAACACTGACCTCTTTTAATTATTTAGAGTTAAATTGTAACACTTCTTGGGAATCAAGAGAGAAGAAAAAATGATGAGTGAATTTCTTGGGCAATTTTTTCTTAAGCATCTAGCAAATTACTGGGCAGAATTAAATCAGGAAACAAAATTCAAATAACAAAGTAAAATACATCACAAAGGCATGTCACCTGCAGTTCATACACTCGACCCTTGTAGTTACAAAAGCCTAGAACCTTCAATGGGAATGACCGTACTTTAAAAACTATGTTGTTTAATCGCTTCGCTACTCCCCAAGTACAACATCACTACCAAGAACATGAATTCTGATTATGATGTTTTTGATAAGTGAACACTGAATCTTTGCTTGAAGACATTCAGGGACAAAGAATTTGCAATTTTCCACGGCAGCCTAGTTCATGTTTAGACAGCAGTCACTGAAAGGTCTAGATATGGAGCCAGAAAACCCCAGTTCAAATACCAACTCTGTTAATGGGCTCATTGTTGAAAGAAATGAATTTTAGCCCAAAGTCCAACATTTATTAGTTGTGTGATCTTGGTCAAATATATTAAGCTTTTTGAGCCTTGAGAATAATCTGTAAAATGAAAGGATTAAATTATATGATCTCTAAGACCCTTATTAGCTCTAAAAACACATGCCTGATTCTAATTGTTAAAAAGTGTCATATTGTACTGAAGTCTATAATCTTCTAACTTCTACCCCTTGATTTTAGTTCTGTTCTCTGAGGCCATGATTTCTTTTCCTTTTCATGAAGATCTACTCGTCCAAGAGGCAAAGATGGTTTCCCAGTGTATGCCAATAATAGCTGGCATTTATACAATGTTTTGAGGTTTGCAGCTCTCATTTTCTACTGATGAAAACACTTTGAGGTAGATGCTTCTAATACCCCTATTTCACAGATGAAATTAAAGCCAAGAGGTAAAGTAACTTGTTGAAGGTCATCCATGAAATGTTCTAAGGCTGGATTTGAACCCAGCTTCTCATGACTACTTTCAGAGATCTATTTACAGTGTGTCAGAGTTCGGAGATCTATTACAGTGTGTTACAGAGTGTCACCTTCAGGAATAGAGTCAGGGCTAAAATTTAAGTTTTCTCTCTCTCACTATGTACACAAATTTGACCAGAGTATTCTCAAGTATCACTTTTAGGTTTCTCAATAAGCTTTAACAATAACTTAACTCACATGCAGTGCTTTGAGGTTTATAGAGTATTTTCATGACCACAACCCAGAGAAGTAGGTAATATGCACATGAATAGCTCCATTTTATAGAGAAGTACAAATATAGATTTTGGGTGACTTGCTTAGGATCCTTTAATTATTCAGTGTTAGAGCTGGGACTCAAAGCTATGACTGCTGTCTTTAAGCCCCATGTTCTTTTTACTATACCATACTGTCCATCTTTAATCATCAATGGGGTAAAACAAGAAGGAATTCATCGAGGAGAGGAAAAATAAAAAGAGGACAGAGAGAATGAAAAGGAAATCTCCATTCTTGCCTGGTTGTGAGGTAAGAGATGAAGGCAACAAGAGATTAATACTGATAAAGGATTTGTGAAATTTCATGAGGGTCTTGAGATCAAGCATAAAAATTATTAGGAAATTAAGGTCTGGTCTGGTACAAGGTTCTGATGAAGTTCAGCTGGGTCAAAATGCTCAGTTCAGCTTCAGTTATCTTTTCTCCTGGGAAATTTCAAGGTTCCTTGGAGGAAAAATCAAAATGAGAAGGATTCTTGAACTGCAATGTTAGAATAAAAGAACATTGTATCTCCATGGCTTAAATTCAGGAGCAGGAATGGTAGAATATGTAAGGTATCTTTCTGCAAGATCACTTAGATGGGAAATGCAATTATTTTGGGTGGGGACTGTACTAAGATGGATAGGAACTCTACAGTCCCTCTGAGATTCTGAGATTCTCATTCTCACTCTCTCTCTCTCTCTCTCTCTCTCTCTCTCTCTCTCTCTCTCTCCACCCCACCCCCCATTGGCCAATAATTTGATGTAGAACAAAAAGGAGCCAGGAAGTGTGTCATTAGAAGTCTCTATTAGGGAAAACAAAAGGAAAGGAAAGTTCAGATAAGTGAAGTATCACAAAAACTTAGACAGGAGTCCATGGTCAGCAATGTCAGATGTCACAAATAGGTCAAGGTGGATGAGGACAAAAAAAAACCAGCATGAGACTTGTCAATTAAGGAATTAATGTCTGGCAACTTTGTAGAGAACAGTTTCAATTGAGTGCTGAGGCTGGGAGTCAAGATTGCAAAGGGCTAAGGAGTGAATGGGGGAGGGGGCAAGTAGAGAATGAGTGAAGACAACATTTTCTAGTTTTGCTAAGAAAGGAAGCTATTAGAGGAGAACACTTGACTGGCTTTTTATATAAAGTAAAGGTTTTTTCTTTTATTTCAAATTGTGTGAGAGCCTTGAGCATGTTTGAAGGTAAAAGGGAAGGGCTGAAGACGTGAAAAGCAATGGAGGTAACGATTTAAGGGATAATCTACTGGAAAAGACCAAAAGAGATGGGGTCAAGGACACATTTAGAGGTTTTAACCTTGGCAAAAATTTCTAGTTCTGGTCATTCAATCAATTCTGAATCTACCCAACCTTATGAATTAACCCACAAGGATATCAGGAGAGACTTTAACTAAATGTCTTTCTAAATTAAAGGTATATTATATTTCTGTTGCATTTTTCTCATCTACAAATGTAGGAAAACTATCTTTTTTAATGAGGATATTCTAGTATTAACTGTTCTCAGTGGACCATTTATAATCGCTTACAAATCATTATTTTAATAATTCATCCTAGAGCTTTAATCATCATAGTCTGAACAATTCAGTCTTCTGTTCTCTGAAAATCTAGGTGGCATCTTCCAGATCTCCAGTGCAGAGCTCCTTGCCTACTCACCATAACTCACTCATTTATCCCATTTGCCTTTCCATTTTCACTTGTTTCTCAGAATCTCCTCATCATAATTCTCTGAGAATCATATCTTGAATTCAAGTTAAATAATCCCCAATGAGAGAGTGTCCAAATTTAATAACCTGTAGTTGCTGTAGTGGGGTGAGTATACATGAAGGGTGCAAGAACTAGCAGCAAGTACTCGCCCTTGGAAACTTTGGTATCCTGGAAAAAATTCCCTATCTTCTTAGCAGATATCATCTCATTTGGGAGAGAACTAACTGAGCAGTAAAATGAATTGAGCTACATTGAAAAGGGGAACAGGGAATACATGAGAAAACAGAGAAACATGAGGAACAGAGAAAAATGAGGAGAACAAAGTAGGCACAATAAGGTACAAAGGGAAGGAAAAATAAACTTGCACAGTGCCTAATGGTATGTCTGATAAATGTGTTTTCAATTCAAATGAATTGAGCAGCCCCATTAGGCTGTGGTGTCATGTTTGGTCTAAACTCTGTATATCCTTCAATACATGGGGCTGCGAAGAATAGGAACTTAATGATTGTTCAATGGAATGCTTCCTTTCCAACTTTTCACAAGTTATGAAGCTCCAAATGTTTTTTGAGATGGAATTTTCCTAGTTTTAAGTATCTCTCAAGTCATTTCCTATGTTTGGGAATAGTCTGAATTTCCAATAAAATGAATTTCCAATAAGAATAACTTAAGTTCCTTCCATGGAGCCAACATTCATTCATTCACCCAGTAATAACTTATTAAGCATAGAACCTTCAAGGTACTAAATGCTAGATGCTAGGAGAAGATACAAAGTTTAGGAAAGGCAGGACCCCTGCTTTCATGAGGCTTACAGACTAGTCTTAAATCAGTAAAGTCTGGTTTCCTACAGGAAACCCTTTAATATTATCCACATGAATATCCAAATTAAGAGCTTGGCCTGTATTGGAGCCCTTCTGTTCTTCATTGGGATAAAAAGAATTCTCAAAGATAGAATAGAGTCTCACTGCCCCTCTTGTCCCCTCCCCCAAGACCAAGAAAGGGTTATGGATTAAATCAGCCTTTCAATGATTTTTGCAAAAGCATTTTCCTTGAAGGAAATACAAAATGTGTTTAGGATATGTTTGTATTATATCTTCCTCCCTCTAGCAATTCTACTGCATTCTCTTGCTCCTCATAATTAGAATATAATGAGATAGCAAGCTGGTACAGTGGAGAGAATAAAGGGCTGGAAAGTCAGGAAGACCTGAACTTAAACCTTGCCCCAGACATACTGGCTACGAATGAAAACAAATCACTTAACTAACCTGTTTGCCTCAATTTTTCTTAAAGCACAAATCCAGAGACATCTTCATCCCAAATGCTCTAACAGACTATTTGTGCCTGACCTAGAATAGAGCCTCCTAAACTCATTCTGAATTGATCAGGCACAGATGAACACACTGACCAATGATATCATGAAGCTAGAGATAACACTACCTTGGAAGATTATTTTGAGGATAAAATGAGAAAACATATGTAAAGCACTTTGCTAACCTTAAAGCATGTTAGCTATTAGGGAAAAAATTCTCAAAACGCCTTACCATTAGAACAAATTTTCCAGGGAAGATAGAACCCTGCTCCATCCCTTTGAAGCCCCAAGTTACATATTACTCTACTAGGTAGTCTGACCCTACAGGGGCACATGTGGCTTTTTTCCTTCATCCATCACAGACTTCTCTCTAAGAAATACTACACCTAAATTAATCATCCAAAGATAGGTAAATGGACATGTAATTGATGACTAGTCAACAATGGAATGTGTAGTTATTAAGGGAAGCTTTTTGGGCTTCCTTTGTGACCTGAATGGGATTTAGAGCTTCAAGAGATTTTAGAAACCACTTAACCTAAACCTCTCATTTTACAAATGAGCTAATTGTGACCCAGGGAGAAGTGACTTGCTTAAGACTATACAAATAGTCATTTGATTCCAGGACTTGTGATTCCCCTCCAGTGATCTTTGAATTTCATCATTATAACCTGGTAACCAATACTCAACCTTTATTTTATTTCTGATAGTGGCAGGATTTTCAGTTGTACATGTTAATCTCAACCTATCTCAGCCCTGCCCCTCTCTACAGTCCATATCCTTTGCTGTCCTGTCATCCTACTGCGCTAACACTTCTTAAGCTTTTCTTCATTCAAAAACTCATCTCACATTCCTTTCCTCTTCTGACATACACAGAGAAACCCAGTTTCTCAGATGACACTACCCCCTGGCTATCCTTTCCTGTGCAGGCTGCTCCTTTTCTAATGTCCCCTGTCACATAAACCAAGGAAGATTGTTTGTCTCTCATGCCAGTGTCAGATCATCCTTCTGCCACCATCACTCTGCTACCCTGCCCTTCTTCAAGGTTCACTGTATCCCTATTACCCCCTTCCAGATCCTTGTTATTCTTTGATATCCTTCTGAATGCCAGCTATTATTGGCATACACTGAGAAAATGGATATTTTCTCAAGGAATTCAACACCTGGCCCCAAATCATGCCCACTTCCTTCTCTGGACTTTAATAAACATAACTATGTCTAAACACCAGTGTTACAGTTCTTTGACCTCTTCAATTCCCCTAACCTACAACTTTATCACAAGGGTGGCCATATCTTAGATCTCAGCATCATTCATAAATTATATCATTTCTCAAATCTTGAATTCTGAAATTTTCCTTCCCTCCTGATAATCTCCTATTCTTATATTTCCCCTTGTTCTCATTCTTCCTAAATCTATTATTCATTTTCACTATCACTTCATTACTTCCTTTTCTAGCTTCACTTTTCTCACTTCCCAGACTTGACTCTACAAATCCGTATAATTCAATTATATATTGTTTTTAAATATCAAGTTTAATGTTAAATACACAAAATGAAATCCAACATCTTTCCCCATAAATGTACCTCACCTCAAAACTTCCTTGTTTCTGTTGAGGGATCTACCATCTTCCCAGTCACTCAACTTTTGTAACCACAAATCTATCCTTTACTCTTCCCCATCCCTTACCTGAAATATTAAATCAGTTCTATCAATTGTACTTCCATGTCTTCTACCTCCTCAATACCCCTTCTATTTCTTCTCCATTTATTCAAAATGTGACTTCTCATACATATAACTTCTTGCCTAGAGTATTTTAAGAGCCTCCTAAATTGATCTGCCTGCTTCTAGTCTCTCTTCTTTCCAGGCCCCTCTCCCTCCATATGCCAAAATAACCTTCCTAAAGCATAGATCTTTTTAAAGTTTGTAACCATGACACTCCTCTGTTGAGAAGCCTGCAGTGGCTCCCTATTGCCTCCAGAACAAAATACAAGTTCCTTAGCATGGCACTGATGATTCTCTATTATCTTGCTCCAACCTACTTTTAAAAGTTTGGGTTTTTTTTAAACATATTTCTGATCTTCTTTCACTATATTTTTATCCATCTTAGGATATTAGCTCTTTTCTGAACTTGACATGCCATCTCCTCCCTCTGTGCATTTGCATTAGTCCCCCCAAAATATATGCCCTCCTCATTTCTACTTGTCAGAATTCTTATCTCTCTCCAAAGACAAGCTCCAATTCCTTAGCTGCCTCCTAAAAATACCCATGTCTATGTATCTCCCCTCCTCAACATTAAACATAACTTCCTTGAATACAAGAGTGGTTTCTTTTTTAACCTCATATCTACAGCACTTAGAACACTGCCTTGTATGGGGTATGTGTGGAATAAATGCCTGTTGTACTGAATAGCATTTTCTCTTTTATATTTTTGGAGTAGAAACAGAAGATTGGAATAACTGTACTACTTTACATTTGTATATTGCTCAAAACACTTTTGTATTTATTCTCAGATTAAATCTTCCACAGCTTATTCCCATCTGACCTTTAAGAAAGGCCAACGAGGATAAATTCAGAGGTAATATGGTATAATGCAAAGAATCATAGATCAGGAAGATTCTACTTCTGGTTTCCAAGATAGAACATATAAGGAGAAGAAATAGGAAAAAAAAAGAAGCACTCAAGATGAACAAGGAGAAGTATATGAAGCATATGATTTTGATGGCTTTGAATTTGAAAAGAAGGCTAAAGATTGAATTTGAGAAGGAACATTTGGAAATACTTAAGGAAAAATTGGAGAACTTAACCAAAAAATGCCTTAACATGAAATGTATTGAGGTGGCATTGAGGACAGAATGCCAGACATGGCAATCAGAAAGGCCTGAATTCAAATTATGCCTCAGACATTATCTCAGAGTGACCCTGGGAAAGTCATCTAACATATATTTGCCTCTGCTTCTTCATATCCAAAATACAACCACTTTGAGTTGTTTGTGAGGTTCAAATGAAATATCAATGAAATAAGTGCTTAGCAAATCTTAAAGGTCTAGCTAATCAATAAAAGAAGAGAAATATTGAGGGGGAAAAAACAACAAAGAAAAGGAATGATTCAAGGAGGAAGAGAAAAAGGTATTCAGTTCTAAAAAATAAGAAAAGGATATATTTTTTTAAATTGTTAAAGAAGTAAGAAGAGAGAAAAGGAGAAAGAATCCCTTGAGAGACAGAAAAGGAAATTGGGTGTGGTTGTCAAGCTACTGATGTCAAGTTATTGAAAACAAGTCAAGATATTAAAAAGGGTATAGAAATATAAGGATGGATGAAAGGCATATATGTATAGAACAACACATATATACATACATATGCATACACATACTATATACATACACATATATACCCACATACATATATCAATATATCAATCACTTAAGCAAAGATCTATAAAAATACACAAGCAGAGGCAGAGCCAAAATGGTGGAGAAGGTACAGGGGCCCAAAAATCTATGATATAACCATCCAAAACTATGACTTTACTCTCCAAAAAACTATGATATAACACATCAGAAAGGCTTCTGGTGCAACACAATCCACAAAAAGACAAAGTGAAGTAATTTTTTAGCAAAAAAACAAAAAAACAAAACAATTCAGAAGACATGAGGAGTATACAATATACTAGGGTGGAGGTGGAAAACAACACACCTGGGCAGGACTCATCTCAGCAACAGCAATGGGTCTTGGGTACAGTTGAAGCAGCAGCAAATGTTTCTGCAGCTCTTAGTCACAGATGGTAAGAGGGGTCAAACTAAGAAAGATATTACAAGGACCACTTTGCTGGTCCTGGGTATAAAACTCTTGTTGCAGTGTTCATACACAGATCCAGGAAGCAATCCTGGGATAAACTCACAGGGAGAGGAGGAACAAGAGCACACACCAGCATTTGTAGCCACAAAAGAGCAGAGGGCCATAGTCACATTTCCACCGAGGAAAAGAATGCTTGTGGTTACCCCCAGACCAGAGCACAGGCCTGGAGAGTATTAAACACACCTCTCCATACGTCACAGCACCTTGGAAGAACTGAAAGCAGATAGATTCCCAAAGGCAGCTGCACAAAGAATCTGAAGCTTAGAACAGTGTTCCCTTCATTTCAGTTACAGGGTCTAACTTTAACAGTTGTTAAAATTAAAAGAAAAAAAGACCAGAAAATGAGCAAACAACAAAAAAGAAGCAATAAAGAAAGTTTTGCTGACAGGGAAGACCAAAACACAAACTCAGAAGAAGATAGCAAAGTTAATACTACTACATCCAAAGCCTCCAAGAAAAATATGATTTCTTTTAAGTCCAAAAGTAATTAATAGGACTCAAAAATGGTTTTTATAATAAGAGATGAAGAAGAAAACTTGGGAAAAGAAGTGAAAGTGATACAGGATAATCATGGAAAAAGAGAGTCAATAGCTTCATTAAGGAAGCACAAAAAGTTTGAAGAAATTAAATCTTAAAAAAAAAACAGAATAGACTAATTGGTAAAAGAGACATAAAAATCCAATGAGGTAAAGAAGTTCTCAGAAAGTAGAACTGACCAAATGGAAAAAGGTATACAAAAATGCATTGAAGAGAGGAACTTCTTAAAAGGCAGAATTAGCCATATTGGAAAAAAGAAACACAAATTCATTGAAGAAAAGAACTGACCAAATGAAAAAGTAAGGTCAAAAGCTCTTGAGAAAATTATTCCTTAAAAATTAAAATTGGGGAGGTGGAAGCAAATGACTCCATGAGACATCAAGAAATAATCAAAAGTCAAAAGAATGAAAAAAATAGAAGAAAATGTGAAATATCTCATTGGAAAAACTGATCTGGAAAATAAATCCAAGAGAGAGAATTTGGGAACTATTGGGTTACCTGAAAGCCATGATCCAAAAAAAAAGAGATTAAATATTATAAGAAATCATCAAGAAAAACGATCCAGATATCCTAGAACTAGATTGCAAAATAGAAATTGAGAGAATCAACTTATCATCTCCTGAAAGAGATCCCTAATGGCTAACTCCTCAGAATATTATAGTCAAATCCCAGAACTCTCAGGTCAAGAAGAAAATATTGCAAGCAGCTAAAAAGAAACAATTTTAAATATCATGGCACCACAGTCAGGATAACACAAGATTTAGCAGCTTCTACATCAAAAGATCAAAGGGCCTCGAATATGAAGTCCCAGGAAGCAAAGGAGCTACAACTTTGACAAGAATCACTTACCCAGAAAAACTGAGCATAATCCTTCAGGGGAAAAAATAGGTATTCAAAGAAATACAGGACAGTCAAACATTCCTAATGAATGGATCAGAGTTAAATGGGAAATTTGCCTCTCAAATAAAGACTCAAGAGAAGCATAAAAAGGTAAGCAAGTAAGAAATCAAAAGACTGTGTATATCCCTACATTGGGAAATGGTTTCTATAACTACAAAGAATTTTAGGGCAAGGATGTGAGATAAATATGATGCAATGATATAAAATATAAAATTAAGTTATGAAAAAGAGAAATGCATTGGGAGGAGAGGGAAGGAAAAAACAAAATGGGGGTAAATGATCTCACAAAAAAGGAATGAAAGAGTTTTTATAGAGGAGGGGGATGTGGGGGTGGGGTGGGGAGGGGAATATGTGACTCTTACTCTCATTGTGTATGTTCTACACAATCAACTGGTATAACAATCTATCTTATTCTACAGGAGAATAGGAGGGGAAGGGGAAAAAGAGAATGGGTGGTGGGGCTGATAGAAAAAAGAGGGAAAATTGGGGGGAGGTGGTGATCAGAAACTAAATAGGGAGAAATAGGATGAAGAGTAATACACAGTAATCCAAATGGTGCAATTTTTTTATAAGTCTCTCTAATAAAGGTCTCATTTCTCAAATACATAGAGAAATGAATTAAATATATAATGCAAGCCATTCCCCAAGTGATAAACAATCAAAGGACATGAATAAGCAGTTCTCAAAGTAATTAAAGCTCTCTATAAGTCATGCAAAAAATTCCTCTAAATCACCATTAGAGAAATGCAAATTAAAAGTGCTCTAAGTACCCCTCCACATCTATCAGATTGATTATTATGACAGAAAAGGAAAATGACAAAACTTGGAGGTGATATGGGAAAATTGAAACACTAACACACTATTGGGGGAGTTGTGAAATGATATGATCATTCTGTACAATAATTTAGAACTATGACTAACAGACTATCAAATAGTATATATCCTTTGATCCAGCAATACTATTACTAGATTTGTATCCTAAAGAGATGAAAAAAAAAAGGAAGAAGACCTTTATGTACAAAAATATTTAAAGCAGCTTTTTTTTGAAGGGGCAAAAATTAGAAAGTGAGGGGATACCCTCAACTGAGGAATCACTGAGTAAGTTAGAGTATATGATTGTAATGGAATCCTACAATGCTATGAAAATGACAAGTAGAATGAGCTCAGAAAAACCTGTCAAGGCTTACATGAACTGAAGCAGGGTGAAATAATCAGAATCAGGAGAACATTGCATACAGTGACAGGAATACTATACAATGAATTGTGAATAACTTAGCTATTCTCAGCAACACAATGATCCAAAACTATTCCAAAGGACTCATGATAAAAATGCCATTGGCTTCCAGAAAAAGGACTTAATACACTGAATCCAGACTAAAGAAAACTTTTTTTCACTTTCTTAATGTTTTTTATTCATTTTATTCTACAAAAGGATTAACTAATATGGAAAAAATGTTTTATGTAATCACACACATAAAATACAAATGCGATTGCTTATCATCTCAACAGGGAAGGTGTAGGTTAGAAGAAGGAGGAGGAGAGGGAGGGAGAGAATTCAAGATTCAATATTCTTTGAAAAATGTTGGAAACTTTTTACATGTAATTGGGGAAAAAATAAAATAAAATTTAGAAGTGAAAAAAATCCACAAAGTTTGAAATACAAAGCTGAGGATCTCACTCAGTATAGAGAGAATGGAAAAGTTTATAATGATTTGTATTGCATATATGATGATATCTGTATTTCTGCCACAGCCAAGTAACTTCTATGCTTCAAATGCAGAGTAACTTCCTTTCTAGAGGCAAAGAGGATTAAAGTTATCAAGAGCAATGAAATGTTCTTAAAAACAAAAACATGGAATTGAGCTTTCCAATTTAAAGAAGTTAAAAAGAAAATAATCTGTAGTGGCAGGGGGGAAACTTGAACTGCATCTAAAAGTTGTTGAAAGAATTATATAAAGCAGAAGGCAGGGGAGAAAAGGAACATCACATATTTGAAGTAAAAATAAAAGCAAAATCCTGAGGCTCTTCCTGAAGAGGAGGAGCTGAATCCTTTGAGAAGGAAGCAATTGATTATCCTCCAAAGTATAATGAAATGGAGACAGAAAAAGTAATCCAGTGAAAGATCATTTACTAAGGGTCTGGGCTCCAGGGGACCAAACCAGCTATTTGTTAAAGAGTCATCTAGTCCAACCTTCTCCCCCCCATTTTACAGATGAGGAAACTGAGACTCAGAAAGATCAAGGAATTGGTACAGCATCATACAATCGAGCAGTTTCTGAGGCAGGAATGGACCTCAGTTGTCCAGCAATCTATCTACTGTGGAATGCTGCCTCTTGGCACATGAATCCAAGATGAAACTGACTTCTCAAAACAGATGACAAAAACTCACTTTTATGAGAAGGAATGCAAAAATTATTTCCAAAGATTACAAAATCTTGGGGAAAAACCTGAAACCATTGAAGTCTAAGCAATGGGTGACTTCCTCATGGCAGCACAATGAAAGAGAACACAATGAATCCCCCCAAATCATGACAGGTTACTTTTGGGATGTCAAACACTTGGCTCATGACATTCCCAAGTAGGCCTGAACCAGATTAAAATGTAATGGGAAATATTTTTGTCGAATAAGTAAAAACAAAATACAACAGAGACAAGGGTAATTTGTAGTTTTTGAAGTCAATGTGCAGCCTGCAGGTGTTTCTATTTGGACTAGAATATTGGTCTTAAACTAATGAAATGTATTCAATGGGGATAAACATAAAGTCTTATACTTAGGTATAAACCTCACACTTATACTTGCCCATTATATTTTTAGTCCCTCTTTATAGCTCAATACTCTGTTTAATAAAGATATTATCAATAACTTGATATCAATGACAACCACACCCTTTCCTGCCTCTCAAGAGATTTTTTCTTCTCTTCTTTTAACAATTTATTTTACATACTCTTCCTACTTATTTTTTAATACTAATTATCTTTTCCTCTTCCTCCTTGAATAATTCCAATTTTTTTGTTGCTTCCCCCCTACATATTTCTCTTCTTTTATTGATTAGGTAGCACTTTGATACTTAATATTGGTGCAATACTAAGTCTCATACTTATTTGACTTCATGGATACAAGACAAGAAGAGGTGTAATGACTGTATTTTGTGTGAAAAAATATGTTTTATTTGTTTATTTTGATTTTTCAGTGGACCACAAGCTCAGTGAGTCAACAGTATGTTGTTGCAGCCAAAAAAGCCAATGGGATCTTGGGTGGCATTAAGAGAAGCAAGGCTTCCAGGCATGAGATGATAATCCTGCTCTCTTCAGTGAACACCCATTGAGAACTGTTCTCAAAGGTTAGAAAACTTGAGTTTAAGTCTTGCCCTAACAAATACAGATTCTTTTACCCTAGACTACAATTGCTGATCTACATTAGCTATGTGTTTGTATAGAAACATATGAGTCCACACCTAACCTTCTCTCTCTCTGTCTCTTTCCCTACCTCTCTCCCTCTCTCCATCTCTCCAGGTAAGACCATTTCCAGAATACTGTATTCAATCCTCAATGCCAATTCAGGAAGAATACAGATAGGTAGAAAAGGGCAACCAAGATGCTAAAAGGCCTTGAGTCCATGCCATATGAAGCCAATTGAAGAAATAAGGGATATTTAACCTAGGAAAGAGAAGGCTCAGGGGAAACATGAAAGCAGTCTTCAAGAATTCGAAGGACTTTCTTGGAAGAGGCATTAGATTTTGTTTTTGTTATCTCTTTTGCTCCAAAGAGCAGAATCAGGAAAATGGGTGAAAGTGACAATGAGACAACTTTAGTTCTGATGTCAAGAAAAAAAAAAAAAAACCTCCCTAACAAGTAGAGCTGTCCAAAGAGGAGTGGGAATCCTAAGAATTGGGTTCAATCTTGGATGTTTTCAAGTAGACCTGGGATAGCTACTTCAAACAAAACAATTAGGTATGCCATTAGGGGTATTGTTTTAAAATTTGTCTCTAAAGTCACTCTGAGTTTGTGGTGGAATGATGGGCTACTGAGATCACTCCAGTCAACTCTGCATATTGTGATTCTGAATCATGAAGGCTTAATCCCTAGGCTCAAATCCAAATATTTACAATATTTGGGACCTTAGGTTAATGTAACCTCCCTTTCTAAACCTTAATTTTCCTAATGTGAAGAATAAAGTCTGTACTACCTATATCAATTGAACTCAGGATAAAAATATATAAAAAATACTTTGCAATCACACACACACATACATATACACACAAAATATCTCAAATGTCATAGGGCAGTTTTAAGGGTTAGGAAGAACAGCAAGTAAAATGCCAAGAATGAAGATGGGAGGACCTTTGTTCAAGTATGGTCTCAGGTACTTCCTAGCTGTGTGATCCTGGGCAAGTCACTTAACCCCAAATGTCTAGCCATTCCTGCTCTTGGAACCAATATTTAGTATCAATTCTAAGATAGAAGGTAGTAGCTTAAAAAAATAATTGATATTAAGAGAGAGAGTAAAGGTTTTTTTAAAGACTTTTAGGAAATGATATACCATTTAATAACAATAATATGTCAATAAATTAATGCATAAATAAAAAGAGAAATAATGGAAATATAATATCTAGAAGAACTGATAATGCTGCTATATCCTTTCTTTTTTCTTTTCTTTTTTTTTTTAATAAACCCTTACCTTCTGTCTTGGAGCCAATACTGTGTATTGGCTCCAAGGCAGAAGAGTGGTTAGGGCTAGGCAATGGGGATCAAGTGACTTGCCCAGGGTCACACAGCTGGGAAATATCTGAGGCCACATTTGAACCTAGGACCTCCCATCTATCTCTAGGCCTGGCTCTCAATCCACTGAGCTACCCTGCTGCCCCCTGCTGTATCCTTTCTTAATCAGACAACATATGAAGTTTTTGGCTCACGCTTTAAGAAAAACATTCTCAAACTAGAACTTGTCCAGAGGGCAGTAACCAAAAGAAAATGTAAAGTGAAATAGAATAAGTAAGCTGAAGGAAACTATTACTCTTCCTGAAGTAGAGAATGCAAACTGAGGGGAAACTTTTTCTCCTGCAATGACTGCTGTTCTTTGAGTTTTGATTAGAGAGAGCTAACTACAGGAACCTAAACCTGCTTATTTGTAATGGAGGTAGGAATGAGAAATGCTGAGGGATGCCACCACACAGGAATACTGCCACAGAGACTGCTCTGGGGTTTGATCTCAGGTTTGTCTACTGATCCCTATTGATGGCTGATGGATCAACATATCTTTCTAATCTCCTCCCCCCTTCACTCTCTCCCTTTTCCAACCCTCTCCACCCAGTTCTTCTTGAAGCCTTTGGATCCTTCCCTCCCCAATTGAGTAAAACTATAAAGATATTCTTTTCTTTTCCTTTTTTCAAGTCAAGGGGTTTATTGGGATAACAGGATGGGAAACTGAGGTAAGAGGGATGAGGATTTCCCTAATCTAAATGAGATAAAATTGAGGGTTTGGGGAGTCACAAGTGTGACTCTTAGACAGTTAGGAAGATGGAGGACAACAGCCCTTTCAAAATCTTCTTTCTTCTTCTTCACAAATTCAGCCTGGCTGGTCTCCTTTCTCAACTTCAACCCCAGAGAAAAACAAAGTTCAAAGTCTCTAAGTTTTCTCCTGGCCAGCTCAACTCTCAAATAGACCATCTACTCAAAAGCTTCTCCCCTGGTCAGCTTCCACTGCTCAGAGCCAGAGATACAAAGACCCAGTCCCCAAAAGCCAAGTTTCTCCTCTCAGTGTCAACTTCAACTGCTCAGAGCCAGAGAAATCCCAAAAACCAAATCAGCCTCACAAAGGTCTTTCAGTCAGCTTCAAATCTCCAGGGAGAGAGAGTGTCTTCCAGTCAGAGACAAAGTCCCCTCCCCCCTGTCAGCTCAAACTGCCACCAATGGGGAACATTCCCTTGGAACCCTGATTCTTGCATCTTGGTCCACAAGTCCTGCAAAACCTCTCTCTCTTCATGTTTCTATCACAAAAGAAACTAAAAATCCCATAATAACTATGGATCCTTAAATGGAAGAACTAGAACTAAAGAGCTGAAGTTGCATTAGTGCAAATTTTAGCTCAGAAGAAAAGAAACACATGGACAAAATCACAGAGTTGACAAGTGTCAGAACTAAGATCCTGGGTATCCCTAATTCCTGGTTCAGGATTCGTTCTACTTCTTTAGAATGCCTGCTCAATATTAATACATTTTCTACTGCATTTCCTTTATCAAACAATAGAAGTTTTTGGAGTTGGGTTGGGCCTTTGGGGCAGTTATTTAGCTTAACTCCCTAATTATTCAGTATTATATTGTTTTGTGAAAGATTCCCAAAGAGTAGGCAACTTGTTCAAATATTAATTTCAACATCACTGGCCAGAGAAAATTAATTTTTTCTTCTGGAGTCCTGGTCTCTGCGACTCTTTGGTTGAAGATACACTAAGGATAAGTAAAGAAGGGTGTCAATACGTGAATTAAGAAAAATGCCCCTTTTTGGAAACTGATAGGAAGACCCAATCAATTCTTCATAGTGAAACAAAGAAAAATAAAGACATTGCTAATTTAAACTTATATATATTCTCCAAAAACTGGAAAATAAAAAATATATTTTTATTTTGTTTGAGGTTGCATACACAAATGAACAATCAGCCAGATGTAGGCATATACAGATAAGTTCTCACACAGGCAAACCCTGAGCCCAGACTGTATGCCAAGCACATAATTAATTTACTTCACCTACACAAAGACTGGTTCTGTTTATAGAATACTAGGAACAACTTGGAGAGTTGATGACTTACACTTATATACATCTTAAAGAAATAGTGGAAGGTTTGCCAGTATTGTGCTGCTTTGTTTTGTTTTGAATAAACCTCAAAAATAATAAACCTTGAGATAGGGTGGGAGCTTGAAATAGATGATTTTATGTGCCATTCTAAGACTGGTTACTTGTACATATCTCCCCCCACCAACCTTATTAAAGCATAGTTATACCACAGAATCCTAATTGACAATGTTGGTAATGGTAGCTCCATTTACTCTCATGTTTAGGGGGAGAGGGCAACCTCAAAGCACTAGCTAATCTTCAACATGAAGGTAGCTCTGCAAAGTCAGGTGTGTGAGAGAATAGAAGGAATATAGGACTAAGAAGATTTGGCAGATGCACTCTTTGTGGTGGCAAAAAAAAATGGAAAATGAGGGGATGCCCTCCAATTGGGCAATGGCTAAACAAATTGTGGTATATGTTGGTGATGGAATACTATTGTGCTCAAAGGAATAATAAAGTGGGGGAATTCCATGTGAACTGGAACAACCTCCAGGAATTGATGCAGAGTGAAAGGAGCAGAACCAGGAGAACATTGTACACAGAGACAGATACACTGTGGCACAATCGAATTCAATGGACTTCTCTACTAGTAGCATTGCAGTGATCCAGAACAATTCTGAGGGACTTGTGAGAAATAACACTATCCACATCCAAAGAAAGAACCGTGGGAATAGAAATACAGAAGAAAAACAAATGCTTGATCACATGGGTCAATGGGGATATGATTAGGGATATAGATTCTAAATGATCACCCTAGTGCAAATATCAATAATATGGAAATAAGTCTTGATCAATAGCACATGTAAAACCCAGTGGAATTGTGGGTCAGCTACAGGAGGGGGTTGGGGGAGGAGAGGGAAAGAACATGAATCTTTTAACTATGGGAAAATATTCTAAATTGACTAATTAAATAAAATTTAAAAAACAAAAATAAAATTTGGCAGAATCTAGAAATGTAGCATAATAGAACCCTGGACTTGGAACCAATAAGAACTGAGGTTAAATTGAGTCTCGGATATTTATTAACTGTGTGACCCTCAGAAAGTAATTTAATCTGTCTGCCTTATTTACATCATTTGTAACATGGGGAGAATAATAGCACCATAAATGATAGTTGCAGCTAAGTAGCAGTGGATAAAGTGCCAGACCTGGAGTCAGTAAGACTAAGTTAAAATCTGGCCTCAGACACTTACTTGCTGTGTGACCCTGAGCAAGTCAACTTAATCCTGTTCATCTCAGTTTCTTCATCTATAAAGTGAGCTAGAGAAGGAATGGCAAACCACTCCAGTTTCTCTGCCAAGAAAACCTCAAATGGGTTCATGAAGTGCTGGACATGACTGAAATAACAACAAAAATGATAGTGGACCATGATTATCTCCCACGGTCTTTAAGAGAATAAAATGAGATATTATTTGTAAAGCACTTTGTAAACATCAAAGCACTTCATGTTAACCTGATCTAAGAATGGATTTACTTTTTTGGTTGCCTCTACATACTCTTGATACTTATGGAGGTTGTCCTCTAAAACCCCAGGGTGTTGTTTGTTTTGCTTTGTTTTTCAGATATATTGTAGCTATACTGTGCCCACTTCGTACTTGCTGAGTTGATTTTTTTTATCTAAGAAAAGACTTTATGTTTATTCTCATTACATTCTATCTTATTAGATCTGAACTAATAGTTATAGCCTGTTGAGAACTTTTTGGTTCCTGACTCGTTCCTAGGAAGAGTTCTTGCTTAGCTTTATGTCATCCACCATCTGCCACGTGATAAGAATTCTACTAATACGTTTATTCAAGTTACTGAATGCTAATCAGTAAAGATACAAGCATTGATCCTTTGGACACTCCACTGAAATTTCATTAATAGCCATAGTTTGCATCTGATTATTCAACAAGTTCTGAATCTATTTAACTGTGGTTTTATCTAGGCAAGTGGTATTCAAAGTTGAATAGAAACGAGGGCCATTTAATCATATATAAGGATATCTATGGACTGCTTATTAACTTAGAAAGCTACATTCTGGTATGAATTATGTTTTACTGTTTTTTTAATTATTTTACTTAATCTGATATGAGCTTCATTTGGGAGTATTGTGGGCCAAGAGGTGTCTGACACCTGTGGTCCAGAGCACATCTCTCCATTTTGTTCACAAAAATATCATAACTGTCACATGTCTTGCTAAAGCCATCTATATCATTTCTCTGATATACCAGTAGACCAACAACATGGTCAAATAAAAGAAATAAAATTAGTCTACCATGACCTAGTTTTGAAAGGAAAAAAAAAACATTCTGGGTTTTTGTGATCCTTCCTTTCCTAAAGGTTCACTGACCATCCCCTTAACTAGAATTTTGACAGAAGTCAACTCAGTGGCTTGTTTATAGACTTTCTTTTTTTTAATTAACATATATATCTTTTTCCAGTCTCATAGCATATTTCGTTTTCTCTACTAGCTTTCAAAGGTCATAACCAATAGGTCAATGATCTCATTCTAATTATTTCATTGTTAGAAGATAACTTGCATTCAAGAGCAGTGAAGTGCTCTCCTACTATGCCCCAAATTATTTTGAATTTCAACTCTTATTAACTATCTTTGTTCTGTTCTTTACAAGTCAAAGGTCATTCTTATGAGCAGAGAAAGTAAAGAAAATTAGGTATAAGGAGCCCTGCCTCTTTTCCATGATCACTTATTTTCCCTATCACCAAAAGCAAAGGCATTGTCCTTTCTTTGTTTCTCTTTCATTCAAAACAAATTTAATAATTTCTTTTCTTTTTCTCTTAAACTTTCTGAGCTTTATAAGAAACTAATATTTCTTACAGGACTTCACCATGCTATGGTAATCATCCCCATTATTAGCCCTAGCTTCAATCCTTTGTACATAGATTTTTAAAACCTAGGATGAGCTATGAGTATCTTATGAATCCACATTAGTCATTTTAGACAAAACTTTTTTTCTCTTCGTCCAAACTCTTTGTCTTTGTATTTTCATAATTTCTTACTTGAGAATGTCCTGTCCCACTTGGAACTAATATTTTCCCAATAGAATTTTAGTCCCTAATCTCTGATCTAAACCAATTCAATACAACACACATTTTAAAAGCATTTATTATAGAGTAGCAAAGTTGAGACTTATGATCCAATTCCCCAAACTCATCTCTTTTTTCTCCTTCTTTTGGGTGTTCTCTAAGATATTCTAATAATATCTTCACTTCTGTTTCTATTGCCAATCTTCACCAAAATACTCTTTACTTATGCTATCACACTCAAACTTTTTCATCTATTTTGTTCCTTTTAGATAAGGTATACTTTCTAGAGCATATATCAATAATGAGTTTCATCCCACCAAATCTCAGTGGCACTTGTAATGTCAGTTTTCCACTAAGCTGGATTCTCTAATTTGTCTTCTTTGCTAGCAATATGTTGTGCTTTTCTGGATAGATATCTGGGGCCATGGATTTATTGCTTACTCCCTTACTAGAACTGTCTCCTGTGAATAATTAAAGGATCATCCATACCCAGAATTAATTAATTTCTGGGCACTGCTAAAGCTACATTTCAGCCTATTTTCTATATTATGGAGATTAGTGGAAGTACATAGCTGTTTTTATAAGTGATTTACTTTCCTTTCCTTTCTGACCTAAAGTCCTTTGATTAGCCTTGTAAAATTCCTGTAAAATATATTCTTACCACTTTTTCTTAGGAACAATCATATTTTTCTAGGCAGAAGCCTAACAGGCCCATTCTTTGAACCATGATACTAAAGCCCAAATTTCACTTTGGAAAACTGATTTCCTAACCAGCTATTAATTTTCTAAATCAGCCTCTCTCTTCTGAAGACATGTCTTGTTTTGTCCTCAATTTCTAGTCTAAGATTTCATAATCCTAATGTTGCTCACCAGGTCCTTGATCAACCCAGGTTAACTTTTACTGTATGCTTAGTTGGCAAACTCCCATTAGTTCATGGAATCTTGGGGTAGGGCCACAAGGAATGACCAAAGGCCCATTCGTCCCCACTTTAGATCACAGATCTAACAGCTTTGCCGAGACCATGATGACTTAAGGGATGAATTGTGTGGCAACAATTTTAATTTTGTTCCTTTTTATTGTCTTTTTATTGGCTACTAATTTGAATCTTTTCAAAAATATGAAAGGGGCCATCCTTTCCCCTTAGACCTCCCTTCCTGATATATACAAGTGTAGAAATGATTCTCAGAGCTGTCCAGAGAGTTACAAAGTAGTAGAAAATATGCCCCTCCTCACCAGGCTACAAGCTGTGAATTCATATGTCTCCAAGGCAAACCTGTATCTGATAAAGGGCTGCTTCTAATCTGTGTCTTCTTTTCTTTGGTAGATGGGTTTATGAGATCTTGAAAGGGAGCCAGTGTGTTCTCCTGGTTGGGATGGAGCATGGAGGGAGGGAAGAAGAAGGAGAGAAACAGACAGAGCAGTAAAGCTAGGAAGCCTTAGATCAGAGGCCATAGAGAATTTTCCCTAGAGTTGTGAGGATGAGAGAATGAACCAATAACTGTGAGAATGAAGAATATATTTCCCTTATTGAGATGTCAGGCTCTACTATCTAAACCTGAACAAACCATATGAGCAAGCAGAAGACAGAGAAATGGATGTAGGCCACCAATCCTTATATAGCTTCAGCTGAGAGATATCTCCAGAATTCCTCCTGCAGATTTTAATTGTGCTTATGTGAATCCAGGTAGCTAAATGAAAAAGTGGATAGAACACAAGGTTTGGCATAAGGAAGAGCTGAGTTCAAATCCTGCCTCAAATACTTGCTATCTGTGTGACTTCTTACAAGTTATTCAAGTTCTCAGCCTCAGTTTCCTCATTTTTAAAATAAGTATAATAATAGCACCTACTTCTCAAGGTTGTTGAGAGGATCAAATGAGATGACACATGAAAAGTTCTTTGAAAACCTTATTAAAGCAATGCGCAAATAAATGGTAGTTATAATATAAATCAACAGAATTAAGTAGTGACCATCAAGTTTAACAAGTCTTGAGAAATTCCTCATCCTATCCTGGATACATGCCACAAGGAGCAAAGGGAGACCTTTTTTATCAAGTCAATAAATACCTTAGTATCCCTCATCAGTTAGTCATCAACCTTTTCTTCCTCTTACCCATACTAATGAATTTCTTAGCGACAATACCAGTGGGTCTAAAATATCATTCCTTGGAGGACTATTATCTTCTTAATCACCCAGTCGAGCTCTTTCCTTGCCAGGAAATATCTTGAACTGATTTCTTAGCTCTAAGTATTTCAGAGTCCTTTTTTTCCATGTGATATTCTTCAACCCTCCACCCTTCTTACATAGTTCTAGGATTCTCCTCTGCATCTCAGGCTTATTTTTCTCCTTTGTTTTCAAACTTAAACTTTCCTCCATTTTAAAAAGAAATATTCAACCTAGAGATGAGGAGCATTATCTGAGCCCATTTGCTTTCTTCTTATATGGAAAATTCAAGCTGGAATGTTGAACTTAGGTAACAATAGACTGTGATGGGAAACCAAACAGCTCATTTTCTGAATGTTACCATGAAAAATACCCACTTTCCCATAGCTGTTGGAATTCAGATCCTCAGTCTTCAGTCCTTGCCTAATAGTTGCTCATCCCTAGAAATGTTTAAGCAGAACTGTTTGACCACCTGTCAAAAATGGCATAGCAGGCATTCTTACCTTGGTGAAGACATTAAATTCCCTAAGGTTCCTTCAACTCACAGTTTATGCATCCAGAGAAAGGGACTACAGAGTCATGTAAATAGTACAGGGTTTTGAGTCTGGAACCAATGTGTCAGATCCTGGCTCTGGTACTAACACTGAGCCTGAGAGCAACTTTCCCTTTCAGATCCTCTGTTTCTTTACTACTAAGCCATAGAAATAACCACTTGAGACATTTATGTCAGCAGATGATTGTTAGGAAAAGGCCCAAAAATGGCAATTGCTATACAAATGTGAACTTTAAGATGCCAACAGACTAGATTAACAAACTTCAGGAAAGTTAGGAACAAATGAGATTCTATAATCATTTTGAAAACTTCTGTTGCAAATGTTGATCTATATTAGCTATAGCCTATATCTTACCAGAATTAGTTGTTTGCCTCTTTCCTCCCACCCTGATACTTTATTCAGGCTCAATGATGCTTCTGAAATCAAGCAATACTTTATAACTGTTTGGTGAAGGGTTAAGAGAGAATACTATATTTGACTACCAGTGGTACATAGGATAATAATAGCACCTACAAACCTCATAGATGAGAGTCCCAATTCATTCCATACCACTTCCTCTACCACTGTTCTAGTTTTTGGTTGTTGCTGTTCTTGTTCAGTTGTTCAGTCATGTCCAACTGTCCTAGCTAGAAAACAGAACGAAGTTTCAGTGTGCTGAAATTAAGAATACAAGCCTCGGTTTGAAATCTGGTTCTGCCATTTACTAGTTGTGTGACCATGAAAAAAAGCTTTCAGGCCTCTGGTTTTTAGCTTCCTTACCTGTAAAATGAGGGTGAAACCAGAAAATACAGAGCTATTGCTCTTTGATTAAGACATATTTGTTCACTAAAAAAAGTGGGTGACTGAAACAAATTCCATTCTAAGTGATTTCGAGAGAGAGAGAGCTGGTAAATGAAGTAATATATAAACTAAGTAAATAAGATGTTTCCATTATTATAGGCATTCATATGGCCAGATTTTATTAAGTGCTTACTATGTGAGACACCATGCTATGCACTAGAGATACAAAAGTAAAATAAGACTAGATACTATCTTCAAAGAGATTACATTTATCTGATGAAAATTATGGTAGAAGCGGCACAGTATAGCATAGCTCTAAGTCAGAAAGATGGACCACCTCAGACACACTGTGGCTGTGTGACCCACTGGGTGCTCCAGGTAGCTCTCTAAATTCTAAGTTATAGAGAAAGTGCTGACTTGAGTTGGGAAGAATTTCCTCACCAGGGAGCTCTCTCATGAAAATGAAATCAGAGGTCCAACCTCTATTCCTCTAAGCCATATTAGTTTCAAAAGCATCTCCCACAGACTGTAAATGTTGTTACTTCATCTTTAAGAGATTATATATATATATATATATATATATATATATAAATCGTTATGTTTTATATATTGTTCTATACCAAAAAAATAGAAACAAAAAAAAGTAGTAATAGATTCAAAAGCCTACAGTTTGACTATAGTGTTCTGGTAACACATAATGGTCATGGTTGAAGTAATGGAGTGAGGAATAGAAAGACAAAGAACTTCTTTGATATTTTCCCTAAGTAGTTGCTTTGCTGTGTGTCACTCAGTTTCCTAATCTCTCTCTCTCTCTCTCTCTCTCTCTCTCTCTCTCTCTCTCTCTCTCTCTCTCTCTCTCTCTCTAATATATATATGTATATGTATATATATATATATATATATATCTTCTTTCTTGATGCCTTACTCAGTTCTCTCTTCAGCCATGAAAAAATTACTTATTTTATTACAACATTTATGATTATATTTCATAAGTTACTTATTTATTATAATTAATATCATTTAATGAAGTGTGATGGGTGCTCAGAACCAATAACTAATAATAAGATTGTAATTTTCATAATTACTATTTAAAATTAATAATGAAATATCCAAATGTACAATAGGGTAACCTAAGAATTCAGGATGCTATACATGAGTACAAGTAAGTGGCAAGTTAAGAAGCATTTACCCTATAGAGAATATACATAAGAGTGGTAAATGCTAAATCACTCGCTATACACACAGGAGAAGGTGCAATGGTGTGCTTTATACTTATACTACTGAAATCACAGGTTTCAAAAGAAGAAACCCACCTTGTTATATAGATGTGTATACCTACATATATGTACATAGATATATATATACATACATACATATGTATATTACATGTATTGAGGCAACATGGTGTGGTAGCAAAACTATTGCAATTACTCAGAGGAAATGGATTCAAATCCCAGGTCTACTACCTACCATCTCTGTGATGTAGGGAAAGGATCTCAGTCTCTTCATCCTTAAAATGAAGAGATTAAACCACATGATGTCTAAGGATCCTTCCAGCTCTAACATATGATCATTATATAAATGCAGACATATAGATGCATATTTTAGTTAGTTATATATTAAACACACGTATTACTATTATGTAACTTTGGATATTTAGTTCCTCTGCATCACTGTTTCCTCAAGTATAAAATGAGGAGTCTGGATTAAATAAATGATCTCAGGTCTGGAACGATGATCCTATGTTGTAGTAGTATACTGGAGACTTAGGATCAGTTTGTATGAGGAGAAGAAATCAAGGCAGAGTTGTTATCACTAAATAGGCTGTGATTAAGCTGATTGAAACCAGATTTAAAAGGCCAAGGGAATTTGTTTGTGAACAGGGAACAGGACAAAAATATCCCCTTGGAGAGGAAACCTCATCAGAGAAAAGTTGGTGGGGGGAAGTTGAAGCAAAAACAAATGACTGTAAGACAGCGTTTGAGGAGAGGAGGAAGAAAATTATTCATCTGTCTGCTTTTTAGGTCGTGCAAGTTATAGAAGGTGATAAATCCAGTGGGGGGAGATAAAGAATGGCAGGACAAAGAGGGATGAGGGAAAGGGGGAAGATGACAGAATGAAGACTGGCAAGGATTTACACCATTTGTCTCTCTTCTGCAGTGAATTGGGAAATGCATTTACTCTGATTTGGTAAATGAACAGTGAAACATACCTCATCGCTAACTGCCAGAATTCAGAGATGTGTGTTCACTATTTAGAGTCTTGAAAAAAACAACAAGATTAATAGATGGCCCTAGTTGAATGCATCAAAAGAATCTTTTTAGATGCATCCATTTCTAGTGGGGGCAAGGAATGGGGAGGAAAGAATAAAGGAAGGGAACTGGAAGAGTCTGGCATTTGGCCAACCCCCTTGGGGAAAAAGACGGCAAAAATCAGAATTCCCTACTCCTAAACCAGTCTACACACTACACACAGCTGTGGCTCAAGCTCATAACTAAGAATCCCACATGGAGCACGGGGTGACTTCATGCTAACCTGAGGGACTTTTCCCCAAGCACACATTTCGAAAATCCTAGATACTATTTATTATTATTTCAAAGTTCTAAAACATCATAGGCAAGTCTAATTTTTTCATCTTTATAACTTCAACATAAAACTCCAAGTCATACATTTATTCGGTACCTTCTATGTGCAAGGCATTGTGCTAGGCGTTGGGGACAAAAAATGAAGGAGTCCTTGCCCTGAAGGAGCCAATGTTGCCTTACTCTGTACATACCATATCATTAAACAAACTAGAGAGAACAGAAGGAAGGCTTGGTCCTAGTTAGGAACCACAATGGAGAAGAAGATATAACCACAGCCTTGGGGGAATCTGCAATTTAATTGTAATCTAAACTTTTCCTAAAAGATGCTAATGAAGACTCACTCTCTGGCTTAGGACCCATTTATTCTTTTATTTTTTGTAAACCCTTAACTTCTATCTTAGAATCAATACTGTGTACTGGTTGTAAGGGAGAAGAGCAGTAAGAGCTAGGCAACAGGGGGCAAATCATACAACTAGGAAGTGTCTGAGGCCACATTTGAACCCAGGACTTCCTGTATCTGGACCTGGCTCTCAATCCCCAGAGCCATCTACCTGCCCCCAACTCATTTATTCTTATTCAACAGTGGGGCTTAGAGCACTAGTCAAAGGACCTGGGTTCAAATCCCAGCTGGCAGTGTGATCTTAAGAAACTAACATATAACTTCTTTTGACCCATTTGTTCACCTACAAAAAGGAGCTGGACTGAACAAACATTAAAGACTCTAATTCCTCGATTCTATGATTATTCTAGTTCTGCTGTTTTCTACTTGTATCTTTAGATGATTCATGTCACAACTTAGAGCTCCAATTTTCTTGTCCTTAAAATGGGGATGATAATGCCAATATAAAATAAAAAATTAAGTCCAAGGCATTGTCACAAATACAGAGCATCTCTGAAGCTACTTCCCAAGTAGAAGAGCTTGAAGAGCCTATTTCTTAGAGTCTAATAATTCAAAAGAGAAGAGCTTTGAATAGATTTAGTAACATTAGTAAATGTTCTATCATTGGTTCTACTTTTCTGTTGTTTCAGTCATAGCCAACTGCTTGTGATCCTATTTTGGATTTGTTCAGTTAAGATATTGGAATGACTTGCCATTTCCTTTTCTGGCTCATTTCACAGATGAGAACATTAAGATGAAGGTTAAGTGACTTGTTCAGGCTCACACGTATCTAAGGCCAATTTGAACATGGGAAGATAAAGCTTTCTCACTCAAGGCCTGGCACTCTATCCACTGAGCCACCTAGTTGCCCAGCACAGAAATTACCTGTAATCATAATAACAACAACAGCTAATATTTACAAAGCACCTGAAGTTTGGCAAAAAGCTTCAATGTTTTTCATCATTTAACTTTTACAACTCTGAGATAGGTATTACTGTCATATTCTTTTTTATAGATGAGAAGGCAGTATGATTTTAGGCCAGGGTCACATAACCTCTCTGTTACCTATTTCTCTTTGGCTGCCACCAGTGGAGAATTCTAGGGTGTGATTCTCCCCTCCTCTCATGAATGTTCTTCTGAACTGTAGTGGTAAGAATGGTAGTAGTAACAGTAGCAACAGCAGTAGAAGTAGTGGCAACAGTATTTCTGATAGCAGTAATCGTGAGATTAGTAATAGCAACAGTAGGAGTGGTAATGACAGTAGTGATAGTAACAGGGGCAGTTAAGTGGCATAGTGGATAGAGTACCTCCTGGAGTTGGGAAGTCTTAGGATCAAATCTGACCTCAGACACTTCCTAGCTGTGTGACCCTGGACAAGTCACTTAATCTCTTTTGCCTAGCCCTTGCCTTTCTGTCTTAGAGTTGTCACTAAGACTGAAAGTAGGGTTTTTTAAACAATTGTAGTAACAGTGAAATGAAGATAATAAAACAACAACCTTGAAATGTTGCTGTGAGGATCAAAAAAGATAATAATATTTGACAGCACTTGGCACATAGAAAGTGCAATATAAATGTTAGCTATTATTTTATTTAGTAGTACCATATGAATAACAGCAGTAGCAGTAGTGAACATACATTGAACAGCAGGAAAACATTCAGAACTGCTATTTTGATATAAATTTTAAGTTGCCCTCAACCCATTTGTATAGCCAGTTTTCCTTCCACATAGATCCTGGGAAGGGATATACTGTTAAATGTTTAATAACCAGGACTGCACACCTTTAAGTTAAATCTATACCAATACTTTCTTAAATCTAGACAATCAGCATTAAAATAAATACATCCAAATCTGATTTGCAGTCTTTGCTGACTGCTAAGGTGCAAATGTTCATTTTGAAAACTGAACAATGAAATCTGGTCAAGTGAGTTCTTAATTTCATGAAAGGAGAAGATTACCCAAACTAAAAAATATTTTAAGTGACAAGATCAGGATTCAGTAGATAAACAATAGAATCATTGGAAATGGCTAAAGAGATCCATCTTTCATGATGGACACAGATAACATCATACAGCTGTTTGGATTTCAACTCCCCTGTTGACAGGATAGACTGCCTCTAATCTATCCCAAACAGAGAAGTCCATTTCATTCTTAAATGTCTCAAGGGAAGAGGCTCCTCTGATTCTAAGAACTTTGATTAATAGCTGGTTATAGGATCTCAACTCACTCAAGTCAATAAGTTCTTCCTTATCTCCAATTTCAATCCTGTCAATTCTATATTCAACCTTTTTATTCTCTTCCTAACCTCAGTGGAAATGGATGGAGAATGTTTAGTTGCTGTTCCTTTCTTATCATAATTTCACACTCTGAAGGCTTGTAACAAAACCAGCCTAAATAAACTCCTCCAAAGTAGCTGAGCAAGTGAGTGATAAGAACAATCCTCATGTTAAAAGCTACATGGAAGGAAAGAATTTTATACAAAAGATAAGAGGCAACCGGCAATCCTCAAACTGTGGAAGGGGAAATAATTTACACTGAAGTTTCATTATAATCCAATTTCTTCAAATGTCTGCTTACATCTTCCACATGTTTCCTACATCTAAACCCTATCTTCATTTTACTTAGATACACAGCATTTAGGAAGAAACCTTAAGAGACTACCTAAAGCCATCTTTTCATTTTATTGTTCTAAAAATGTTTTACTAATGTCTAACATTGCTGTTTCTTCCCAATAATCTCCCTCCCCAACAACAGAACTAGTTTTGTAAAGAAAGAAGTACAGTTAGGCAAAACAACACACAGGTCATGTATAATAAAGCATGTTAACTTGACATATACTGGCTGTGTGATCCTGGACTCTAGACAAGTCTCTTAACCTTTACATGTTTCAAGTAACCCTTTAAGACTCAAAATGGGGGGCAGGTAGGTGGTTCAGTGGATAGAGCATCATGCCTAGAGACAGGAGGTCCTGGGTTCAAATATGGTCTCAGATGCTTCCAGTTGCCTAGCCTTTACTGCTTTGCTGCCTTGGGATCAAGTCTTAGTATTGATTCTTAGAAGGTAAGGGTTTTTATTTTTTTAAAGATTCTAAACTTCAGATAAAGTGGCAATCTGACTGATTAAAGAGCTTTTCCTCACCTGGGAATTCCCTTTACAAATGAAATCACAGTTCCAGTCCTGATACCTAGCAACATATACCTCATTTTGCAGCAGAAGTCTACCATCCTTCTACCAAGAGGACACAGAATCCTCTATGATCAACATTAGTCTCTGAATTTATTTGCATTCTGGCACATTTTAATACTGGGTTCTTGTTTGGTTGTTTGTTCTGACATCAGAGTACACATTGTAAATACTGTTAGCTTAATTCTTCTTACTTCAGATGGATTCAAACAAGTCTTGCCAAACCACTGAATTCCTCATATTTATTTTTATAGTGCAATAATCCATTTTCAGTGGGCATTTATTAAGTATCTACCAAGGGTCAGGTACCATGCTAGGTACAAGGGATACAAAGATAAAAGTTGAAATAAACTTCATTCTCAAAGGTATTCCATTATATTTCTATAGCAAATTTTTTTCACAATGTGACAAGTCCAAACTATGATTTTATTTCAGAGAGTTTTTTTTAATTATGAAAGTTGCTAAAAAATATTCTGGAATATGGGGACTTTCTCTTCTATCTTTGGTCTTCTCAGGGCATAATACCAGTAGTGGCCATACTAGGTCAATGGGCAAGCCTTTCATTTTACAGTAGACAAATCAGAGGCTGAGCTATATTGTCTAAAGGCCATTTAGTAGTTCCAATATTTGAACCTATGTCTTCCCATATTAAGTACCCTCTCCTAATAAATTTTCCTTACTTTCTTATTGAAGTTCTCCATATTTCTTTTGAATTGTGAGGCATAAAACCTGGTCCAAGATACATCTTGGCATCAAGCAAACGCCAATTTAGGAAAATTTTTCTCTTATGGACTCCATTCTGCAGATGACCTGCATCTGTTCTTATCATGACTTCCTAATTACCTCAAGGACCTTTTGGATCATGAAACTTTTTGAAAATTAATGAAGGGTGGGGGTAGCTGCATGGCTCATGGATTGAGAGCCAACCTCAGATACTTCCTAGCTGTGTGACCCTGGACAAGTAACTTAACCACCATTGCCTAGCCCTTACCACTCTTCTGCCTTAGAATGAACACAGTATTGATTCTAAGAAGGAAGGTAAGGGTTTAAAAAAAAAAGAAAGAAAGGAGACTAATGAAGGGGCATGTGCTGTCTCTGACACTTGGAACTTCTTTAGGGACAGTTTCATTTCTGTAACTATTTCATAGTTAGTCTTTTTTGTTTACAGTAGGCACTTAATGCATATTAAGTTGAACTGAATTCCACTCTTAGTTAATATTCTTCCCCTTAACAAACTACATAGCCGGGGGCAGCTGGGTAGCTCAGTGGATTGTGAGCCAGGCCTAGAGATGGGAGGTCCTAGGTTCAAATCTGGCCTCAGATACTTCCCAGCTGTGTGACCCTGGGCAAGTCACTTCACCCCCATTGCCTAGCCCTAACCACTCTTCTGCCTTGGAGCCAATACACAGTATTGACTCCAAGATGGAAGGTGAGGATCTACAAAATAATAATAATAATAATAATAATGAACTACATAGCAGCCTAACTGAATACTAGCCCTTTTCTGAAACTAACTCACAAACTCCTATCTCAGAGAAACAGCCATATCTAGAATGAACTTTCCCTCTCCATTCAGTTGCCACCTCTTCTATAAGGCATTACCTGATGCTGCCATTGGTAATTCTTCACCCTTATTCTCCCCGTACCAAATTTATTTGTGTAACCTGAAGTAGATGGCAAACTTCTTGTGGGCACAGGTTGTGTTGCTAGAACTTAGTAGGCATTTAATATGTATTGAATTCTCTTTATTGACTGAGGATTTCAGGTTGATGAAATTAAGAAACTGCTCTTAAAAGGAGGGAAAGAGGTAGCAGAGAGCTATAGCTTGGGAAAGGGGTGATGCTATAGAACAGAGTGGTACGGGCAGTGAGTTCCATTTCATAGGAATGTCCACTGGGTTAGAGGACTAGCTTAATGATCATTGATTGATCCACTTGGCCTAAATGTGATTTACTGAAATGTGCAGTCAATCAGAAAAAAAAAGTCACTTCCACATTTTAATTCCATTGTTTTAATCATCCTAAGTCATCTGGACATTTTGTCTCACGCAGGACTGACTACAGCTGAGAACCAGGAAAAACTGAATCACATCCTGATTTCTCTTTAAAGTGATTAAACTAATATCAGACTAATGTTGAGTCTCTTAGATGGGAAAAAAAAGAGGTCATGAAAAGAGCAGCAACCCCAGGAAAGACACATTGGGATAATCAGAACTTTTAAAAAACCATTATAGTTCACACATCCTGAAGCAATAATGAATGACTTTGGAATAGCCTCCTTGTGTGGTTAATACATAAGAATATTTTCCCCTTAAATTCCCACCTTCCTATACATCCCACTTGCTCAATTGAACTCCAATAACATGGAAAGTGAATTTGTATGAGCCTCCCTAGATTAGACCAAGGTTAGTCATTTGATCTGTCTCTATATAAAGGAAATGTCCTTAATGTTGATATCTTTCAAAAGGAATCAATATGGCAAACTGCTATCGGGGGTCTCATTTTCACCCATCAATGGGGGAAGAACAGGATACTGAAGTTGAAATAATGAAGACTTTTTGAGAGAAACAACTCCATCTTAGAATGTACATTAGCAGATGGGAGAAAATCCTTGGATACGCTGACATTTACTGACTGGAAATTTTAGAAAAGCAAGTTTCAAATGGCTCAAAGAAATGACTACAATAAGATTTTATAGGGGAAATCATTCTAAGGAGGATAGGAATCTCTCAAGAATCAAATTCTGATTGACATCAACTTTAAAAATTCTGATGAGGAAGAAAAAGGAATTTTGTCAAGAAAAAGTTATGGATATACAATAGAGGCTTTAAATGAGAGAGCCATACCGAGGAGATGGAAGTGTGGCTAATGGATGGTGAATGCTGATGTGCTGCTGCAAGTGGTCCTGTAAGAATAATTAAAGGGTCCCCAAAGTTCAAAACAGGCTAAGGCTATGAGAAAAAGTTAAAAATAAGATTACAAGTAAAACAGGGGAAAGCACTGGGTCTGGAGTAGAAAGCTTTTGGACTATGATTTTAAAGTTGGAAGAGACCTTTTAGGTTAACTTTCTTTTTTTACAAGTGAGGAAACTGAGGCTGAGATTAAATGACTGTCCAGTATACACTGCTAATTAAGTAATTAAGCCAGGATTAGAATGCAGGTTTATCATGACTCTAAGGTTGGCATTCCACCCACTGTATGACTTCAATTCTCTGAATTGAAGGGACTTCTATCGCTTTGGATCCTGGAAGGAACTTTAGGAGAAAATGTGGTCCAAGCCCAGGGTCACAAAAGTAGTAAATGGCAGACCAAGGATTTAAACATCAGTTCATTCTACTCTCCCTCCTTTGGGATCTCTGGCTTCAGTTTCCTCATCTATGGGATGGGTTGGTGAAAGAGATTATATATATTGTCCCTTCAAGTTCTGAATAGAAATTACAAAACAAGTTGCAAATATTAATTTTTTAACATTAACAAAGCTAGAGAAAAGTCTATGAACTCATTTCCTCACATGCAATCAGTGCCAGGTCTTTATTGATTCTGCCTCCACAACATAACTTGATTCCTTCACTTTTCCTAAACCCTCATCATATCTCCCCTGAACTATTTTAAGAGCTTCTTATTGTGGTCTCCCTTCCTTGAGTTTTCCCCTCTTAATTCTAAGTACAACATTGATATTCCTATAGTATCATGTCATTCCCTTGCTTAATCAACTCCAATGGCACCTTATTACCCATAGAATAAAATACAGACTCTTGTCTCTTCACGTCCTTTGCAATCTGGCTCCAATCAAACTTATTATAAATTATTAGACCTTATTATACATTACTCCTCTTTGTATACTCTGTGGTTCAGCAAAATTGTTCTTGCTGTTTTTCACATATGATTTTCCATCTCAATATCTTTATGCAGGCTGTGTTCCCAGGGCCTAGGATATAACAGGCAAATAATTAATGCTTATTGATTATATATGATACAGCTAAGGGGTCCAGTGGATATCATGCTAGGCCTGAGGTCAGGAAGACCTAAGTTCAAACACAGCCTCAGGGCATTCCCTAGCTGTGTGACTAGGAACAAGTCACTTAATTTGTTTGCCTCAGTTTACTCATCTGTAAAATAGCACCTACCTTCCAGTTTATGAAGATCAAATCAGATAACATTTGTAAAGTGGCTGGAGCAATGCCTGGCACATAGAAAACCAAAGATAAGTTAAATCTTTCTCTTTCTCTCTCTCTGCCAGTAAACGAGACTGCTTCATAGGACTTGATACTGAAATAAGATGATATGCTTTCACAAGGGTTGGCTGCTGGTCACTGGATGTCTGGTCAGCAGATCTGAATTCAAAGCCCTCCTCTAACACTATGTGATTATCACTAAGTCAAAGAAGATCTTTGAGTCTGTTATAAATACAGTATATTCTTTACTATCGTTTTCAGAGATACTAGTGGGAGAAGATTGTTTTACAAATCTTAATAGTACTATATAAAGGTCAGCTGTTATTCTTAGCCAGTTCAGTGGAAGACAAATAGGGAAGAAAATACCTGTGGACATTGACCGGGAGGCTGCATTGACACTGTGGTCCTTGGGAAGTAAACCTCCCAGGTCTCAGAAGAAATTCAATTTTATCATCTAATCACTTAAGTTCCTAACTTTGAAATCATCACCTGATTCTCTTCTCTCCCCCTCACCCACCATCATATCCAACCAGTTGGCAAATCTTTTTGATTCTAGCTTCATGACACTTCTTTCTTTAAATCCTTACCTTTTGCCTTAGAATCAGTACCAAGCATTAGTTCCAAGGCAGAAGAGCGGTAAGGGTTGGCTGCAGTTAAGTGACTTGCCCAGGGTCATTCCACAACACTTTTAAATCCATCATCTGCTGTTTGCACATGTGGTGATTATAGAGCACAGTGTAGACCCTTATTGCCTCTTGCCTGGATACTTCTGCATTGCCTATCTCCCCTCCTGGAAAACATTTCATTTCCATCTCTGTCTCTTAGTATGTTTAGCTTCTTGGATGTGATCTTTTGTGGGAAACCATTACATGTCCTCCAATTGTTCTATTCTACAGTGTCAAATTATTTTGTATTTGTATCAATGGACCTTGAGGTACATTGAGGGCAGGTACTATTTTTTTTTGGAGAACACTTTTTTATCATCATGAGGTGATAAATGTTTGTTAAACTGTTATGAAGAAAGCAACAATTGCAAAGTATTGTGTTAAAGTGTAGGATTTGATTCCAAGAATCCTGTTCATCACATGCTAGAAATGTCCAAGGAAATAATTGCCAGAGACAGTATGTCCCCTTAGGAGATGCTTTATGACTTCCCTAAAGAGAGAAAGGAAGGAGCTCAAAAAAGTCAGGAAGACATGTTCTCATGAGGTCCTCAGAAATGGTATAGGGTGTGGGGGTGGCCCCTCTAAGACAAATTCTCAAGAGAATTTAAAATGAATGGTAATATACCAACCTAAAATCAGAAATTCTTAGAATTGGAAGAGACCTCAGAATCCTTGCAGATATATTGTAATCTGCCAACTCCCACTTTGTAGAAAGTTTTTCTTTACACCAACATGTACAGTCATCTCTCTGAACTTCAGATTGTTGCTCCCACCTCTGCCCTCTGGTGCCAAAACCCCCCAAGTCTAAACCCTCTTCCAAGAAAACTTTTCAAATACTATATTTGAAGATAGCTGTCATATACATCAATAAGTCTTAATTTCTCTGATCCAAATTATCTCCCATTTCTTTCATTGATTCTGTCCTCTTTTGGATATTGTCTGGATCCATAAGAAGATTATTGTATGGGTCTCATAACTGAACAAAATTCTGCAAATAAGTTCTGACAACTTGACTCTCTATTTTTAAAAAATAAACCCTTACCTTCCATCTTAGAGTCAAAACTGTGTATCGGCTTCAAGGCAGAAGAGTGGTAAGGGCTAGGCAATGGGGGTGAAGTGACTTGTCCAGGGTCACACAGCTGGGAAGTGTCTGAGGCCAGATTTGAACCTAGGACCTCCCATCTCTAGGCCTGACTCTCAATCCACTGAGCCACCCAGATGTCCCCTTTGACTCTCTCTTTAGAGGGTTCTATGAACACTGGGAGGCTAAGTGACTTTTCCAGAGCCATGCACCAAATACTGTGTATTTGAATCCAGATCTTCCCAGCTTAAAACAGCTCTCCATGCTGTCTCTGGTATCAAAGAAAACTCACCTCACTTCTTGGGTCTCAGTTTCCACAATTTATAAGATTAAGGGACTAGATTTAATCCTTCTTAGTTTTAAAATCTGATTATTTTCTATTCATACTGTATATAACTTGCTTTGTAAATTTATTTACATGTTGTATCTTCCATTAGATTATGAACTCCTTGAGGACAAGGAAGGTCTTTTGCCTCTTTTTGTATCCCCAGAGCTTAGCATAGTGCCTGACACATCGTAGGTATTAAACATGTTTACTCAATTAATGAATGAATCAAAAACAGTTTAAATAGAAAAGGCAAAAGGACAACTCATATTACCAAGTCTCCTTTGTCACCATGAAATGTCTCCCTAGATATTCATAACCATGTGTTAATTTTGGTGTAGCCCAAGAGTCTTCCTGTCTGGGGATACTAGTTGGCTCAGTAGATAGAGAGCCAGGCCTGCAGATAGGAGGACCTGGCTTCAAATCTGGCCTCAGATACTTCCTGTGTGACCCTGGGCAGGTCACTTAACCCCAGTAGCCAAGTCCTTATTAGTCTTCTGCCTTGGAACCAACAATATTGATTCTAAGACAGAAAGTAAGGGTTTAAAAAAAATAAAAATAAAAGTTTCCCTGTCCATGCTAGTAAAAAGATGCCCAAAATGAAAATAAAATAAAACTCTTGTTCAGGGGAAGAAGGCTTTTGTACACATGCATGCTTATAGGTATGTCTCAGCCTAACATAATTTTTGAATTTTTCCATTTTATAAATCATAGGATTTGGATCTAGAAACATCTACTCTAGGGCCTTGAACAAAGCAGCTGTTTAGTAAGTGTTAGAAGGGACATCAGGGATCATCTAATCAAACTCACTCATTTTACAGATATAGAAAACTGAGATCCAGCAAGAGAAGTGCCTGGATTATGAACAAACAAATAATAAATTTAAAAAAACTGATCCAAACTCTAGCATGCCTTGTCATCCTTCAAAGGTTTATTCATTCAATAAATACTTATTAAGCACCTATGTGCTAGGTACTACAAGATAGAAAGGAAGGATCAAAGGATAAAAAGCACAGTCATTGCCTTTGAGAAGTGTGTGTGTGTGTGTGTGTGTGTGTGTGTGTGTGTGTGTGTGTGTGTGTGTGTGTAGAAAGATAAATGTAATATATGGAAAAAGAAATGTTCTTGGGGGAAGAGGGGAGGACTAGCACCTAGGGAAATAGGATAAGCTAAAGCGGGAGCTAGCACTTGAAGTGGAAGCCTGGAAAGGAGTTAGGGATTCTAAGAAGCAAAGGTGAGAAGGGAGTACAGTGCATTCCAGGCACAGAGCACAGCCTATGGCAGCCTGTGTATGTGAAGGCGTGTAGTAGGGAGATGGAATGTTCTGAAAGGGAAACAACAAGCAGGCCAGTTTGGCTGGAACAAAGCGTGCAAGAAGGGAAATAATGTGATATAAGCCTATAAAGATAGGCTGGAGCTAGATTGTGATGGAGGGCTTGAAATGCCAAGCTGAGGAAGGATTTTAATGTAGAGGAAGCAGAGAGATTCTGGATTGTCATTGTACAGGGAAGTGACAATAATCAGGATTATGCTTTAAGAATATACATTTTAATAGACTGGGGGCAAGCAACCTCAGCAAGATAGTATATGACAAACCCAAAGATCCCAGCTTTTGGGACAAAAATCCACTATTTCATAAAAACTGCTGGGAAAATTAGAGGACAGTGTGGGAAAGATTAGGCTTAGATCAACACCTCACACCCTACACCAAGATAAATTCAAAATGGGTGAATGACTTGAACATAAAGAAGGAAACTATAAGAAAATTAGGCGAACACAGAATAGTATACATGTCAGACCTTTGGGAAGGGAAATACTTCAAAACCAAGCAAGAATTAGAAAGAGTTACAAAATGCAAAATAAGTAATCTGGATTACATCAAATTAAAAAGCTTTTGTACAAACAAAAGCAATGTAACCAAAATCAGAAGGGTAGCAACAAAATGGGAAACAATCTTCATAAAAACCTCTGACAAAGGTTTAATTACTCAAATTTATAAAGAACTAAATCAATTGTACAAAAAATCAAGCCATTCTCCAATTGATAAATGGGCAAGGGACATGAACAAGCAGTTCACAGCCAAAGAAATCAAAACTATTAATAAGCACATGAAAAAGTGCTCTACATCTCTTATAATCAGAGAGATGCAAATCAAAACAACTCTGAGGTATCACCTCACACCTAGCAGATTGGCTAACATGACAGCTATGCAAAGTAATGAATGCTGGAGGGAATGTGGCAAAGTGGGGACATTAATTCATTGCTGGTGGAGTTGTGAATTGATCCAACCATTCTGGAGGGCAATTTGGAACTATGCCCAAAGGGCGATAAAAGACTGTCTGCCCTTTGATCCAGCCATAGCACTGCTGGGCTTGTACCCCAAAGAGATAATGGACAAAAAGACTTGTACAAAAATATTCATAGCTGCGCTCTTTGTGGTGGCCAAAAATTGGAAAATGAGGGGATGCCCTTCAGTTGGAGAATGGCTGAACAAATTGTGGTATATGTTGGTGATGGAATACTATTGTGCTCAAAGGAATAATAAAGTGGAGGAATTCCATGGAGATTGGAACAACCTCCAGGAAGTGATGCAGAGCGAAAGGAGCAGAACCAGGAAAACATTATACACAGAGACTGATACATTGTGGTACAATAGAAGGTGATGGACTTCTCCATCAGTATCAATGCAATTTCCCTGAACAATCTGCAGGGATCTAAAAAAAATACTACCCACAAGCAGAGGATAAACTGTGGGAGTAAAAACACCGATGAAAAGCAACTGCTTGACTACAGGGTTGGAGGAGATAAGACTGAGGAGAGACTCTAAATGAACACTATAATGCAAATTCCAACAACAGGGAAATGGGTTCGAGTCAAGAACACATGTGATAACCAGTGGAATCATGTGTCGGCTATGGGAGAGGGAAAGGCGGGGGGGGGGGGAACGATCTTTGTTTCCAGTGAATAATGTATGAAAATGACCAAATAAAATAATGTTTAAATAAAAAAAATTATGAAAAAAAAGAATATACATTTTAGGGGCATCTGTGTGGCAAAGTGGATAGAATCCTGGAGTCAGGAGGACCTGGGTTCAACTGTGGACTTAGTCACTTCCTACCTATGTGATCCTAAGCAAATAACTTAACCCAGATAGCTCAGTACTTACACATCCTCTGCCTTAGAACCAATACTTAGTACTGATTCTAAGACAGAAGGTAAAGGATGTTTTTTAATAATATACATTTTACAGCTATGTGGAAGATGGAAAAGGTGGCAAGGATAGAGAAGGAGGGAGGAGGAACAGTAACAGCATAGGCAAGGAACTGGGATGACACATGGAAAAACTTGGAAATAGCTGGGGCAGGGCACACTGGGATGGTGGAAGGTATCAATTAGCCACCGTCTATAAATCACCTATTATGTGCCAGGCAGGCATTGTACTGGGGATACAAAGAAAAGAGAAACAGGTTGTGCCTTCAAGGAGCCAAATTGTATTGAGGGATCTAACATGTACATGTATAGGTATGGAAAAAATCTATACAAGATAATTTGGGTAGAAGAAGCAAGAGGAGGCATTAACAACGAAGGAGATCCCAAAAATCTTCATAAAGAAGGTAGGACTTGAGGTAAGTTTTAAAGGAAACTAGGGATTGTGAGAAGCAGAAATGAAGAAGGAGCACATACCAGACACAGGGAACATTGAAAGCCAAGTCCAAGGAAGAGATAATGTAATGTCAAATGTCAAAACCAATAAGGATGGTTTAGCAGGACTGAAGAGACTATGAAGAAGCATAATAAATAGGGATAGAAAGGTAGGTTGGGGTCAAGTTGCAAAGGTTTGAAATACTCAACAGAGGGCACTGATGCAGAAATTTATGAAAAATAGAACTATACATGAAGAATTATTCCAAGAGAAAGAGTGCCTTTGGGACAGATTTAGAGACAATGAGGAAGAGACAGAAAATGATGATGGAAAATCACAAAATGAGACTGATAACAATGATCACTAAGATATGCAGGTGATTCCTCATGGATTCATTTTGTGGAGGAAAAAGAATAGAGTATCAAATTTTCATCGCCTAAACAGATCCTCAAGCTCTGTGGATGGGAAAGAATTCATCTGAGCCTTTCAAGAACTATCTCCATCATTCCAGCTAAACATGGCCAACATTTTAGTCCAGGCCACAGATTCTCCAGAGCTTCCACAAATTAAAACAGGAAACGGAAGATGGCAAATGGTTGGGTGTGCAGATGAGATGGCTCTTGGATCCATTCTCCAATGTGAGCTCTAAGGCTGCCAGCCATCCAGTGCTCACAGGTAAAGATGGACTCAGGCCATGTTTTTGGAGGCTTGTCAGAAAAATCACTCTCCCATTGTAGCCAACTGTGTACCATCTGGATGAAAAATTAGATCTGCTACTAAATTTAGATGGTCCTATAAAAGAAGAGGATAACAATACGCTAACAGCTCAGGCATCTCAGAACCCCAGGAGAAAAATGTTCCTGCAAAACTCCCTGTGACTTAAGAAAAGAGTTTGGAATCTGAGTAACCAACAAAGTGCCTGATGAATTGTGGTTGTTTTGTTACTTATGGCTGAGTTAAAGGCATAAACAAAGAACAAGGCAATCCTCCAGGAAAAACAAATTCAAAGCATATCCTGAATCAGGGATCCAATATGATTAGCCAGTTTGCCTAATTCTATCTTTTTGACAACAATCAATGTGATAAATTAAAGAGTCTCATTCCAACCACTCATCCTTTCTAGTTTAGAACATTAATAAACCAACTTCTTCAAATGATCTTAATGTTGCCACATAAACCCTATACTCCTCATCTAACATCAGTAAGACCTAGGTTCCACCCAGGCCCCTTTCCCCCTTTGTTTATAGCAAATAAAGCTCTGCTGATTAACAGGATGTGACAAGAACAAGGTATGACTGATACCTTCATGCATGTAGGAAGTATAAATTATTTATGCTGATAAAATAAAAAGAAATTAAGCTTTATTTGAATTGACACTGATGCCTTCATTCAACATAGGTCCAATAAGTCTCATGTCACTTAAAGTACATGAGGTAATCTGATGGAAGAGGGGGAATTCCACAACTCAAAAGAATTGTTGATGGTGTTCTTGTTTGTTTGCAAATGGAAAATTTCCTTTTGGGAAAATGGAGTGTATTACTATACCAAAAAGTAACAAACCACAATTTTCCAAAACAATGATTCATTTTCAAAATCATACTCTCACTAAAAATATCAACAATTTTTTTCTCGTTATTGAGGAAAATACAATGAATATTTTGCTAAAACTATAAGTGGCAGAGCACGTGCTACCTTGCATTGGTAGAGGGAGTATTCTCATCAGGGAGATCTCTATACTACTGAAATCATTGGATAAGGTCCAGTCCCTATTCCCATTTTTGTTACTGTTTTGAATGTACATAATATATTAATGGAATACTATGTGCACATAATTTATAAACACACACACACTGGGGGTACATGTTCAGGCATTTTTATTCACAGGTATATGTGACTGAAAAACTTTGGAGGCCACTGCTTTCAAAGTCCAGGTGGACAGACTTCCCTGGATAAAAGGTCAGAATGAATTAGCATGAGTGATAGAGCAGTCATTCAAAGCCTCCCTTGGTCAGGAGTTCTTGGTCAGAGTTTGTGAACTTTAAAAAATATATATTTTGCTAATTTTATTCCAATATAATTAGTTTCCTCTGTGCCAGTGTTTTATTGCTATGTATACAGAAACTCTATTATGAGAAGATGTCCATAACCTTTACCAGACTACCAATGAAGTCCAAGTCACAACAAAAATTATGCAGCCATACCTGGCCAAAACGGACCAAAAGGAGCTCTCTCTTCATCTATTTCAGAAAGACTGGCAAAACTATTGGCAAATATGAGTGCCCAGGAACTAAATCTGGTCTTTGCCTCTGCTATTCTACCTAATCTGAGCTGCTGAACAGGAATCTCATGTAAATCCTGCCCTCCAGTCACATATACAATAGACTAATGGCATTTAATGCAATGTAACCAGCAGATGAGGTGACATAAAGGTTGCTGAAGCTTCAACCAGGTGACAGTGGAAGTTGTGACATATATGTAGCTGCCAGAGTTTTCCAAATAAATAGTACCAGGACTGCGTGGGGGTAGTTTATGTACAGTTCTAACCATGGGCATATACAAAATGATTTTGGTAATGCCCTTGCAGTCCAAAGAGACTATACTTCCCAGGGAAAATCTTCTGGACTTATGGATTTCCAAATTGAAAGTTCTGAGGTAGGGTTTCCAGACCTTTTTTGAAACATTAGTGATCAACAAATTAGGATATAAAGTAAATAGATGTATAAAGGCCATGGTGTGTTTGATATCAATGTTTAGAAGAAATCAAGCATCAAATTCTATTGACATTAAATGTACAGTTTTATCATCTTCTCATTCACTCTTATTTCCTTTTACTCCTGAGGTGGCTGGGTAGTACAGTGGGTAAAGTGGTGAGCTCTGGTCAGGAAGACCTAAGTCCCAAATTTGGCTTCTGAGACTTACTAGATGTGTGACCTGAGGCAAATCATTTAACCTATGCCTCAGTTTCCTCACCTGCAAAATGGGATAATGATAGTATCTACCTTTCAAGGATGAAATGAGGCAATATGCATAAAGGGTTTAGCATAGTATCTGGCACAAAGTAGATAAAACATTCTAGTTCTCTCCCTCTTTTTCCCGGAACTGATCACAAATCAATCAAATCAATCAGCAAAAATTAAGCATCAACTATATGCCACCATGCTAAGCTCCCAGGATACAAAAAAGAATCCTTGTCCTCAAGGAGCTTACAGTCTAATAGAGGAGACAACATGAAAACAAATATTTACAAAGGTGAAATAAACAGCTTAGATACTGGGAAGGGGGGTCGGGGTGGGCAGTGAAGAACTTGGGATGAGCCTGAGGGCCTGGGGGGATAGAGTAATAGAGAAGGGGGAGAATTTATGGGGGAAGATAATAAGTTCTGTTTAGGATATGTTGAGTTTTAAGACATTTACAGGATATCCAGTTTTAGACATCTGAAAGGTAGTTGGAGATGCAAGAGTGGAAGTCAGAAGAGATATTCAAACAGGAAAGGTAAATTTGAAAATCATCTTCATATCAATGGTCATTAAATCTGTGGAAACTAATGAGGTCACATTAGACAGACTGTTAGATAGAACAGAAGAAGAGAAAAGGGTCCGGGATAGAACTCTAAAGAATACCTATTAATTACAAGGTATAATCTTGGGAAAGGATCAAGCCAAAAGAGACAGAGAGAATGTAAAGTGTCTAGTTAGAGAGCAGACAATTATTTTAAGTTCACTTCATTTTATAATGATGGTCTTACTTTCCTGGATTAAAGGCAGTTTCTTGGGTCCACACCTGGTTTTCTTTCCTTGAATCTAATAAATATTACTTACTATTTGGCATTACAGGGAGACTTAAATATCAGAGGTAGAAATTTAGAATTCTCTAGTACAAAGACATCATTTTATAGATATTTTACAATTTAGAAAATGTAAATAATCTTCTCCAAAGGCCGTAGACAAAGTAAGCAGCAAAGCTCAAATTTGAACAGGTTTTCTGACTCCAAATCTAGTGCAATATCTATGACATCATGTTGATAATGCTGGTATCTAAAGGACAGCAGCACTCGCTTAGGACAGGACTGGGAACATGTGAAGAACTTAATTTCCACTATCTTTAGAAATCAGTTTAGAACATCTTGCTTCAAACTTCATTATGAGGGCTTATTTGAAAGTGAGTCTTTATTGTTTTCATTTATGAAAATGTTGCCAGTAGAATGTAAGCTTCTTGTGAAGGTTGGTGCTGTTGTTCATTTTGCATCTAGTAGATGTTTAATTAATACATTTTCGAATTGTATTGAGTGACAAGGCAAGAAGTATTTTGGACTAATCAGAAGAAAGAGATGGTGGTGAGGTAGAGAAGTAGCAAAAGTATTTCACACTCTCCAATCACTAAGATTTACAAAGCAATGTCCGATAAAGGAAGTAGGCAAAAAACAGCCTCATTTTAAAGCTTAATAAACTTAAGCAAGGATCAGGTAATAATCATTATACAATGGTCATAAAGTTAGAAGTGTCAGGAGCCAGAACTAAACCCTAAAGAATCTGATTTCAAACTCAAGATGTTCCCCAGTCTGCCACACTATGGAGTTATCTGCCCCATTTTAACAATGCTATTGGAGAAAGGATTAGAGGCTGGACCCAGGGTTTTCCCTCTTGTCACTGCCTGTTGGACTCACTCATGGGCCACATCTGAGTAACTTGGTATGTACTTCCATATCCAAAAGAGATAGAAGACAGATGTAATACAGCCTAGGACAAATGGAAATCATGAAAAAAAGGAGTAGCATGCTCACATGTGGAAAAAGACAGGGGCACAGAAGAGAGGTAAGGAACAGAGTTTAAAGAATTATACCAGATGAGAGGACACATGACAACAGGGGACTAGGCAAACCTGCTCAGAATATGTTCTTGCTAAAGCATTAGGAAAAACTGCCTGTGGTTTCTGAAAATATGGGGCAGGGGTAAGAATAGGGGTGGGGGTGACAAAGAGCTCCCTACATATCAAGCTATTACTTCTGATCACTTTCCAAAGTCTTCTCCATACAATTTACCTCCCTTTTTCCTTTATTTCCCCCAATTTCCCTCTCTTTCATTTATCCTGGAGCACATTCCTTCTTAATCTTCCCCAGGACACCATTCAAGACCTCAAATGCTTGAGTGTAAGATAGAGATAAGGCGACAGAAAAGAAAACAAAGCCAAGCAAACACAGAGAAAACTGAACTGAGCTGGACAGGATCCTTGCCTTCTTGGCCTGTTCCTCCTCAATGGTGCATGAGCAGATAAATCCTATATTATCCCACTTCATTCAATCATAATAAAGTTTACTAAGTGCCTACCTAGGTACATTGGGTGAGAGGATATAAAACCATGAAGAGTTTTATAGACTCTGAAATTTTATAAATTTTCCTCATAACACTTGCTAATGCTTTTTAAGTCTTTATCCCCTCCTCCTTGGGCACCCTGATCTATTGGTTTGATATAAGGCAAGTTTGAAGAAGATGGTAGTATTTAAAACTAGAAGGATCTTAAAGATTATGTAGGTAAATCCCTTCAATGTAAAGATGGAGAAACCAAGGAACAGACAAGAGGTAAAATGATTTATCTCAAGTTTCAGAACTCCTTCTCATATATCATGTAGCACTTATCTGCCCCCCCAAAAATAGCAAATTCTCATAAGACTCGAAAGGATCATTTTTTTGTGTAATTAACTTGAACAGGCCCCCCCGGTGCTTCCCCACCCTCCATTCCCTCATCTATAGAAATGGGGATGAGGACATACTACCTCTCACCAACATATAATACCGGGAGTTATAAAAAGGCAGATTCATATTGCATTTATTTATCCACATAAATGATGCATTTAAGACAGGAGTGGGTCTGTGGTAGCAGTGATACTGCTGCTGGGTAAACATCTGTGACAGATGTCCATGGCTTGTGGTCAGCTGGAAGAAAGATCCTGAACAAGTAAGAAGCTTGAAAGGGCATAAGACCATGCAAATGGAAAGAAGAAAACCCTCTAACTACTCAAAACATCTGTTGGGGAGAACAAATATAGCTAAACAAGGATCAAAGAGATTTCTACATTACAGAGAGAACAGTTTTACAATATAGCACATAGATAAATCCAACTGGAATAGCTGCCAGGCAGGATCTAGGATTTTCCTAACTGGAAAACATAAACTGATAGAGTAAAAGAGACCAAAGGAGGGGGTGAGGGAAAATGTATGAATGTGAAAGGATTTGGAAGCTGGAGGAAAGGCCATGCTCAGTAGAATTCTGAGAATCCCTGGAGAATAGGAAAGAGTAGGAGGGTGGGAAAATGCTAAGGAGGTGAGGTAGGAGAGAATATAGGAGGGAGGGATTAGGGAATAAGGGAAAGTTTTGATAGTGACACCATGCTACTAATTGTGCGTGCAGCAGTTTCAATTTTGCAGCCTACAGAGGGAAACCAAAATGAATTGAACCTCTATGGGAAATTTTACACTTCACTGTTTAAAAGGAGAGAAGAAAGGAGTCATAATTACATGAAGGAAGTATAACTAGAAAAGTTAGCTTAGAAAAAGAACAAAATTTAAAGATACCTTCAAAACAATGCTACATTGTTCTTCCCACTGCATCCAATAGTTGCATCTACAAAGGTTTTTCTTCTGTTTTGGGGGGTGGGAGGATGTTTTAAAACATTTGTGTACTTTCCAGTGGGCTACACAACTGCCTCCATGACAACTAGATACTGAAAACAAATCAGTAATAACTAAGCCTTATTGGCAATGATCAACCACCAGTATTTCTGATTTGATGCTAATTATATTAATATTTCAAGAATCCTAGGTTTTGAAGGTTGGACAGAATCTTCAGAAATGATCTCATTCTCTTGTTCAATGGTGGGAACCTAAGGTCTAATACAGCTCAGGCAAATGGTGATTATTCCATTCCTACTACGTCAACCTGAAAAATTAATCAACAGTGATATGCTATGGGTCTCAGTCCTTAGACAAATCATGACTATGAGATATATGAGATCAAAAACCAGGAAGAAAACACAGATGCTAATTTAATTTAAAGGTTATGCAAAGCAGAGTGAGATATGTAACATAGAATAATGGACTCATGTTTGAAAAATTATCCTAGTAGACTGGAACAATGGTGCTGAAACAAGAAGTTTAACTATGACAAAGAAAATCTCTATTAGAATTTGAATTATTTTTAAAAAAATCTACCCCCCACAGGTTGGGGATGATGTGCTGAGAAAATAGTTCATGTGAAGAAGACCTCTGGGGTTTGCGGAGTCTAATTTTCATATGCATCAAAAGCAAAATACCATTATTCCAAGTTAGTATGATCTTCACCTACATTAACAGAAGTCTAGTATAATATACAGAAGGAGAGGACAGTCCTATTGTTCTTTGCCCCAGTTACATGGCATCTTAACCAATATGTTCAGTTATGGTCTTCACATTTTGGGAAGAACATCTTTAAGTTTGAGCAAATCAGGAGGAAGCTAACCAGGACCATGTAGGAGACTGAAAATCATGTTGATGTGTATGGAGGAAAGGACTACATGATAACTTTCTTCAAAACTGAAGGGCAATACTGTGGAAGTGTTTAGGGATTTTGTCTTCCCAGAGGGAAACAGTAGAGGCAGATACTCAAAGGAAGTATTTTTTTAACTCTTACTTTCTGTCTTAGAATCAATATCAAGTATTGATTCCAAAGCAGAAGGGATAGGCAATTGGGGTTAAGGGAATTGTCCCAGGGTTACATAGCTAGGAAGTGTCTGAAACCAGATTTAAGTCAAGATTTTCCTGATTCCAGGTCTGGCTCTCTATCTATTAAGCCAACTAGTTGCTCTGAAGGAAGACATTTCTAATAGAATTTTACAGTGATAAGATAGGCTATTTCTCAAAGTAGCAAGCTCCTCTTCTAGGGAATTTAAGGAGAAACTGAATGACCATCTTTCAAGATCCAATCAAGAGAATTTCCATAGTAGGTAGGAAATTGAACTAAATGGTCTTTTAGGTTCTCTTTCAACTCTAAGATTCTGTTCAAGTTTCAAGTTCAAGTGTTTCAAAAATTCTAAGATTCTGTGTTTTTACCCATATCCCTCCCCCACCCCCATCCCTTACAAACTTCCAAAATAACATCTCTAAGCCCTTTTGTTATCTCCCCACAGAAATAGATGGAAAGCACTTGATTAAAGAGAAATGTATTCTAGTGGAGAATATCAGAAAGATCTTAGATTAGATCCCACCTCTAACACAACTAATTTAATTTGACTTTTCTTGGTGATAAAATGGAGATAATAATGCAGCAGCTCCCTCCCAAGGTGGTTATAAAGACCACCTGAGATAATATATGAAAAGCATTAGATAAATGTCAACTATTATTATTATCATCTAACTTCAGCTAAGGAAATACTAGCATTACTACAGCTCAGAGACCACCATATGCAGTGGGTTTTGAATTAAATCAGTGAGCTCTGGGCTGCCAAGTACTTCTGATGATTAAAATTATTAAAGTAGAAACAAATACCTAGACACCTTGGTTAGGATAAAATGAGTTGAGGGCATCTGAGGCTACATACATATATACACACAAAAGAGGCAGAGTCCAGGAGAAAAAAAAAGTTAATTTAGAAGACCTCACACCTTGATATAGAAAGGTACATCAAAGTGATTATGACAGAAATTATAAAAGGACTTAGCCAAGATAGGAAGAGAAAAGGAGAAGAAATAGAATTATTGGGGAGAGATTAAAAGAGTCATATTCACTCATCTGTAATTGAAAAGTGACTGCAACAATTCAAAGTGAAGCCACAAGCATGGTGGTAGGCTCAATCTGGCAATAATAAGCAGAAATTGTATAAGTTGGAATTTATCCAACAAATACACTACAGGCAGGTTAGCTCAACTCTCACTGGTGGAAACTATGAGATGGATGTTATTATACACTGTGAAATACCAAGGAAGTTGGGAAAACTCTTTTCTCATTGACCCTTCTAGAGTGGGAAGGGCAGAATTTCTTTGATTTCTCATCCTTTGTTTAAGGAAAATTACAAGTTACCAGATGTATTATCAATATCCTGGCCTTTCCATCAATTCCCCATTTCCCCCATCTCTCTAACATAAAAATTAGATCTCAGACTCTATGTCACTTTGACAGCCAAAAAGCCAGGTGAGAACCTGGAATGAATTTCTAGAATGGAGAGCCTTCCATGTCTGTGTAAACCTACCATTTTCCTAGAGTGACTGAGGTTGGGGGAAGAGAAGGGTATCATAATAAATAAATTCATTCCTTTGGTTTGCTGAAGCCAAATTGCTGTTGTAGTACTGCACCAGGATTTATATCTAAGACTTTAGGCTGCCAAAGCACTGAGCTGAATTTGCAGGAGTTACTGCTGTTCACTCCCCAACCTGAAAAATGCAAATTCCCCCACAGATCACTGGGCCAGGTTCCAATGACATTGAAGGAAAATGGCGATGTAGCTGGTCAGAATGGAATATACACTGAGTAGAAAAGCAGATATGCCTTCAATTTTTGGTGGTACAGAAGAATACTAGACCTGGAGTCAAGAAGACACTCGTTTAAGACACTTATTTGCTATGTCACTGTAAACAAATTACTTAACTTCTGTCTGTCTCATCTTCTTCATTATAAAATGAGGATGACAATAGCACTGTCCTCCAAGGGCTGCAGTGAGCATAAAATGAGAGATTATTGGAAACACTAGCTCTTGTTACTGCTGTTATTATTTTTTAGCATCTTGTATATGAGGAGTCCAACAATAAGGCTGAATAAAAGGGTACAAAGAGTCTGTAAAGATTGAGGGGAATGTATACGGCATACTTTGATGTCAGCAAAGCATTTGACAAAATTTGTCAGGATATACATACAGACAAGATGGAATACTATAGGCCAGATTATGATACCATCAAATGAGTTCCAAATTAATTGAGCAACCAGACCCCAGTCATCATCAATGAATTAATGAATTGTCAACTTTGTTATACACTTCTAGTGCTCTATGGCTCTGAGCTTTGTCCCCATCCTAATTTAGTATTTTTTTTTAAATCAGTAAGTTGGATAAAGGCATAGAGATATATTTTTCAAATATGCAGTAAAAAGAAATGTAAGAGGCATAAATAGTAACCAGAATGAAAGAACTGTGGCCATCTTTGCCTACAGTTACTTAAAGTGGGCAGGCAACTGCCAAGCAGGGTGCAACAGGAGCTATGTAGCACTAATGGGAGGGAAAATCAGATGTACTTAAAGTGAAGCTGGAGAACATTCAAAGGCTGTTGAGTATAGGAACTTAAATAAACTCTTTATCAGACTTTTATCCCTGTTGTGGATCCCACTATCTGCTCTTCTCACTGATCCTGCTTCTATTCTATAAGCCACTGAACATTTCTAGCCCTGGAGCTGCACCACCTATATATCAGTAACCACTGCTAGCTTATTAAGCAAAGCCTCTGACCTCTGGTTCTGCCAACATGTCCCAGTTTGTGGCCTTCTCTTGGTTCCTAGCTTGAGAAGCTTAGATCTGCACTATAGCTCCCACTCGGTCTCATTTTCTAGAAGGTCCTGTATCAAGTATGAGGATGGGGAATTAGTACAAATTTAAAGTTACCTGGAGAGGTTGAAACTATGTCCTGAAATTAGCAAGACAAAATATATGTATACCTCAGTATTTCAAGGACCATTTTATTTTCAGTGCTTGGCAAGTATTCGGTGCTTATAAATATTTATTAATGATTAAATATAATTAATTCCTAAATTTACACAAGTAGAGTTCTTTCTATGCCTCATGTACAATGGTTAGGGGACAGAGACTAGAATCAAAAAAGCATGAGTTCAAATCTAGCTCCAAATACTTATTAGCTGTTTGGGAAAGCTGATGAATCTCTGCCTGCCTCTTTCCTCAACTGTAAAATGGGGGAATAAAAACCAATAGTATCTCTCTTGTAGGGCTTTAGTGAGGCTCAAATGAGATAATATTTGTAAAGTACTTAGCATGGTGCCTGGGTAGATAGCAGTTGCTTTAAAAAAATCCTTGTTTCCTTCCTTTCTTAGAAGATCTTTTTTTAAGGTTGCTGCAAGATAAGAAAAAACTTTACCACTTGGAAACCAGCTTTCTGTTAATTAACATCCTCAAACTTATCTAGCCTTGTCCTTGGAAAACAGAAAACAATCCACACAGTACTAACATTCCATCTGTACTTTCTAGACTTTGGTAAGCCTTGCCAGAACTTCTGGTTTATGGCATAATATTCTAGAAGTCAGCAGTACACTTCCATGCCATAATGATGCCAGGGAAGGACTTAGTAGAGAAAGATGAAATTTAAAGACCAACATTTAGCTTTTTCTCCTCAACACACATATAGAATGGAAGAGATACCACTTGAAAGCATATTTAAAGGACGAGAGGTTTCAGTAGACTTGAAGCTCAATATGGGTTAAGAGGTTGACAAAATACAGGGTTTTTATCAATAGTAGGCTAGATAGCATCCAAGACAAGGAAGCTTATAGTCCTACTCTGTCCTCAGCTCCAACATCATGCTTTTGAAAAAACTGACCAGCTGAATTAGTCCTAGAGGGGAATACACAGAATGGTTAAGGGACTCAATACCATGCTGTACGTATGCTGGTGGAAGGAATTTAGGGTGTTTGGTTTGGATAAAGGAAGACACAAGGGACAAAAAGACTGTGAAAAACTTAATAGGTCCCACAAAATGTAAGAAGGGGAAATGTTTCAGTTTTCCCCAAAAGCCTGAATCTATAACCAGAGGTGTCAAACACACGGTCTGGAGACCACATATGATTCACAACACTCCAGAGGGCAGCCCAAACCAAATTAAAATTTAATTGGGAAATAATTGATAAAATAAATAAAAATGCAATAAAACACAGATACTTTTACATTTTCAAAATAAGTCTATATATAGTCCACAGGGATTTGTATGTATGGGTTAGTGGCTCCTGTTTCAATTTGAATTTGACACCATTATTGTAAACTTATAAACAAGTGAGAATGCCTCATATTGCTGGAAATTTTTTTGGGAATATATTAGTAAGGGGAAGGTATGGGGACATTTTGAAAGGGAAACCAGCATGGCTTTATCATACCAGACAAGCTGAATTTCTTTTCTTTTTCTTTTTTTTTTTTTTTGATAGGACACAGTGACTGGTAGAACAAGGGAACATTGGAGACACATAACTAGATTTCAGCAAGAAACTTGAAAAAAAAAGACAATGTTCTTCTAAATTTGAAAGGAACAACTGAGGTAGATGATAGTAGTTAGGTGGATTTTATTGAATCAGAGTTTAAAAGGGACTTCAAAATCATCTAATCCAGTGTATGCTTCAGATTACACAGCTGAAAAAATGATTCCCCTACTGAGAGAACCCACTACCTCTCAAGTTAACAAATTCCAACTTCTGAATTTAGTAGTTGGGGCAATTAGGTGGCACAGAGGATAGAGTGCTAGGATTGGAGTCAGGAAGACTCATCTTGCAGGGTTCAAATTTGACTTCAGACACTTACAAGCTATATGACCCTGGGAAAGTAATTTAAATGTGTTTACCTCATTTTCCTCATCTGTAAAATAGGCTAGGGAAGGAAATAGCAAACCACTCCAGTATCTTTACCAAGAAAATCCCAAATAGGGTCACAAAAAATCACACCAAACAACCAAATCATTAGTAATAATTTACTACACCAAGACGGAATTGAATTTTTATAACCCCACTGTTTTCTAGTTATTAGGCTTAAATATATCAAGTCAAATCCTTTTGTCATGTGGTCATCCTTCTACACCTTAAAGACAATGGTCATATTCTACTTATATATTCTCTTCTCTAGGAAAAATAGCTCAAGTTCCTCCCACTGATCTTCATATGACAATGGACTCCATCCTGTCCCTTTACAATCCTAGTTACCCTCCTCTCCAGGCTGTCTAAATTACTGAAGCCCAAAATGTGGTGCCCATAACTTATAACAGGACTGGACTCCAGATGTGGTCTTACTAAGACAGAGTAACTGGAAATCATTCTCTCCTATCTTAGTCACCAGGTCTCTTTTAAAAGAGTTTAAGCTTTCTTGACTGCTTCAATATTACATTGTTGACTCATAATGAGCTTACCATCCAATAACAATCCCAAATTTTTTCAAAATATACATTCTCCTCTTTTAGAATTATGAAAATAATTTTTAATTGAAATATAAGATTTTTGTATTAATTCCTATGAAATTTCATCTTAGAGAGTACAGCTGAATGATGTAAACTGACAAGGCATTTTTGCCTTCAGATTCTGCCATCTACTATGCCAACTATCTTTTCCAAGTATGTATCATCTGCAAACCTGATAAACATGGCATTTCTGTCTTTCTCCTAATCATTGATGAAAATGTTAAAACAGCACAAGAACAAGCATTTCTTGAGGCCTGTTACAAAACCATTCCTTCCAAAGAGATAAAATAATAATAATAATAATAATAATACCATTTAACTAGTTTTGCATCAACATAATTTCTATTGCTATCTAGTCCATATCTTTCCAAATTTTGCACAAGAATAGTACATACAACTTTGTCAAAAGTTCAGCAGTCTGAACTAGAACCGCTAGAGGAAATCACAGGCAGTTTCACTTTGATTTGGTACAAGGAAGAACTTGCAACAGTTAAAACAGTGCCAAAAATAGAATGTCCAGAGTCATGAGCTATTCATTTGCCTATCACTGGAAAGATTCAATTGTAGTTTTGATAGAGATTTTTTAAACCGGATTTATGCTACAAGGAAAAATTGGATGAGAGAGAGGCCGAATAGCATAGTAGATAGAATTTTTAACTTGGAGTTACGAGAAACCTGGTTTGAATACTACACCTGGCATTTACTTGTTCTATGACCTGGACAAGTTATTTAGCCTCTATGAACCTCAGTTTCTTCATTTGTTTTACGTTCCTTGCAGGGTTTCTGTGAGGACTGAATGAGATGTATGTAAAGTACTTGAGAGTGTTAAAAAATAAACAAAGCATCTTCCATTATCAAAAATCACTGAAATTACTTACAATTATATTCAACTAGTGTTTTTCAAAGGACGTGTGTGATCTTGAACAAGTCAGTCTGACATGAGGCAAGTGGACTAGCTGATCTCTGTAATCTCTTCCACCTCTGAAATGCTATAATTTTATGTTTGAAGTATACTTAAGAGTTCAATCAAATGGAAAATGTCAAGGACTAGAAACTAAGTGTTCCTAGGAAGAAAGAGAAGGGAATTTGTTTTCATTTGATAGAGAAAGGGGTAGACTTCTGAGTAGCTATGATTTTCCTCTTTAAAATCCAGTCTTTAGCTAAAGTTGAGAGGCCCTAAAATTTATGAGGTTTTTCTGTAACACTTGCCTTGATTCAGAGTAAGAAGACCTGGATACCAGAGTTCCTGGGTTCTATCAAAAGTACCATTTCTGATTCAACCACTGAGAGGACAAAAATGATCAGGCCCTCAGGGGTGGGGGAGGAGCAGAGGGAGGTGTAGGAAGGCTCCCAGTCAGTGAAACACATGAAATACTAAATAAGGAAAAATGCCTTTAGAAAAGCAAAACCCAGAACTCAGCAACCTCTCTATCCAAACAGACTGCAAGAAAGGACACAGAGTTGAGGAAAGCCAAAGGCTTTTAAACCCAGAGTGGGTTTCAAGACATTCAACAGAGGAAAACAACTGAGAGGAGAATAAAGAAAAAGGGAGAGAGAAGTGTTTCCCCCAAGAGGAAATATGTTTTCTTCAACCTCCTAACTTTACACATGATTAAACTGAAGCCTATCCTGCTGTTAGCTTCTGTCTACAGACAAACTCTGCTGGAACAGATTTCAAATATGCATATGGATATGCACACTCAAAATATTAACAACATCCCAGTGAGATAGAGTTATAAATGTGACTTGAACAAGAGTTACCCAGGTCAAAAAGGTGTTGATGGGTTGTGATCTGCATTACTGAAAGAAATAGCTATAGTGATGAGATTACAAATCCATCCAAGTATCAAAGGACTGAGGAAAGTAAACATATCTGGAGTAAGGAAAGGGTACAGGTAATTATTCTAATTTCTTTCAGCAACACATCTTCTGTCTCCAAAACCTTAATATAACACACGTTTACAGTTCCAACCCAAGGAAATGAAGCAGGCACTACAAATGTTGCCATTCCATTTTTACACATGAGGAAACTGAGGCTCAGAGAGGTCATGTGACTAACACACCTACCACTAGTAAGTGGCAAAGTCAAGACAAATTCTAATCCAGTGTTCTTTCCACTTATATTATGCTGCCTCATTAAGTCACTGGACTAGCCTCGGTTATTTCTATTAATCTGCTTAGTAACAGGGATATAGTTGAGGATTTTCAAAGAGAATAATAGTGGTGACCAGTCAAAGGAATTCATCTCTCTCATCTGTTGTAAAAAAAAAAAATAATGTAAGTTTATGTGATTAGTTTTTGGAAGTTCCAATGTCCAGAAGCCTTACCCAGTGGCTTGGCAGAATGGGTATATACCTGGCCTGCTGAGCAGAAGTTGGATAACACTGCCTGACAATGAGCATCACAACAACTTTCAGAGAAAAGAAAGGAAGTTCATGTGCACGTGCGCATGCTTGTGTGTGTGTGTGTGTGTGTGTGTGTGTGTGTGTGTGTGTGTGTGAGAGAGAGAGAGAGAGAGAGAGAGAGAGAGAGACAGAGACAGAGAGACAGAGACAGAGACAGAGAGACAGAGAGACAGAGAGAAAATGAGAATGTACACAGTTAGGGCCCCCATATCCCACAGAGGATACCTTCCAAGATCTATCATTGATGGCTGAAACAGTGTTTATAAGCAAATGCCTGCTGCTCATCATAGGCAACTGAATCAGTGGATAATGAATCAGCAAAACAGGGGGCACAATCCCTGCCTTCAAGGAGCTTAAGTTCTCATGGAAGAAGACTACACATAAATGGGAACTGGAAAAGTAATGTTAGTGGAGGTATATTAACTTTGGAAATGGTCAGGAAGTAGAGTCTTTCTGGGCAAGGTATGGCAAAAGCTGGTCTGTTAGAGTTCAGGGGGATTCCAGGGACAGAATCCCAAGATTCCTACTAGATTTTAAGCTACTTGAGAGTAAAAACAATGCCTTATTTTGCTTTTATTGTGGTAGAAAACAGACGTTACATTTAAAAACACAATTATTGTACTGGTCTGACCACATCACTCTACTATCCATCAAACCTTCAGTGACTACCTCTTGCCTAGTAGAGAAAATAAAAACGTCTTCAAATGGCATTCAAAGTCCTGTTTTTCAGATTACAGATTTGGATTACAAAGATACAAGCTCATTGATACAGCTTTTTAAGCATTTTATCCTCCAAACTGAACCACTCACTGCTTCTCAGTCTAATTTGGCCTTCACTTCATATTTGCCCAAACTTTCCCTTGTTTCATTACTCACTTCTCAGACTCAGAAATCTTCTTTTCTTTTCAAGGACTAGTGCTGAGGTTCTCACTGGTCCACGAGGCTCTCATATCCCCAGCTAGTAATAATCTGAAATATTTCAAATAATATGATTTATATAAGCTTTTGAATTTAATAACTCTAACTTGTATTATGGTTATTTGTGTCCATATTCTATCCTCCATTGAACTTGATTTACTATAAGTCTCCTAAGTGTACGAATTGTATAAATTCTCATTTTTTATCCCCTAACATTATGCTTACAACATAGTACAGCATAGGAAGCTAAGTTGCACAGTACATTGAGCCTGGAATCAAGAAGACCTGAGTCCAAATCCAGCATTAACCACTTAAAAGCTATTTGAAACCAGGCAAGTCACTTAACTTCTATCTGTCTCAGTTTCCTCATGTGTAAAATAAGGGCAATAATAGCACCTACCTCACAATGTTGTTGTGAGGACTAAATAGCATAATATTTGTAAAGGGTTTAGTATAGTGCCTGACATTGAGTAGGTGCCATATAAATGCTTATTCCCTTCCTCCAGTGTGCAATTAATAAGTGTTAAATTGATTCAGTTATACTATGCAGGAGAGGAAAGAAGACTGGACCTGGTACTGAATAAGGGAAGGTAATCTCAGTATGGTGATTTCCTCCACTACTTCAGAGCTGTAACTCATGTGAAGTACTCTAAAGTCTTAGGAGCAGCTAGGTGATGCAGAGGAGAGAGTGCTGGTTCTGGAGTCAGGAGGACCTGAGTTCAAATTTGGCCTCAGATACTAGTCATGTGAACCTGATCACATAACTGCTTGCTTCAGTTTCCTCATCTATAAAATGAACTAGAGAAAGAAGTGGCAAAACACTCCAGTATCTTCATGAAGAAAAGTCTCAAAATGGGGTCAAGGCTGGACTAAAATAATTATACAACAATAACCTTAAAGAGATGTCTGGGGCACTTAGTGGTTAAGTTGCCTATGGTCACATAGCTGGTTTTAGCTACAAGTAGAACTAGTGCCCAGATATTTGACTCCAAATTGACTCTGCCTTTTTTCTACTAGACTTTGCCTCACTATGCTGCAGACTAATCACTACATAATTATTTTTAAAGAGAAATATTGCTAAGAGAGTATGTTATGCCTCTCAGGGACTTTGAGGTCAGCTCTATAGTCTCTGTCATCACTTCAACATTCTTTCCAGACACAATTTCAGTGCTTTATGTGACAAGTAAACCTATAACCTGCTTCTCTTTATCTACAGTAGCTTTTGGTTTCCAGGCTCCAACCAGATAACAATTCTTTATCTACTCAATATGTACAACTCTTCCCCACATCTAAGCCTCTATCCCACGATATGCATTCTCTCCTTTCATCCCCTCTATTCTGAAGACAGAGAATCAGGTTTGTAGGTAAGATAACAAAAAGTTTTAGCCTGCTAACTATTCATTCAGCAAATATTTATTAAGCACTTACAGGCTTATAAAGCAAGGCACAGGGCTGGGCCTTATGGAGAATCCTAAGAAATAAAATAATGATGATGATGATGGTGGCGGTAAACAATGAGCATTTATTTACATAGCACCTTGAGGTTTACAAATATCATCTCATTTTATACTGACAACAACCTAGGGAGATAAGTGTTACCATTATACTCATTTTACATTACTAATGAATAGTGCTAAAAGAAATGCCATAAATCTGTTGATTAGGTCCACAAAAATGTCCCATATCTAATCTTAATTGGGCACTCCTTCCTACAAAGCAATTCTATTCTTCTCTCATTTTTTAAAAGTCCCTTGCTCTCTTTGTTTCCATAGAAAACTCCGGATTTTTATCATTACAAATATGACATATGTTAGTAAAACCATAAGAACAATCAAATATCCTTCATATTAACTCTTAGAGGTTGTTTCAGTCACTGGCTTTGTCTGCACCAAAATACTAGACAAAAATATCTATGTGGCAGGGGCAGCTGGGTACAAATCACTTCTTCTCTGTCTGCCTCAGTTTCTTTAACTGTAAAATGGGGATAGCAATAGCACCTACCTCCCAGGATTGATATAAGGATAAAGTATTTGTAAAGCACTCTGTAAACCTTGACATGCTATATGAATAATAGCTATTATTCTAAAATCTGAAAAATTGAGTTACCTAGATTTTTATCTAGAGGAAACATAGCATAGTACAGAGAGAGTCAACTGAAAAAAATCAAAAAGAGATGCATTAAGTGTGGCCTTTGCCACGTGCAGGCTTTGTGATCCCTTCAATGCCCCAGGCCACTAAATCTATAAAAGGCATCTTGGATGTAAATCTACATGAGTAGAGGGGCTTTCCTCAAAGAGATGGCTATACTAATAAAAATTAGAAATAACTACCCCTATCTGAACAAGAAATCTAGATGGTTAAAAAAATCCATATTATTGATTGATTCTTCCCCACTCTTACTACTTTTTTTTAATCTCTTATCTTCTATCTTAGAACCAATACTAAGTATTCATTCCAAGTGCTAAGGGCTAAGCAAATGGGGTTAAATGATTTGCCCAGAGTTACAGTTAAGAAGTGTCTGAGGCTAGATTTTAAGCCAGGACTATCTATTTCCAGTGCTGGTTTTCTATCCACTGAGCTACCTAGCTCTGGCCCATCCCCCTTCCTCTCCTAGGCTGTTCCCACATTCCTTCTGCTACTTTTCAATAGAATGATGATGCCACAATTAAGAATCAAGAGACTGGTTCTAATTCTCAGTTCGATAGTAACTAATTGTGAATCCTCAGACAAGCTAATTGTCTCAGTTTCTTTGTGTGTAAAAGGAGGGGTGTTAATATAGATGATTTCTAAGGGGGTCTCTTTTCAGTTCTAAAATTCTGTGTCTGTTTGGTATCACATAGACACAGCTAGAGATTTGTTACGGAGAGGATTTCATTACATATTTGGAATTTCATTCTAGACATAAAGAAATGTGTTTTTGGTGCATTACTGACACAATAGAACCTCAGTTCTACATGATGCCTTATCTTTTTAGGCTTTAAGGAATTACTCTAACATAGGACATTTGCCTACTGCACATAGAGAAAATCTAAAAAATCAGTTTTAAATGAGTAAAATCATAAGATCATAGCTAGACAGGGCCGTAAAGATCATGTAGTTCAATCCTCTAATTTTATAGATAGGGAAACTGACACCCAAATTGAATTAGGTGTTGCCACATCAAAATTTCTGAAATAACAAAGTTTATCATTTCAGATGTCAAATGCCTTCCTTTGCTGCTATACACTTTCAGTTGTATGTGCATGTGCATTTTAATAGGACATTAAAAAGTAGGTTGACAACACGAGTAAATCGGGAACTATAGGGACAAACCACTTTTGTCACTGAGAGACAACAGATTAAGAAAGTCAAATAATGGGGGAAATTAACAAACTTTTTACAAACAAAATAAAATAATAGTCAGGAAGATCTGAAAAAAGAACAAATGGGTTAACAGATTTTCATCTTAAAGGTAAAGAATTTGGGGCCCACATATACAAGAATATGTGTGAGTGAAAGGACTCACTCTACCAAACTTAATGGGAGGCTGAGCCTTCAGTAAACTACTATGCAGAATTCATTTCATGCTTGTCTCCTAGGGTAAAAGCCCTGATAGAATCGTTAAACAAAGATAAAAGACCTAGGATAGTCAGAGACATGTTCTGAGGCATTCCCTATAGTACAACAAAGATAATCATCTTGAGAAAACACGTGGCCCTTTCCTTAATTGGATGTTAAGAGGAGTTGGCCTAAACGCATTCATCTATGTATTTCTATAACCCTTCAGCAAGAGCTACTATCAGCTACTATTAGGGAGGAACAATGTAGCCCTAATTACATTAGTTTCAGCATACACCCACAGCTCACAGATTTGTGAATTGATGAGAGTAGAAATATCAATAGACATGCTTAAGCAGGGATGGGGGAACTGTCTTTGGTACTAAATATGAATTGTTCCCCAAACCCAACCCTTTTCTAAATTTCTGTTGCTACTATGTATCATTCTCAGTCTCCTAGTTTCTTAATCTTATTCTCCTAAGATTCCCCCTCCCCCCCCCCCAATGAAGGAAATCTACCATTTTTTGCTGCAATCAGATTTTCAGCCTCCTCAGGTGAGAAGAGGAGCCAAATCTTCTTCCAAACACATGCCTTGTGCCTTGCACCTTCCATCTGCTGGGCACTTGTGTTACTTAAGAAAAGGTGTCAAAGGGTCAGGTCAAGTGACTTCCATCTGACTCAAAGCAAGATTTCTATCTGTGCTAGCTAGCACATGGCAACTTTCCCCCTCCTGCTGCCTCCTCCATCTACCAAATAGGATTTGGAGAGCTTCCACTCAATAGAAGCAACTTTGCCTTTAGCCTCAGGCCTTCTATCTCCTGCTTGCCCCTGTCCCTTGAAGGACGTTGGTGGATATTGGTACTTCTTTCTCCTGCCATCTAAGTTTGACTTTTATATTCTCTGTGCCCTTTCTTGCTTAATATGAATTCTTTGGAGGGAAAAAGTAAAAGCAAACAAGACCTGACATCAGATCATTTTACTATGTGCCTCCTGCCTCATACTGAACTTGCCTCCAGCCTGATCTCTGGCCTCCTTTAAGAAATGGCAAGACACCCTCCATTCAATGATCAGTATTCTTATATTTGATCATATCCTTCACAGTTCATTGATTCAAAACACCTCTAAGTCATTATCCAAACTCCATTCTCCACACTCACCTTCCATATCCTTATTCCCATCCCCCTCAACCCTCCTACTCCAAAATTTCAACCATACACCACCTAGCCTTTGCACTGTGTCCTGTGGAATACCTGCTCCAAGGGCAACAACATTTCCTTCATTCTAAATCTTTTCCTTGATCACTCTTTCTACTACTAGCTATTGCTAAAATCTGGCTCACCCAGATGACAGCCTCCCTGGCCACCTTTTCCAGTATAGCCTGTGCCTTCTCTCAGTTTCCTTGGCTTAATGATAAAAGTGAATGAATTGGAATACTCCTTGCTCTCCATTGCCACTTTCAGTTTCTTCCCCTATACTTTATAATCACTCAATAACGTCCTGTCCATTGAGGCACATGCTCTTTATATTTACCACCCAATCAAAATCATGGTAGCTGTTGTGCTCACACACCTGTCTCCACTCACCTTCCTTCTTAAATGAGTTAGGTGCATGATTTCAAAATTTTTCTCTCCACCCCAACTCCTACCTTCAATAGTAGGGCACTTTAGCACACATACTGACTCTCACTGAAATACCTTAACTACCAGATCCTCTACCTACTCACTTCCTATAACCTACTCCTTCACCTCACTTCACCTAAACATAAATGTTCATACCCTTGATCTTGCTATCATCCACAAATTTTACACTTCCATGTAAAAATATTCTGAAATCCCGCTATCTAATCATAATCTATTGGCTCTTCACAGCTGCCTTCCTTTATGAAATCCTACTCTTTGTTTGTACCTTTTCCTCTAAAACCTAGACCTCTCAATAGTCTCCTGGGTCATCTCTCCTGAACTAGCTATTCTCTCCTTATTTCCCCATCTTAACCCCTTGGCAAACCAATTTAACACTAAACTATCTTCCTTTCATTTTGCTAACAATATCCTATTATTTAATCACTCTCACTACCTGCTATCTTTGATCCTACACATGTTGCTGAACAAGATGAGGAAAACCAGGTAAACTTTCTGAATCCACTGAAAATTTAGGTCAAACAATCTGAAAAGGGCCATCACTGCTTCTAGACAATTCTTCCATACCTGCTGTATCAACTCATTATTCTGCTCTCCAAAGAGGCTCTCCCAAACATTTTTATTCATCCTTAAAAGTCTCATGGGTGAGGGGAGCCCACTCTCTCATCTGAGAATATCGTGTCTTATTTTCTAGAAAAATTGAGAATAATTACTATGAGCTCCACGTCCCCCATCTTCTTCTCATGTTTTCTGCCATCATTTCCATCACTCTTGTCTCACATGATGAAGTAGTGTTACTCTTTCCCTGTACCTGCTCAAACAATCCAAATCTGTTATTCTTCCTCTATCTCTTATTTTCAGTATCTCCCTATCCTACTGGTTCATTTCCTATTGCCTACAAACTCATATGAACTATATGCCTATGTCCTTCCATCTCCTGAAAAGTCCTCACTTCTATCCCCTCTAAATCTTATTCTATCTCTCTTCTACCTTTTGTAAGAAAACCCTCAAAAAGCCATTGACAATAGGTGCCTCCACTTTTTTTTCCTCTTAATCTCTTCTTAACCCTTAATAATCCAGCCTTATCATCCCACTGAAATTTCTCTCTCCAAATTTACCAGTTATCTCTTAGGTAATAAATCCAGTGGCCTTTTCTCAATCCTCATTCTTCCTGACCTCTCTTGCAGCCTTTGATGTTAACATCACTCTCTTAGGGTTTTCTTTGCAAAGATACTAGAATGGTTTGCCATTTCCTTCTCCAGTTATTTTTTACAGATGAGGAAACTGAGACAAGTAAGGTAAAGTGACTTGTCCAGGGTCACACAGTTAGTGTCTGGAGTCAGATTTGAATTCATGAAGATGAGTCTTTCTTAACTTCAGACCAAACACTAAACTACTGTACCACCCAAGTATGCCCAAGGACTACAAAAATATAGATTAAAACAAATAATTAAGGGCATGTGAACTCTGATAAATTGCAAAGATCAATCTTGGCCACAAAAGAGATGATAAAATACACTATATTTCTGTCAGTAAGGAGGAAGAAGAAAAAGGGGGAAGTTTATCGAGGTTATTTGTTTTTTCTTATTTTTCATGGTTACAAAGGAATGGTTCAATTGAGCAGTGGTAGTAAAGGGAGGAGTGGAAAAATGACTGATATAAAAAGCAAAAAATATCAAAAATGTGTTTAAAATTTAAAAAAAATAAAGGGGTTGGGCTAGAGTGCCTCTGAAGACTCTTGAAGCTCTAAGTCTAATCCTCCTGATGCCACCAAACAGCAAATGATAAAACACATCACAGTGAAATGGGGAAAGCATGGGATTTAGAAGAAGCAGAAACCTAAGTTCATAAGCCTGCTCAGTATTTGTTTGAACTTAAACAAATCATGAAATGTCTTTGAACTTTGGTTTCCACATCTATAAAGTAGGAATGTTGCCATTTCTCTATCTTACAAGGTTATTGTGAGAAAAGTGCTTTATAAATCCTGAAGTGCTATCTAAATCGTTTTCTTCCAAATTAAAAAGTAAAAGAATTTTTAAAGCTTTCCTGATAACTCCAATCTCAACTGTGCCTCTGCTTTGTAATCCTCTAGAATACTCATGAAACTTGCTGCAGACAGTGTAACCTTATACAGTAGCCCCCCAAAAGGGGGGAATAAACATCATTGGGTTAGAGTGGGTAGATGAATCTTGATTTTTACAAAAGCAAAGAAGACAAGGGAAATGTTAGAAGATTAGAATGCCTGACTGAGGGCTTCCTACCAGTAACCCAACCCAACTGAAACTTGATTTCTTAGACTCACTAATAGACCACAATCCAAAATAACACCCACATAGAGAGAGGCATCGAAAGACAGGCACATAAAAATATATACACAAGGGATTCCCATGCTGGTGAATATAAAAAGAAAAGGCTGAGCTATGGGGGAAAAGAAAAAGCTTCTTGTAGCCCGTGTAAGTCCCCCACAGCAAAAAGACCCAGCAAGATAAGCCTATGTAAGCACTATTGTAGACTGGATCAATTGAACAATGTATGTGAAAATGCTTTGCAAATTTTACAGTATGACACATGATAAGGTATTATTATTCCTCCACCAGTTGCCAGCATTAAGCTCATTATGACAAAAACAATCATAAATGAGAGAAGGCCAAAGTACTCAATTTTTACTTCTTTTTTTCCCTAGCAATGAGATCTTTTTTATGAGAAAAGTCAGATAAAAACGGGTAATACAAAGTCAAAGCCCAAGCAAGTATTTAGTAAGAGAATATCTAGTTACCTTCAATGAGTTAAAGCTTACCTCCAGGCCCTGCAAGAACTTACCTATATCCCAGCTCGTAAAAAAGAACTAATGACTGGGACAGTTGAGCCACTAATTAACTAGAATTGAAAGCCTTGAAGAATAGGAGAGGTACAGCAGGAAAGAAGAGCCAGTATCTTGACTGTCTTCAAATTATAAACAAGGAAGCTGACTTCTCCTCCTGGCAAGATTCTAGAGAGAATTATTAAGAGCAGCTTGTTGGTGTTTAGAAAGGAAAGCTAGAGTGATCCTCATCTAGTATAACATGTTCTGATTCCTTTTGGAACATGGCTACAAAATTAATAAATCAGGGAGTTACTGTAGATATAGTAGACCTATGTTTCATTTGATCAAGTGTGTCATGCTATGTTTATAGGCAATATGGGAAAATGTGGACTAATATAACCATGGACATTTGGAAATGCTTGCATGAGCAGATTTTAAATAGTAATTGTTCTAGAAAACCTCTAAATTTTCTTGATATTCTGAGACTATCAGATGCAAAATAAGGTGAGAGTCCCCTTATAACCAGCCTAGTTCAGGTTATGTCTGGAATACTGTATTCAGTGTTAAGTGCTAATGTTTAGGAAGATGTTCAAAGGGGGGCAACCAAGATGATAAAGAACCTTGAGTTTATGTTATGTAAACATGAGTTGAAGGAGCTAATTCCGTTTTGACTAAAGAAAAAGAAGATTGTAAGGAAAGGAAGGTTGCAGAAGGGGCACAAGAGCTGCCTTCCTGGATGAAGGATTGTAATTTAGAAGAAAGAATAGACTTGTTCTGTTTGGTCTTTGAAGACAAATCAGAAACAAAGGTTTAAAGTTATAGAACCACTTTTTCAAAAGCTTCTCCCCTACCAAGGCTACAGAAACAGTTACTGTCCTTTCAAGAGCAAAGAAACAAAAACAGTTACAATTGTAACTGTCATTTTATGAGAATTTTCTCCCTAAGGAGTCAAGGAAAATCTGTGTGCATAACTTGAATCTATGAAGATCTAGGAGATAAACTATGAAGAAAACAGATAGAAGGCAAGAAGAAACTACTTTCTTGTTATAACTGTCAACTGTTATTTTGTGAAAAAAATTCATAAAGAGAACTTTATGAGAAGTGAGTCTAAGAAATACTGTTGAGTGATGGCTTGACAGGATAGCTTTGAAAGTTACATGATGAATTTATTATGTACTTTAAAAGAAAAGTAAACTCTACATAATAGAGATTCATAGTTTCATGAACAATCCCCTCCATATGGGCGGTAGCCCATATGATATGTGGATAAGATATGTGGAAATGCTCATTTACTTTGGTATATGTTTAGTTCAGAAAAAAAATATTTAAAAATTTAAACTTTATATTTCTAAAAGAAGTCTGTTATCTTTTTTTTTAATCCTTACCTTCTGTCCTGGAATCATTATTGTGTATTGGTTCCAAGGCAGAAGAGCAATAAGGACTAGGCAATGGGGGTTAAGTGACTTGCCCAGGGTCACACAGCTAGGAAGTGCCTGAGACCAAATTTGAACCTAGGACCTCCTGTCTCTAGGCCTAGCTCTCAATCCACTGAGCCACCTAGCTGCCCCCAAATTATCTTGAACAAATTAAATGATGTGGGACTATGCACTCAAAAATAAAAAGAAGCTATCTTTAGTTATAATGAGGGTTTGAAGTGAATGACTATGATTTTTGTCACAGCTAAAATATTATAATTAAGATTATTTTATTATTAGCCATATTATAAATAAATTATATGTTCAGTAACTTTATTTTTGTTTAATTCTGAGAGATTAAGGCTATTAAAAATAGCTACTACTGAGAAAAGAAATTTTCCCAGAGTATTAAATAAGTAATATTTGATGAACTTGGATGGTGGTAGCTCTGAGTTTGTTTGACTACTTGAAAGAGATGATTTTTTTTTGTTAATTAATGAGGAAATACACAAAAATGAGAGGTTACCTACAAGTGAGGTCAAGTGACCACTACAATTCAGTAATAAAGACGGTACAGTTCTCCTATCCTGCTATAGTTACAAAGAGGCTAAGGTAGCCATGAAGTTAGGGAGAACTTCCTGATAGTAACCTAAAAATGGAATAAATCTGAACAATTCTTTCTCACTGGAAGTCTTCAAGCATGGGCTGATAAACAACAACTTCTCAAGCAAGCTGTAGTGGGGATTTTTTTTCAGGTATGAGTTGGACCAAATGGATGCTGATGTCCCACTCCAATGTAAAATTTTGTAATATTACAAAGCTTAGGGTGAGCTATAGAACACACTAAATGACATTAAACCTGTGTCTATTTTAAAAAAAATTTCTGCATATAAGCAGGCACTCAAACACAAGACAGTATAAAATAAAGCTTTGGAATAAGACAGAGTTCAAATTTCAACTCTCCCACTAATGACCAGTAGGACCATGGGGCAATCAATTCCCTTATCTTCTCTGGCTCTCAGTTTCATTAGCTATAAAATGGGGGAATTACTAGGTGATATAAGGTATTTTCCCCTTTAAATTTATAATCCTAGGATCTTGTTTACTAAATTGAGTTAGTAAGGTATAATCAAAACTACACTGAATTCAGCATCCAAGGAGCTAGGTTCAAAATCTGTCTCTCTTGGTAACTGCCTGTGTGAATTTAGGCATCCATTTCACCTCCCCAGACCTCGATTACTTTGACTGTAAAATGGAGAATTTGAACTAATACTCCTTTAAGGTTTAAATATGATTTTGTCAGTTCAAATACTGTTCATCATAGGATTTAGAACTGGGAGAGGTATTAGAAATCATACTGTCTGAAAACTTCATATCAGAGATTTTAAAAAAAACAAGATTTGAAGATGTGAAATTATTTGACTAAATCTATCCCAAGAGTAATAGAATTCCAAAACAATTAGAGAACAGGCTAAGAATAATTCATTCAAGAAATGTTTATTAAGCTTTTATACTCACTCTGTCAATAATCATTTTTTAAATCGCACTGGCTATCCTAGGTCATAAATCAATCACCATGTATTTGATATTATCCTCTACAACCATAACAAATTTATATAAAGAAAGATGTAGGTAGAAATAAACACAATTTTTTTCACCCTTTTCATTTGCTATTTTAATTTCATTCAACCAAAGTCAATCTTGTAACTATATCCAGATCCAAGTACCACAGTTAAGTCATTTAACCTATTTGTCTCAGTTTCCTAATCTGTAAAATGAGAATAATAATATCACCTACTTCTCAGGATTGTTGTGAAAGTAAAAAAGGAGATAATGTTTGTAAAGTGCTTAGCCTAATACATGGCACATAGTAGATACCATAGAAGTGTTAGCTTATATTATATTATATTAGGTGTGCACTGATAACAGAAAATTCAGTTCAGTTCAACAAAAATTTATTAAGTACGTATTATATTCAAGGCCTTGTATCAGAGAATGGAGATAGAAAGAAAACAAACAAATAAAGGTTCTTATCCTTAAGCAACTTAGGATCCACATTGGGGCAATGTGTCATACATAATACAAGGTAAAACATAATAGAGACAAAGGAGAAATCTAGACAAAATAATCTTGTAACATCTAACAAAAGAGAAAATTTCATTTGAAGATGTGAAAACCAGTAAAAAAGGATATAGTGTTTTAAACAATTGAAGGGTTTCAAAAGGCAGAGAGTAAAGAGCACATTGAAGACATTGGGGGGTGGGGAGACCTGCAGGAAGAGAGAGGTAGAAGATGTCAAGATGAGATCAGGGAACAGCTAGTAGTCTAGCTTGTCTGGAATGTAGAGTATGTGTGAAAGGGAGTAATGTGAAATAAGTCTGGAGCCAGATTATGACGGACCTTAAATGCCACGCTAAGGAATGAGAGTTCAGAAGCCAAGTGCTCCGAAATTCAAGATCTGCTATGAGCATTATCTTTCCAGAAAATGACTAGCAAAAGAAGAATTTTTGTTAGTCAAATGATCTGTTGAAAAGCAGAAATAACCTTATCATTATAAATATACCACCCTGGTGTCTCTTAGCAAACAAATCACTGGAAATGAGAACAACTCCATGCCTTCTGACAATACTTTCTTTCTCTGTTCACCCTGACCTAGCAATCCTCTGATCTTTTAAATCAGGGATCATCAAACTTTGGACTTTTGCCTATTTGTCCGCTTTGTAGGGTCCAGTCATTTTGCATTTTTTAATAAAACTTTATTTCAAAATATAAAAACTATTTAGTTCATGATGCATTAAAAAAAAGGTAGTCAAGAGATTTTGCTAATCCCAGCTCTAAATACATCCATCATCTTCACCAAAGATGTCAAATTCCCATGTGAAACCAAATAAAATGTTATTGGGAAATGTCTAACAAAATATATAAAAATACACTAATACCCAGATAATGTTAATGTGCAGTTTTTCTGAGTCAATATATGACCTGTTTCTTTTATTCAAGTTTGACACCACTAATCTACACCAATTGGGCCATTCGTGGAAGCAGGAAAGTAAAATGGAAGGAACATAGGATCTAGATTCAGAAGACCTGGTTTCAAAATGCAGTTCCTTCATGTGTGACCTTGGGAAATTTGCTATACCTGCCAAAACAAGTTAGGGCCTCAGTTTCTTCACTGGGAAAATGAGATCTAAGTATATGATCCTATATATTAAACTAAAATCTGTTTCTTTTTGAAGGAAGCAGTATGGCATGGTGGAATAAGTGCTGGAGGTGGTCATTCAATAGATATTTATTAAGAACCTACTATGTGAGAGGTATAGTATTGCTAAGTGCCAGGAATTACAAAGAAAGGAAAAGATGGTCTCTGCACATGGAGGAAACAACTGTATATAGTGACACAAAAACAAGCTACATTCAGGATAATCTGGAAACAATCAAGAGAAGGACAGTACTAGAATTAAGGGGAAATGGGAAAAAAAGTTTCTGTATAAGGTGAGGATTTAGTTAAGGAGATCACAGAATCTAAGAAGTGGATAAGAAGGAAGAAGAGACTTGGATCTAGGTTCTCCTTCCTACCTTTACATTGAATATCTCTGTGAAGCTGGATGAGATCCTTCACTCTCTAAGCCTGCTTCTTGTAAGATTATGACTATGGTCACAGATCATACATTACTGAACTCTGTGTTCTCCACAAGAACTAAGAAGTATGTTGAATATAGAATTATCTTTAGAAAAATAAAAAAAAAGGTCTGAGAAATCATTACTTCTCTAAAAACCACTTGGAGACAGAAAGCTCCATTTTCAATGACTTCTCTGGAGTAAGCATAAGAAAATCAAAAGTTTTTATTATTTAAAAAAACCTCCAAAATAAATAAGACCCAGATGTTTTTAGCATGATTCCTTGGACCAATTAAAATACAGTATGTTAACAATGGTTGAATAACATTGCAGTACATTGAGGAAGAGGGACTCATTGGACAGAAGTGGACAGTAGATGGCAGTCTGTAACTGAATCAAAAATGGACATTCAAGGCATTTGAGAAGAGTGATGAGAAAAACTGTCAGCAGTACTGTGATAGGGCAGTGCCTAATGCACATCCCTTTAGTCTTCTATATATTGATTATATTTTCTTATTTGTTACAATTCTGTAAGATATACCCCCATGGACATAAAGACTTGTTCAGAGAATCTTTTAAATGGGCCAAATCTATTTAATATGCCTTTTCTCAGTAATATCTCATATTCGAAGAGAAACATTGACATTCTCTCAGTCTTGCTCTTCTTTCCTCTTCTGCTTTTAATATGTGCAACCTTGGGATCCACTCTCTCCACAGAGCATGGGTTTTTAGCTATTTTTCCAGTAACAAATGATAATAGCCATATACATTTATATAGTTCTTTACATTAACAAAGCTTTAGTTATATCATCTCAGTTTAATCCTCTTGTCCTCTCCCTCCCCCATCCATGAGTTAATAGTTCATGTATCTATGTTTTATAGATGAAGAATCCTAGGCGCAGAAATTAAGTGACTTATACAATGTTCCACAGAAAGTATTCAGTAGGCTAATGATCAAATTCAGATCATCTAACTTTAAGGCTAATGTTCTGACTACTATATATGACGTGACCTGACCCAGTTCCACTTAGGTTTAGCGTACCCTGTCTTCTCTCCTAAACATATCCTCCATACTCACCACAATGTCTCAACACTCTCTTCCTCTCTGCTTTCCCAGGCTACTGGTCTTACTTTCCTCCTTTAAAAAATCTTGACCTGTAATTAACTAGTTAAAATTTACACAGTCCTCTTCCTTTAAGACTCTTATCCTCTCATCACTTAAGTCTTTCTAAGTACTAAACCTGAACAAAACTCATTTAGAATTAAACAATTTGGATTCAAATCCCACCTCTGACACTAACTAGCCATATGATTTTGGCCCTGTCACTTCAATTTCTTGGGTCTAAGTTTACTAATATGTAAAATGAGAAGGCTGGATTAGATGGTCTTTAAAGTGTCTTCTTGGAGCTGAATCTTATGAAACCTTTTGCCTTATCCAAGCCTATATCCATGTTGTAGAACACTGGATGAAGTGAAACAACTGAACTGACCAAGTCCACTAAAAAATGTCTTTTCCATTTTCCACTGGATCCTCAAGGCTACACACCAATCCTGTTATTCTTCCCTGCTTGACTACCACACTCCTTATAGCAACTATCCTAAATCTTTTCTTCTCAAGCCACCTTCAACCTTCTACTCCCATTCCAACCACCCTCTCAGCCAAAGGCTTACTTCCTACTTTTCTCCTACTTTATTCCAATCTCTAAGAAGTACCCCTTCTTACGAACATTAACTTTTCTCATTCAGTCCTTGACACCAGTTTTCCCCCTGCCTCGTTCTCCTCTGTAAGTTTATTCATATAATTATTCTCTCTCCTCAATTTTCAATTTCTTATTTGCTGGATCATTTCCTGCTACTTATAAACAGTCTAGCTCTACTTTATAAAAAAAAAATTAACCTTTTGTTTGATCCTGCCATTCCCTTAAATTCTCATCCCCTTTCTCTTCTCTCTTCCAATCAAACTCCTAGAAAAAAAAAAGCTATTACCTCCACTTTCTAATCCTCTTGGAATTTGGCTTCCATCCTCATCACTCAAAACTAATTTCTTCAAGGTCAAATATTTCTTTATTACTGAATCCAGTGGTTTTGTAATGATCTTTTTTGATCTCTCTGTTTAAGGTGACACTACTGACAGTCCCTTCCTTCCAAATACTTGGTTTTCATATACTGCTCTGTCATGGATCTCTTCCTACCTATCAGATAGGACAGTTCTCTCAGTATTCATTGCAGGACACCAAGTATGTTCTACAATCTATATGTATCCCAGAATTATGAACTGGATCCTCTTCTCTTCTTTGTCTTTTAACTCCTATTTTCTATCATTCTTCCAGTCAAATTTGTATCCTAGGAGTCTCCCCCTTCCCCAACTCTTGACTCTCACTTATTCCCATATCAAATCAACTGCTAAGTTGTACTCAGTCAACTTCCTCAACATCTCTGACACCTATTTCCTTCTCTCCACCCCCAACATAACCGTCCTAGTTCAGGGTCTCATCACTTCTTGCCTGAGCTATTGAACTATTACAACAAACTCCAGTGGTCCATACTTGAATCCAGTCACTTCCCTCTTCCCAAAACAAAGAGAAGGAAAAAAAAAATATATATATATATATATATATACATATACCAGGTATTCCTTGATTCCTCCAACTGTCATTGTCTCCAAATCATTTTGTATTTGTTTTCTTGGTATTCTGTATTTGCTTATTTGTAAGCATGTTATAACCCATGTAAGTTCTATGGAGGAAGAAACTATCTTACCTTTGCATTTTTACCCTCAATGTACAGCACACAGTAGGAAGGCATTATTATTTGATTATGACGGGGTATATACAATGGTGAAATTGCTAGTAAGAACAAGACATGGAAATTCTGGTCAGAGAACTGAGAAAAGGATACTGATATATTTGGCAGCATACTCACAACCTTTGCTTCATATCACCAACCTGCTTGAACCATTTGAGATCACTGACAATACTATAATTTCATATAGATGTTATGGATATACAAGTTCATTTTCCCTTTAAACCCAAAGCAATAGATCTTTACTTCTCAGGTAAGTCTCTGAACACTCTTTAATGAAAATACATTTCTGTTAACCCGAAACATCCTTGGCTTCATATTTATATAATTGATTACCTGCCTCTCTAGTCCAACATAACTATTCATAGGCATCTTTGATCTGATCAGATATTTCAATATATTCATAAAGCTTTTGCCTTTTTATCCAATATTATGGTTATCTGCAATAAAGTCACATAACTCAACTTATATCTCCCTCACCCTATAAACACAAATTCCAATTTTTCCTAATCAAGCACACACACAAAGACAATAAATAATTGAACCAAAATTGAATAAAGGAACATTATTCTCCTTGGGCTAAAATACAAAAGGAGAGATTTCCTCAAAATCAAGTGTGTCAGAGAAAAAAAGAAAAGATTCTTGATTTGAAAGAATTTAAATTATTTTTAATTTACCCTGCACAAAGTCCACTGCAGAAAACATCAATGTCACTTATTTTGGAAGTTTAACAGCAGAGGTAAATCAAGTGCACCCAAAATCAGATTAAAATGTAACTAAGAAATGCTTAATAGAATAAAAAGATAATATAACTTAGACAGTGTTAATTTGTGGTTTTCTGAGTCAATATGCCACCCACAGGGATCTCTTTCTATCTGAAATTGACACCACGGATCTAAAGGGAAGTCTTAGACAAACCTGGCAGATGCTCCTGAGAGAGATGCTGGTATTCTTAAGATCATGAGGATTCCTTTCTAGCAATCTTAATGTCAGATAGTGAAAGGGACTGAGAGTGTGGCAAAGTGGTAGAATGAAGGTCATATGAGACAAACAGATTAGATTCCAAGTACCTGCAGCATGAAAAATCCATGAGTGATTTCTCCATTTTAGGTTCATGAATCTTAGTAGCAGAAAAGATCTTAGTAGAGAATCTAACTGATTCTTCTTTTACTCAGATGGTGGCATGAGCTCATCAATTTGAATGTTCCCTCCAGTGAATGGAAACACATCCATGCTCATCCACTCCTTCACGTCCTCCTGAAAACCAGGGAGGGTTACCCATACAACAAAGCTGTCTAATAATAAATAATGAGATGACAAGAGCTAACATTTATATTTGATACTCTCAAAGTCTTAGTGAAGTTTAAAGCAACACCCAGTTTGGGGTTTTAAAGTTTACCACTAATACTTTTGCATATATTTTTGATTCTCCCAACATTCCTAGAAAGATAGTAATTGAACTATATCCTACAGATATGGTAGCTCCTTTTCCCCCCAATTAGAAAACTAAGGCCTAGGAAGGTCTATGCTTGCCTAAGATCACACAGCCACTGAACGGGAAATATGTTTTTCCCTATAGGGAAGAGGTCAGAGGCCTGGTAGAGGGGATAATGGATAAATATGAGCCAAACTGGCAAATTAAATTTAAATAAACTAAGACTAGAGAAAAATCCACAGTGTGCTGCCATGGATGAAGCACTGGAGGTAGATTTTGAGCATGGGCTCAAATCCAGGCTCTCCTACATAACACCTGTGTAACCTCTGATAAATCACTTAACAATTCAGTTCCTCAATCTCCAAAAGTTTTTAGATTTCATAAGTATGCAATTTCATAATTGAAGTCTCTTAGAATGTATCTAATCTAATTCACTTCTTTTATAAATGACAAGCCTCATTTTCAAAAAAGTAAAATGATCTATCTAAGATCACACAGCTAATTTGCTTCCTTTCCAGGGAAAAGACAATATAGTTTGTATTAGCTAGAATGGATTTTAAGAAAATCTAGTACCCTTCCCCACTATAAGAGTGGGGACTTGCTGGGAGACCCATGAACAAGTCATTTTCTACTCAATAAGTACATGAAATACTATATAACCCTATAACCCTAGAGGTGCAAGACTTCAGGAAAGGTACAGTCAGTGGTACCAATCATATTGAGCACATGGTATCAGCCATGGGCTACACAAAGAAATAGAAAGAAGTATTCTGGCTTAGCAATTTCAAACATGAATGTAAGAAATGATCCAGAGACCTTGGGTGAATGTATTTTTATATATTCCAAGGTGGGGGATGGGGACACCGAGCCAGAAATAGGGAGAGGAGGAGGCTAAAAAGCAGGGTAAACTGAAGGCTAAAAATGGAGGCGGTAGCCCTGGCATGAACTCTCAGCTCTGACTTACTATGAGACTGATGGAGCAAATTCAAAGCACAAAGTGTAGTGAATTGAGACAGAACCAGACCCACACCAGATAAATCCTTCCTATATGGCCAACTCTGAAAAGTCATCAATCAGGCTGTATCTCATGTTCTACAGCATTATACTTTTTCAAATCCGGACTGGATTCTGGACCTGTAATTGCACTGACTTAGGGGATCTTCCCTCTACCAGTGCAGATAAGCATATTCTCTGAAACATATAGACTTTTGGAGTTATTTAGAAAGCTGAGAGGTTAAATGCTTTCCCCGAGATCACACAGTCAGTATGTGCTAGAATCAAGACTTGACATAACTCTTCGATCTGAGGCCAGCTCTTTCCAATATACCACAGATTGCACTACTTTACAAAAGACAGGATTACAAATTACATATGGCATTGATGGGGAGGGAAAGTTGGGGACAAAATTAAAGTATGGAAGAAGGAGTAGGGCACAGAAGCCCATGGCCATAAAATTCTGAGCACCTCTACAATTATTGACCTCTTCTAGGCCCAGCATCTTTAGTGTTCCCTGGCCATGTTAGAAGTGTGCAAAAGTCCAGCAGCAATAATTGCATGGATCTTGATCGATCATACCAAGGATTTTCCCTGTACTTTATAAAACTGATTCACAACTATTCCATGTTTTCCTTGCGATAATCATTTGTGGAACCATGTAAGCAGTAGAGATAAGGAAAGCTATTCCTTGGATTCTGGAAGACAGACTGCAAGGTTTCCATACATATACACATATAAATCCTGTGCATTGTCATTTAATGACCTAGGAATGCTGAGTCTTCACACCTCTTATAACTAGCTTAGATCAAAACGAGAAGCCCCACTCCAAATCTCTGGCACTAGGAAAGAACTGTGACTTAAATCAATAACCCATATTGGAGTCACAGGGCAACTTCCCTTGTCAACAGGAGGGGAAAACAAGAAGTACAGAAGAAAGGAAGCTAAGCCAGGTCTGACACATGCCAGCCAGCAGGCAGACTAAGAATATAAACATTTGTCTTGCATGTTAAAAAGGAACGCGCCAATGGAACAGGTTATCCTGACATATAAGGAGCATTGCTCTTCATTTTGAATGACATTCCTTTAACCAAGGAACTTAAGAGCTATGACTACAGCTGGACTTGAGAAACGTGAGTGGAGCAGGATCAGTCACTGGTCTGCTGAGAGAAGCCAATCCATCTACTACCACAAGGCAGGAGGCAGGAAGGACTGGCCTAAGCAGGTGATGCTGGTGCTGAAATGAGAAGACAAGCACAAAAGCAAGACAGTGAGAGCACTACTCACTACCAGAAGGCCAAACCCTTCTCTTCTCAGCTCTGTACACATGCAAACTTTGCAGCCAGAGCCAAAGTTGCAAGCGTTCTTGGCCCAAGATAAATACCACGGCAAATTCTTTTCATGCCTGTCTTCCTTTGATTCAGTCATTCCCCAAAGGTAAGAAATGAGGCCATTCCCAGGTGTGCCAAGAGGTGTGCTGAACAAGACATATTCACGTTTTCTGAGTGGGAGGGTTAGGATAACAGCAGACTCATGAAATGTCTGAGATGGGATGGACCTCAGAGATAAACTAATCTAACACCATTTTGCAGATGAGGTAACTGAGGCTGACTTGCCCAAGATCACACAGCTGGTTAGTAGACAAAGTGGCCCTAGAATGCAAATCTTGAGAATTTCAGACTTATATACATACGTCCTTCTTGGACCATGACCTTTCATGAAGAGGAAACTCGGGCATTAAGAGAAGTCATCTGCAGCCAAGTCAGAATTAGAATCTTCATGTCCCAATCTCTATCTAATGAACTGGAAAGTACAACCAGTTCTTGACCACTGCCTTCAGCCTGCCTAAAGCAAGAGACTATAGTCATATTTACTGGCCTTAAATATGGTTAAAGGAGTCTGGGTTCAAGAAAAAGAGTATTTAGAGATAGTGTTGTAAGGTATCAAAACTCCCAAAAGGTAAGTATGACAACAAGTAACACCAAATTCCTATTCAAAGCCTTTATCTCTTCCTTAGTTGCACTTTGGCTATAAAGAAGCAAACAAAAAGTGTCTAAGGATTTTTCTTGAGAGGAGGATAGGTCATCATTCAATCTCTCTTATTCAGAGATGATAGAGCTCCAAACACCATGAACTTCCTGACAACTTTTAGAAGAAGGTAAACCACCTGATAACCCTTATTCTGCCAAATGGGGAAAAAAACACCTTGATAGAATAAAATGCTTTAAAGATAGAAGGCATATGCACATGGTTCCAGGGGCTTTTTAAATTAAAGAATCACTTGAGATATATACATATACATACACACATATGTAAACATTATGCAAAGTCAGTGGCAATATTTGAAAGGATTTTCCTGTTTGATACTGGTTGTTAAATTCAGTAGGATCCAGTTTTTAAGTTAAAGTCAATCATCTAGCATTTACTAAATCAGTCAGTCAACTAGCATTTATTAAACAACTTCTAAGTGCCAGGCACTAGGGTTTGCAACAAAAGGCAAAAGAGTGTCCCTGCTGGCAAGTAAGCTCACAGTCCAAGGAGGAGACAACATGCAAATCATTAGAAACAACAGACAGGATAAAAGGGAAAATAATCAAGAGGGAAGGGATTAGCATTAAAGGAAACATTTCTTGCAGAAGGTAGGGCTTTCATTTTGCCCTAGAAATAGACCTGGATCCAACTGATCTAGTCTTATACTGGTAACAAACCTCACATACTGGTCCCGACAATCAAAATATTTGCTTACAGCTAGATAGCTCTTGACAGCTTACAAAGCACTTTCTTCACACTCTTGTGAGTTAAGTAGCACAAATATTATTATTCTCCTTTTATGAATGAGAAAACTGAAGCTTATAATCAAAAAGTTAATAAATCTCAAAGCCAATACTTGAACTACTCGGTTCTTTGTCTCTAAGTCCAGTGCTCTGTTCCTTATAACACACTAATTCCCTGACATAACCTCTTTCAATTCCACCAACAAGCAACTTCCCTCAAATCTTATCCATACCCATCTTTTAAGCTTATAGAGGTACCATACAATCAAGATAGTCACAGCAGCATTTGTTTTGGTGGCCAAAAAACAACAAGCTGAAAAATCTGTGCTATAAAAATGTTAATAATTTATTCTTCCATGAGAAGTGAGACATAAGAAACTAAGACAAATATTAAGACTTCTTTGAACTGATTCACAGTGAAGAAAGATCCATGTGATTATATATGAGAAAAATAAAAACAATAAAAGATAGTAAAAAAAATCTATATCAAATATCCATTATCAAAGAGATAAAGATCCAAAAATAAAAATGACCCAAAGAAATTTCTAAATAGATAAGTGGTCAAAGGATATAAACAGTTATCAAAATAAGAATTAAAAACTGTTATCATATGAAAGATTGCTCCAAATTACTACTAATGAAGAGAAATTAAAATCTAAAGAACTCTGAGGTTTTACCTCATAGAAATTTGGCAGAGATGACAAAAGATGGGAAAAAATGTTTAAAAGGATGTTGGGAAGATAGGTATACTAAGGACCTATAAAATGGTCCACCCATGTGGAAATTAATTTGGAATTATACAAAGAAGATTGCTAAAATGTTCATATTCATAAAAGAAAGGCCTCCAATGTACACCAAAATATTTGTAGCAATTTTTTTACATGAGCAAAAAACTAGAAACAAAATAAATGTTCAGCAATTGAAGAATAGTTAAACAAACTGCACTGAATGAATGCCATGGGATATTATTGTTCTATGAGGACAAGTGGGAAAATATATAAACTAATGCCCAAGGAAGTAATCATAACCAGGAAAACAACATAGACAATACTGTGAAATTATAACGACCAAGCTAGGCCTCAAAGAAGAGATGGAAGATGACACCTCCCCCCACTTTCTTACTGAGCTAAAACTGGGGCGGGCAACTATAGCTTTGGAATGTCACATATAATGTCAAACTGGGGGACAATTTTATTGAACTTTTTATGCTTTTATATTCTTTATTATATGGGATGGGGGAAGGTAGGGATTGACAGGTTGGGAAATATAGATGATATAAAAAGAAATGAATTTTAAAAAGCGAATCAAACTGATTAAATGTAAAGTTCAACCTCAGACCCAGAAAACTGCTATTAAAATAAACTTCCTTCCCTCCCCTCAGTAGATAGCAGAGGACTAGAGAAGTAAAACTCAGTATACACTGCTGGGCTTTGTTGTTGTTTTTATCTAAATTTTCCCTCTCTTACAAGAGAGAATTCAACCAAGGGGAAGAAAAGATATACAAAAACTTCTGGGGACTTTACAAGAAAGATATAAAGACAAAAGAGCAATCAAACTGACTTTTCAACTTAAAAAGAAATCAGCTTCAGAAACTTTTCACAAAACTCCCTCCCTCCCCTACTGCACCCCGCGTTTTCCCCTAACTTAGGTGTTTAATTTATAAAACACACATACACAAAATAATTCACCTGAAGCCAGCACCCACTCACACACCTGTCACTAAAACTGAGCCCCCCAAAAAGTCATCTCACTGTACACTCCTTTTTTGTTGTCTTGTATCCACTAACACATAAATGTGCCCCAATTTCCAGTGTGTGCCCATCCCTGCATACAACACATACACAGACCTTATCAGTAGAACTACACATTGCCTTCAGCTTCCCTCCACTGGAAGTTTTGGTCCTACTCCAACAAACTCAATTTTAAATAAAACTAAATCTAAAACTCTAACCGCGGTCATTAGTTCAACTTACCAGATGCCAGAGAAATTGCCTGTCTCATTAATGAGTAAAACAGCAGCTGGTAATGTCTTGGAGCAGGTTGGTGGGTTTTAAAAATCTTGGGAGTTAGCCTGGATCCCCTCTCTCACTTCTAGCCAACATGTGGATTTACGTTCCCTCCAGATCATCAGGCGGGAGGAAGCCCAGCACAGCTCAAGAAAAAGCTGCAGAGAAGTCTGCAGAAAAAAGCAGGCTGCTCAATTACAATTAGCCATCCTGGAAGTAGAGGAGGAGAAGAAGCCAGTTCATTGAATACATATGGGAATGAAAATGCAGAGATGGGAAATGTTATGTAATTAAACTCTGCTGGCCTATCTTGCCCAGGAGGGGGGAAGCAAGACCCATCAGTAGTGACCTCTTCCAATCAATTTAATTGGCCCAACCTCGCCAAGAAAAGCAACAGAATTGGTTTAGTGCCTCCTGGATATAGCTCAGCTCAAGCCTATTTATGGTCATTGAGCACAAGGGTAGGAGACTGCCCCAGGGACCAGCAGTCCTAGGCCCTAATACAGGGTCCAGGACTCCAGTACTTCAACAACAGAAGAGGTACCTACTCTCACTTTATCAGAGATGACTCTGGACAACTCAACACCTGACACCCACAATACTTCTCACCAGTCCAAAACTTGCTTATCAAGCAACCAGACCTTAGGGGAAAACAAAAAGGAATAGCAACTAGGCACAGCTGAATAGGCTCTCATTTAAAACAGGTCTACTACTACAGGCTAGTGACTCATTTCTGTGCTCCCAAAGTCTCTCTCTCTCTCTCTCTTTTTTTTTTTGGCCATTATTGTCTGACTAGTTGGAGGAGGGAAAGTAACTTTCCTCTAAGAAGTTCTTTCCGGTAATGGTCTTTAATTTCCTTCAATACTTCAATGCCTCAGTGATGTCATCAATATGAGTAGTCCCTCCAAAAGTAGAGCTGGAAACTCAGCCATGCCTGAACATTCCATGTGAACCTCATCTCTGTTCGGACATAAAATCTCCACAAAGGCTCTCTCAATGAAATCTGTGCTTCCTCTACAATTCTTGACATGGTGGTGGTAATGTTGAAGCCTATAGACTTTTCCCCTGCATAATCAGTGTATCTTTTCTGGCCATACATCTCTGCGTTAACCTTGCATTTTGCTTCTCTAGTACAATTCTTTGTTTTAAAGCCTATTCATGCCCCCATGTGACTCTGTTGTCTTTTGAGTGAACTTCAACTCTGGCAACTCATAAAACCTTTCTCTGACAACCTCAAAAAAGCTTCCAAGGGTATGGATGCTCAGAACATCTTAAACACTTTACCCCTCACCATGTACTCTTTCATAGGGTAACACTAACCTTCTAGAAGTCAGTCCTCTTAGTTCTGGGTATTTTCTCTATCTGTCCCCCATGCCTCCTCCCTCATATCTACTTCCTGACTTCCCTGGATTCCTATCTTCTTCAGGAAACCCTTCCCAATCCCTCTTAATGCTAAAGTGCCTTCCCTCATTTATTTACTTCCTATTTGTCCTATCTATAGATTGATTCTTGTATATATTTGTTTGCTTACTGTCTCTATCTTTATAAAGTGAACTCCTTGAGAACAGGAATGCCTTTGGTCTCTTTTTTATCTCCAGGGCTTAGCACCATGTCTGGCATGTAGTGGGTGCTTAATAATTGTTTATTGACTTACTGACTAAACTAGGATTGGCTATTTCAATGTATGAAGTCATGAAAAATTTAATAAAAGATCTGCCCAAGGTCACTGAATTAATAGTGGAGATGGAATTGGCAACTAGATTTTACTGTCAATCTGGAGTATACTAAACACATTCAAACATGCCATGAGTTTTTGACGTTACTGTGCTCTTCCATTTTTTTTCACATTCAGTAACAGCCTCTGGTGCCAGAGACACACACAATCATAAAAACATACTTTATCATATCCTTTACCACTGATATATATTTTACCTTTATCATCCCATTCTTCTGATTTCTACTTCATTAGTTATCCTTACCAGCCTCACTACCCACTCTACTTTGGAGACTGAACTTGAGGATCAACAATCTATTTTTCTAAATGCATGTTCTTTCCATTATTATACCCTGTTTCATCTATCAAACACCTCATTTTACACAATGCATTTAAAGCAAAATAAACACAACACCCCTGTTTCCTTTTTATGGGAATTTAGTCCCACTTTATAGCTGCTTGAGTAAAATACTTAGCCCTTTTATATATCTAGCTCTCATTTACTCCTATTTATATCACCCCAATATTTCCACATATATACTTCTGAGCAAACCCCCTTGACCAGCACACACATGCACACATATGCATTGCATTCCATTGATCTCAGATGAACATCTGAGTTCATGTATCTTTGCTTTGCTCTATTCCATCTATTTAGCCTACTCTCTCCTTTTGACTTCCCTCCTCCCCCATACATTAGGACTCCCTTATTCAATTCACTGACACAAAATAGTCCCAAACATCCCAGACCATCTTTATTCAGCCTGGTGCTCAGCCATCTAATTCACTAATGCCTACTACTACCACCCTTGGTCCTTTCACAAAACCGAGGTGCATGTCATCAGAATCTTGAAGCACAGACACAATACTCTGAACAAAGTCAGATATATTCTTCTAGCACACAAATCCAAAGTCAGATATATTCTTCTAGCACCTAAATCCATCTCAAAAAAAAAAGAATTATAAAGTGAAAAGGATCTTCAATATGTCACCTAGCCATCCTTAGGTCCTTGAGCAATCAAATCATTCCCAGACTCAATGCTTCTGGTACTATAAGTTCAGAGCACCTAACACTGTGCTACTCACCTAGCAAGGACTAGGTGAATAATGAATAAATGTTAAAGCTGAAGAATAGTCATTAATGGTGGGGAACTCTCATAAGCATCCATTACACATTATGCATCTTCTCTATAGCAATGATGAGCCCTATTTGATCATTCATATCTTACATATAGATCTCTTCCTATTCCTCCTCCCTAAAGTCCTTCACAAAATGAAGTAGGTAATGTAGATACTAGATAACATTCTTCTCTTATATGTGAGTACCTCATCTTAACCCTTCCTAATACTCATCTCCCTGGAAATATAGCTTCCTTTCCCACATAAGCCCTCCAAGATGACAAGAAGAACTTGTCCTAGTCCACAATTTAATACCCCTCAAATGCCTCAATGCCATTCCTGCCAAATTCTTCAGTGCCCAGACCCCCACACATCATACACATCTTCCATATAAAGTTTACAACCTGCTCTTCCCATAATCTTTCCCCACCCCCTACACACATCCCCTTGATAATCCTCAGGCAAACAACCCTGAACTCAAGTCCACTTTTCTCTCACACACATTCCTCCCACACCACATGCATTCAACATCCCCAGGCAGCCAGACACAAGCTATCCCTTTTCTCCAAATTATCTTTCTCTGCTCTCCCTTTTCTCCCTGAAGAAAAACAATCTTTTCCTTAGCCTAAAGCTATAATCCAGTATACTCTGGCTTTCTTTATTCAGATGTCCATCCTACAAATATTTCCAAAACACAATCTATAAATCAACCAATCAATTAAATAGCATTATTAGTTCCTATGTGCCCGATAGTGTATACCCCTCAGTTTTACATGTATTCTCCCTGTCAATTTAACTCAATTAATTTATACTTTGTACCCCTTGACCCTCCCCACATATCCCATGTATATTGTTTAGACACAAAAACACTCAATTCATTTCCAGATCCTCTAGCTGGGCATACACAAAACTTCAATGCCAACAATCTTAAGTGACATCCCCTAGGAACACTCATTGCTTTCCCCCACATTTTATTTACACATGCCTATATTCCCAGTCCCCTCCTCCCATTGGTCCATGTGTTACAGAACAAGGTAAAAGTTGGATTCTCTCTCCAAACAGCCTTCTTTGTGTTGCAAGTCACAAAAGAATTGCACAGGGTACATGTCTAAGGGTGTTCTGTGGAGGATTCTAAGTGGAGTGGAAGTAAAACTGTTGAAATTTTCCAACTCTGAAGTCAAAAGACAAGTGGACATTCTCTCCCCTGTTATTCTTGCAGGGTAAGAAACAGATCTTTACTGAAAAGCACATGTTCCAACCAGGCAGAACTTAAAAACAACGCCCTCCACCACCACTCCTGAAACCCTTTCTCCTCCTTATCCAGAGACGGGCAGCCCTGCCTTCCTTCCTCCAAAGTCTCTAACCCCAAACCATACTTCCAAAACATGAAGATTTCTCCTGTCTAAAGGTACTTGTGCCATCCAGGTCCCAAGTTCTCTCTCTACCCAGTCGACAACTAGAAGTCCAGGCATCAGAGGTAAAGAGAACAGTCTTCCTTTTCCCTAATTCCCACCATCTGGAATACCCACAGATGCAACAACAAAAAGTCTTTTTTAGTCAACTGCTCCCATCCTCTCAGTCCAAGAAGTACTCCTTAGGTCTCTTTATTTAAAAGGAAAATTATGAAATGGCTCTGCAAAACCATTAGAACCATTTAGCATTTAGCTACTTCTCAGCAAATCAGTCTACTCATACCCCAAATTTAAGGTACACACAACATTCCCTTCCCCCACTTCATCTACTCCATTCTGTGGCTCCTTTTATTTCTCTCCACAGTCCAAAAGTATCTCTCAATTTTTTGGATGGCTTTTGTCAGGAGGGACAATTTATTTTACTCTTCCCTCAACCTCCTTGACCTCTTCAGAGCCTTTGGGTCTGCCAGTGTTTCCACATAGCCCCTGCCTCCAGTTCCTAGAAGGACTTTGAGAACCAGTAAGGGTGATCCTTCTGGATGCCCTGGCCCCAGTACCCTTCTACTCTCCAGAAATCATACTTGATCATAAACCTGGAATGCAGATGTGGGGTTCAAGGAGTTGATAATGTAGAGTGGGTGACACAAAGAGGAATTTCATGAGGGTAGGGAGATTGATATAAAGTCAGGAATAGTGGAATAGTGTGATTGAGAGAGAGAGAGAGAGAGGGAGAGAGTTGAGAGAGAGAGAGAGAGAGAGAGAGAGAGAGAGAGAGAGAGAGAGAGAGAGAGAGAGAGAGAGATTCATTTAAGGTTTGGGGCAAAGGTCACAAAGAAAGGGAGAGAGAGAGAAGGGCTGAGATAGTACAGTGCAGGTACTTAGGATAGGGAAGATCTATCTCTCCAATCTGGGAAATGACTGTACTTGTCAAAGACAGACTTCTCCCCTCCCCCATTCCAAAGAGAGGGGAGGAGGGAGGTGTTATGGGGCCACATGGGGGGAGGGGATTTAGTGGATTGTACATGTGTGTATGTGGGGGGTGGGAGAGCGGCTTCTCCTACTCTGGGATTGGGATTTGCTTTAAAAAAAAAAAAACCTTTTGTTAAACAGGATGCTGCAGAGACTTCTCTGGAGTGAAAGGACAGGGGTGTTTCTGTACTATCCCTTTCCTCCCTTATTATCCCCAGAACCCTTACAATCCAGGTCTCTTAAATCTGATCACTTTCCCAGATTTAGTACCAGTTTTCTTGGGACTCCGGAAGGTAACGAGGCTGTGTGGGAGAGGTAGAGTGATCCCCTTCAGGGCTCCAAATATTGAAACCCAAACTTCCCTCCGAGTGAAGCAAAGAGCTAGAAGAGACTGGAGTTATGGGGGATAGGGGTACGGAGTTGGGGACAGAACCGTCGGCAAACTGCCTAGAGGTAGCAGCTGAGCTCATCTGACAACACTTCACTTTGGAATCTCCCAATCTCTCCCAGAGACTGGACCCTTTTCCTCCACTTTAACCCCCACTTTGCCCACCCTTCTTCCAGTCCCTTACCGTGGCAGGAGTAACCATGGCATCCGTGTGAATGTTTTCAGAGAAGTCGACATGAAGAGAAAAGTGGAAGCGAGCGGGTTCATTCAGTCTCCCCCACCCCGCCGCCGCCGCTACCACAACCACCGACCACCCCCCCCCCCAAAAAAAAAAAAAAGTAGTTGTGCGGGTCTCTCCGGAGGACTGCGCGCGTAGCTACTCGATTTGGGAGAGAGGATCCTTCAACTCTGAGTCCCGAGAACATAATCTGCGCGGTTATAACCAGCCAACCCAGCCAGATGGCTCCGTGCTCAGCGCAGTAACCCTTTAGGTGCCGCCGCGCTGCCTTCCCGCGCTGTCTCACCTCCAGCCCATGCTGAGCTCCTTCGCAGCCCCCCACCAACCCCAGGCGCACCCCGCCCCAGGCTGCCTGAGACTAAGTCGAAAATGGCGCAAGGTGCTTTTGTTTTTCTTTGTTTGCTGGGGGTAGAGTGTTCAGAGAGAGGCGCCTCCTTGTGCCTCTTAGGTTCCTCAAACCCCCCAATTATAAAGAACTCTCTATCCCATTCAGAGACTTGGAAAGAACCGGACCCAATGTTTTGTGTAGTGCTGTGTTGCATTGGTCCTATTGTGCGGATTAAATAGCTTCAACAGGTCTTTTTTGTTGTTGTTGTAGCTGTTGTAGGTATATTCTTCATGGACCTCCCCCCAACTTTTCCTCTATTTTTCTCTGGAGAAATGGTGTTAGCTCACCTCGATTCCTCAGCCTGTTTGGGTCTGATTTTTAAACTCCTCCTCCTAGACCCTTGCAGTTCAGATCTCTCCCCACCTCCTTCCCATAATCCACCCCCTCCCCCACCACTGGCCCTTAACTCAAACTCGCAACACACAAACACAAACACCGTCTCCCCCCACCCCCAGCACACACACATTCACAGATTTGTACAACATACACACATACACACACGGAGCAAACTGTCAACTCTCGCTGACCAGTGCTGTTGGTGCTCAGAAGTCAGTCAAGACAGGTGAAATTAAAAAAAAAAAAAAAGTGGGTGGGAGATCCCAGCAGCAGGGGGAGGGGCGTGCGTGTATATATGTGTGTGTGTGTGTGTGTGTGTGTGTGTGTGTGTGTGTGTGTGTGTGTGTGTGTGTGTGTGTGTGTGTGTGTGGATGGGGGTTGGGTCACTGAATCCAGGACTTCTGCTTTCTTCTTCCCAACTCCGAAGTAGTTTCCCAAGTGGATACTTATCCACCGCTCACTTGAAAGGTTGAGATTGGGGAAGGGAGACGAGAAAGAGGGAGAGGGGGAGGTTGGGGGCGGTGGGGGGATTGTGGGCTAGGAGAAAAACAAAGCCAAAAGAAAACCTCTCCCAGAAGCCAAAAAAGTAGCGACTCACGTCTCCACACGCAGATAAACTCAAAAGAGAAATAGCCTCAGGATTTCTCAGAAAGGGGGTAGGGTGAGGGTGGAAGTGATAGGGGGTGCAATGCGAATTCTTTTTTTAAAAATTCCAAAGATGAATATTGTAGAAAGGAAGGTGATAAGTTTAGCTGCCCTCTTAGCGCTCGCTCTCTCTCTCTCTCTCAATTTACCGAATTTACCGTCTTAAATCATTTTTGCTTTTTCCATTTGCCTTCAAGAGCTCTAGGGGAGAAAAATATAGTAGTATTTGAAGCAACAAAAAGAAATCAAGAGTGCTTTAAGTCAACTTGAAGCACCTATTTGGGAAGTTAGAGGCCCGAAAGTCACTAAGCTGTTGCCTGGTTGGCCCTTCCCCACATTAACAAAGATACGTCTCCCATGTGCCCTACATCTCGCTCCCCTACGGTAGTGATCAGTCCCCTTACCCTACCAGTCTATCTCGTTCCCAAGGTAAACTATAGTGACACTGAGCGGGAAAAATTAAAAAAAAATTTTTTTTAAACATTAAAGTATCCGATCTTGTACTAACTCTGCTACCTCAGAGCTTCAAACCAGGGCTGGGGTCAGACCAGTCCCCGCCTCTACCCCAAGGTGTGGGATCTGGGAAGTATTCAAAAATTAGGAAACCCGCTTAGAGGCGCCGAAGTATGCTAGAGTCAGCCCGAACTAGGTAGCAAAGAGCGGGTAGGGGAAGTCGAAGGGGGCGGGGAACGAGGAAAGCCGGGGAGGCTATAAGAAGTGGAGAGAAATGGGGTTGGGGTGGGGGGCTGCGTACTATATAGATTGTACCTGCCTCGTCATTATCCCGGCTGATGGGGGCTGTCACATCGAAAATGTGGAGAAGCGCTCACCGAGACTGGGGCGTCACCTCCCGCAGCCCCTCCGAGGGGTTGGGTTCTCCTAAGGTGGCTCCCTTCGCGCCAAGGTATCCCCGATTCTAGCGAGGTTTTCTTCCAGCCCAGGTTAGACAGCAGAGGCTTTTCCCCTCCTCCCCCCATCAAGACATGGACTGGGCGTGTACTGTTTGGGTTTGGTTTTCTCCCTCTCTCTGCCCGCCTCCCTCCCTTTTGTCTCCCTCCCCTCTCCTCTCTTCTTCCTCTGCCCCCCAGCCTCCCTTTCCCCCCTCCCGGTGTCAGGATTCTAGTGTCAAGATTCAGATTCTTTGACAGAGGGTCGAACCCTTAAAATCCAGCACCTAAATTCTTCCATTCTTCAGCGGCAGCCTCGTATTACGAAACCCAAACAAAACAAAATAAAACAAAACAAAATAAAATAAAAAGCAAGAAAGCTGGGGTGGGGGCAGAGGGTGGAAAGAAGAGGCTCTCCGACTTCTGCAGTTAAAGGGTTAAAAATGTGTTGGCTGACCAGCGGTGAGCTCCGAAGTCTAAAACTGCCCAGAGGGAGAGGAGAGGAAGGGGGTGAAATTGAATTTGAAAAATCAGAGAAAGAAAAGGAGTCTAAGACCAGCGATTTGTTCTGCAAATGCCTTCAACTGACACCCATTCTCACTATGTCAAGGAGAGGCAAAAACCAAAGAACAGTTTTGCCCTGATTCTCAATTTAGGTTTTGTCTCGAACTGGTGGGTTTTTTGCATGCAATCGGCAAGCCTAGTAATATGATAATCGACACCTTAATCTTGTCAGATATATTGGGGGGGGGGGGGGAGGGAGAACCTGCCTTTCCTCTCTGTAAATGGTGAGGAAGCAAAGATGTGATTCAGCAGTCACCACCACCAGCCCTCCCCCTCCTCACCTCCCATCTTGTAAGAGAACTATGACAAATTCCAAAACGTGAGGGGCTTCCCCACTCACTCCCCTTTCAGAAAGGCTTCTAAAGAATGGCAATGTGATAGCTGAACTGAGGAGACTGAGTGGCAAAGAGCTGGAATGGAGTAAGATATTTTTAAGGGGAGGGGGGTTGAGGGAAGCCATCTACAATCATAGGCAATTTGACACTTTGTAGCAGGTCTTTTGTTCTCCAGTGAAACTTTTGTGTGGAGGCTTCAGTTGTGTCTATCCATCCAAATTGAAGGGGGGAGAAGAGAAATCGAGCAGTTCCAGCTATGTAGCCAGACATAATCCATACTGTTCAAGAGCATACCAGGCCTCCATAAGAAGCACCAGATTTGGAATGAGTCAAAAAACCGAGGTTTAATCTCATTTGCTGATACCAAGAACAAGTCACAACTATTAGAACCTTCAGATTCCTCAAAGGTAAAATTCAAATAATCATGCCATGCCTACCTCACAGCAGCGTTTAGAGAAAACCTATGAGTTATTAATATTTCCTAAACTCTTGCATTTTCTACATGATTGTTTCAAGTCTTCCTTCCACCTTGCTTGAGTGGACACCATACTTGGTGATATACTATCATATTTTAGCATCTTCTTAGTTCACTGTATTTTTTAGGTCATTGACTATCTTTCAAACTTCCTCCTCTTTTTAGCTAAGAGCCAGAAACTTCCTTTGTAAGGGAGGCATCTGAGGCATCAAAGCCCTTTGCATTACAATTCCTATCTTCTCATTGGAAACCCCTTATAACTTCCTCTTTAGAGTAAATTTTAAAAAGGAGAGGTTGTACTTCACCCTCCCTTATCTATTGCAATAGCACCACTCTGTGGTTGAAAGATTGAACAGAAATAAGAATATATGCATATTTTGTGTATGGTACATTTCAAAAATATATTTCTAGTCAGAGTTATTCCAAGCAAAGGGTATTGGGAGTTTGTGTGGAGAAATGAGAGTCTAGATGATAGGCAAACTGCTGTTCCCTTAGTCAGTTGGATTGGAGATTTTACCTTTATTAATGTTTTTACTTTAAGACAATCAACTCCAACTTCTTCCGGACTCCAGGGTATTTGTAGATAGCATCTTTTGCTGATGGAGAATTCTCTGTGATACCTTGGCAGAACTGCTAAGAACTATTATTCCTACCAGGTGCAGAGCTTCCTCTGCCCCAGCCTCCCTCCTGGACAGCTGCTTGGGCTGATGTGATGTTATAGCAAATGTTGTTGTTGTTGTTGTTGTTGTTTTTCCAAGAATGACAACAAAACTTAAAGGCTATTGTATTGAGCCTTGGAATTTAAAATATCAGAAGAAGCTATAGAATGTTATTCATACTTAGTGCATATTCCCAGGGAGACCATCCTTTACGTCACAAAGTTAATTGCAATGTAATATTATCAGCAAAATATCTGCGGTCTCCTAACGACCTCCTCTGATGCCTCACTCTGGCATGGAGGTAACACCAGGTTCTCCAATGCAATGCCAGGGGAGCAAAAGCTCTGGAAGGGCTCCAAGAATAGTCCCAGGGATGAGCTTTATGCCTTTTGTCTCAGAATAGGCCAACCTAATGTGAACATCATCAAGACATCACTAGGTTGATTCAGAATCATAAATCTAAAGGAAACCTCAAAGGTAACGTAGTTCAATCTCTTCACTTTATGAAGTAAGAAATTGAGGCTCATTGAAGGTAAGTGACTTAAGTGGCCAAGGTCACATAGGTAGGATCAGAAGTGAAATTTGAACCCAAGTCTTCTCTGTCTCCCATTGTATCACATTGCTAACTCTCTACAGGTTTATGGATATTTCAGAATGTAATTCATAAAAAGACTGTCCACTAAGGTGTGGGAGGGGTTGTGATCTACCTCAATAAAATGAGAAACCAAATTGATGAAATCACTGACTCTTAGAATATATTTTAAGAGACAGGTTTAAATAAAAAGCTTTGTTCTCATTTCCCTAAGTGGAAACTAGAACTTGGAAAGATATGGGGAAGAAGTGTTTATATAACACCTACTATGAGTCAGGCACTGTGCTAAATGCCTTTTAAAAAATATCTCATTTTACCCTTATAATTACTCTGGGAGGTAGTGCTATTATTATTCCATTTTGCAGCTGAGGAAACTGAGGATAAGAGACTTGCCTGCATTAAAGTGTTCTATCTGCTGTGCTACCAGCTGCCTTTAATTTTCCATGGTTATTTAGCAGATTAGAACCATTCCTAAAATTTTTTGCTTCTTAGATAAACCTCTCTGCAGACATCATTATTCTCTAGTTACAGTTATATGATGTTCTCTGTTTCAAGGAACCAGGTCTTCTTTTTATTTTTTTTAAATTTAGAATATTTTTCCATGGTTACATAATTCATGATTGCCCCCCCCCCCCTTAATCTTTCCTTCCCCCTCCCAAAGCTGACAAGCAGTTTCCCTGGGTTATACATGTATCATTGTTCAAAACCTATTTCCATGTTATTCATATTTGCAATGGAGTGATCTTTTAATGCCAAAACCCCAATCATATCCCCATCAAACCATGTCGATCCCTTGTTTTTCTTCAGCATTTCTCCTCCCACAGTTCTTTCTTTGGATGTGGATAGCATTTTTTCTCATAAATTCCTCTGGATTGTCCTGGGTCACTACATTGCTGTTAGTAAAAAAGTCTATTACATTAGATTGTGCCATAATGTATTCTTCTCTATGTACAATGCTCTCCTAGGAACCAGGTCTTCTCCTCCAAACCCCTCTTTATTATAAATGAGGATACTGTGTCCTAAGGAGATTAAATTATCTGCCCAAGAAAATGCAACAAGGTAATGTTAGAGCCAGGACCAAGACCTAAGTGTTCTGGATTCTAGTTCTGAACCCTTTTTGTATTATTACAAAGCTCTCTCTCTGAACTAGTGAAACCTGTTATTTATGTAAGCTTTAAGGTTTATAGAGTGCTTTACCTACATTATTAAATTTAATTATCACAATAACCCTATGAGGTAGGGTCTATAAATTACAGCCATTTTATAGATGAGGAAACTGAGGCTGAAAGGCTTGACTGACCAAAGAGTTAGTGTGTAAGATCCAAATTTACATCTATTCTGGCTACTGATCCAGTAATCTTTCCATTTCAGGGCTTAGACAAACCATTCCAGCAAGTATTGATATTGGCATGTTTAAAGACTCATGTCAATACAAATTAGACTCTTCAGAAAAAATCAACAAGAAGTTAGACATTATGTAATAATAACAACATATTTACAAAGCATTTTAAAAAAAACCTTTACTTTCTGTCTCAGAAGGACAAGGGCTAGGCCAATAGGCTTAAGAAACTCATCCAGGGTAGTACAGCTAGGAAGTAATGGAAGTCAAATTTGAACCCAGGTCCTCCTGACTTCTGACATGACACTCTATTCACTGAATCACCTAGTTGTCCCTGCAAATCATTTTAAGTTTACAAAGCACTTCCCTCACTAGGGAGATAGAGGGTTCAGGTATTTCCTTTCCCTTTTTTCTGAGGAAGAGGCCAAGATTCAGCAAGATTAAATAATTTTTCCAAAGTCAATTCCTAGCTAGTGATTGTTGGAACCTGAGTTCAGCACTATGTTTTTCCTGACTCCAGTTTGCTTGCTTACTCCCCTCTTCCATGCTGCCTCTTAGATTTTTATAAACAAAAAAGGCTTTATAATAATACCTTCACCATTCCCTAGCATCTAGGAAGGCAGCACTTGATCTTAAGAGTAGAGATACCACAATGAAATCTTACAGCTTTTAATTGAAATGCCTAATGTGTTCTTCATTCTTTATTATCTCCGATATGCACTTTAAATTGAATAACTGAACTAGTGATAATGAAGACACTTCCTGAAATATCATTCACATTTGCAGAGGACAAGTTTACTTGATTCACTACAGAATTTGGAATCCTTAGAGATGAATTTGAGATTGAATTCTGAGCTTCAGTTTCCACATCTCTAAAATAGTTAAGACTTTTATTATTGATTTCACAGGACTATTATGAGACAGTACTATAGAACTGCTATTGTTATTAGTGTCCGTTTTAAAAATAACATCATGGATTTAGAGCTAAAATATTATCTTGGGGATCATATGCTTCTTTTATTGAGTAGGAAACAGCTCCAGAAAAGTACAATGACTCAGCCAAGGTTACATATAGAGTAACTAACAAAGCCAGATTTTGAACTCAGGTCCTCTGACTTCAAGTACCTACTTTGTGCTACACTCCTTATTTCAGTAAGAGAATTCATAATAATGACAACAGTACAAAATACAGTGTGAACATTTCTATTTCTATGACACAGGTGGATATAGAAATCATAATAAAGTCTCATGTTTCCCCAGTCATGGCAAGAATTCCTAACCACCCTATAAATTAACTCCATGCTACACCAAACCCCACTCATAAAAAAAATGACATTAAGGTTTCCATGGTAACTAATGCATTTCCAAAGGGAATAGGCCCCAGAAGACAAAGAAGACAGGCAAAAGGGTGGGGGTGGGAAAATTGAAGAAAAAGGTAGAGTACATTAAACTCCTGTGAAATAAACAAAATATGTTATGGGGAAGAACCTATAAATATTTTATTACCTCAGTTTGACATAGGCACACTCACCAATTTTGTCTTGGGGCAATTGCAAATATATATGTGTGTATATATGTATATATACTATGTGTATATATTTATTCATTCATTCATTCATTCATTCATTTTTTTTTTTAACAAACTCAAACTGCTAATATGAATGAGTTCCGTTTTGGCTTTCTACCTCAACTTCCATTCATTTCTCCATTTCTCTATTTTTCTGTCTTTCAATGTATCAGACTCAGATTTTTTTTTTTTTGCATAAGACCAAATATTCCTATGCAAAGAGAAAAACTCAGTTTGAGTGGATGGTCCAGACTTTGTATGTATTTGGAGTCCTTTATTGCATTAGAGTTGAAAGGGACCTTAGAGATTGTTTAGTCGTGCAATCATCACTTCCTCTGCAGATTTTTCTCAGGTTCTTTGACCAGATCTCCCCCTGGATCTTTTTACATTCTGTTTTATATCTAAAACCCTGCTTTTACCCAAGAGGTTTTATGAAGTAATTCTGTGCTGCAAACTCAGAGGAAGACATGACTCTTGATTGTTGGAGAAGAGCTGAATGAGACACTGCATTCCAGAGTAAGGAGAGAAAGGTCTAACAGTAGATGAATGGAAATTTTTCAAAAGACAATGTGGGAATCTAAGTACCAAGTTCTCCCCAGTACCACAGACACACATAGGAAACTGAAACTCCAAATATTGGATATCTAGGCCTTGTGATTCAGAGAAAATTTCAATGAGAATATTTTCTCTTTCTCCCTCTACCCGCCCCCCACCTCTGTCTCCCTCTCTCTTTCTCACTCTTGATTAGGATTTAATCTTACTCATACCTCATTCATTTTTATGTATTCTCTAGCAAATTCTAACCTGGGGACATTCTACTATTCATATTTGCTGTTTTGCTTGAATAACTGAGTTTATTTATTATTTGCTGTTTGTGATTACCTTTCATGTAATCAAGCTTTGGTGGGAAGCCAATGAAGATAAACTAAGGGCTACTTTTCACCCTTAAGAAAAACCAGAAAGGGGGTAGCAGGGTGGCTCAGTGGATTGAGAGTCAGGCCTAGAGACAGGAGAGCCTGGGTTCAAATCTGGTCTCAGATACTTCCTACCTGGGTGACTCTGGCTAAATCATTTAATCCCCATTGCCTAGCTCTTGCCACTCTTGTGCCTTGGAGCCAATACTTAGTATTGATTCTCAGATAGAAGGCAAGGGTTTAAAAACAAACAAAAAAACAAGGAAATGATTTTCCTTCTGAACCAGATTCATAGCTCTAGATCACAGAGATATTAAAAAAAGACAGATGAAAATCTAATGTTACCTCACTTAGGAGTCTGGGGGGGAAAAATCTGTAACTAGCTTCAACAGTGCTCCAGAGTAATGCTAGCCCCACCTCCTCTCCTACAGCATGTAGGTTCAGCCCTTTGCAGAGGGAAGCCAGGCATCCAATTATACCTATCTGCACATTAAGCAATCTATGTGGGCATATATCTTATATATCATTATACCATTCTACTTCACATTTTTCATATTTGTTTACATGTTTTATTCCCACCTAGTAGATTATAAGCTTCAAAGGGAATCTGATATTTTCTATTTAATTTTTGAATCCTTGCACATAGTAAGCACTTCATTAATATTTACTTAATCAATACATAGTTCTGTAGAAGTAGAAACACAGAAGAAAAACAACTGCTTGATCACATGGGTCAATTGGGATATGATTGGGGACGTAAACTCTAAGGGATCATCCTAGTGCAAATATCAATAATATGGAAAAAGGTCTTGATCAATAACACATATAAAAACAGGAGGGGGTTGGGGGGAGGGGAGAGAAAGAACATGAATCTTGTAACCATGGAAAATTATTCTTAATTAATTAAATAAAAATTTCCAAAAATCTAAAAAAAAATCAATACATAGTTCCTTCCTCTCATTTTACAGATGAAGAAACAGAGACCCTGAAAAGTACAGTGATTTGCTCAGGGTCACACAGCTAGTTATTTAATGGAACAAAAACTTAGAACTACAAATTGTGACAAGGAAATCACTTTAAAAAGACTGATATATATTAATTTAAGGTCGCCAAGGAATTCAGCTATGTAATTCCTAAATGAAAACTCAAGTCAGCCGTCAGCCTTTTATAGAGTTTAATTACAAACAGGAGGAAGAAAGGAATTAGAGAGAGAGAGAGAGAGAGAGAGAGAGAGAGAGAGAGAGAGAGAGAGAGAGATGAGAGAGAGAGAGAGAGAGAGAGAGAGAGAGAGAGAGAGAGAGAGAGAGAGAGAGAGAGAGAGAGAGAGAGAGAGAGAGAGAGAGAGAGAGAAAGGGGAGAGAAGGGAATAGGGCTTAAATACCCCCTCTGTTTAGGCTGGGCCAAAAGGCCCAAGCCCTTAGATAGCTGGGGCAAAGAAAGGAGATCAGTCCCTATTACTCACGTGACCAAAATGGAGAAACAGTCTCAGGGGCCTCCACCTCCAGCTTCCTTCAGAGCAAGCTTCTCAGAGCACCTCTCCAACCACTCACAGCCAAAACTCTCCAACCCACCCCCAGTCCTCAGACCCCTCTATCTTTAAGGAAACCATCCAAGTTCCCTCCCCTCAGTTCTCACATCTACCAATCACTGTCCATCATTTTCCCTGTGCCAATGGTGGCTCTAGCTTAACCCAGGACCGCCCAGAGGTCTGTGGCTTTGCACATGTCTGTTGAAGGTCATATTCTCAAATAATTAAATCTTGATCTTTTGCTACAGCCCTTCCTAAATCCTGTTACCCTGAGTAGGGTAGAGATTGGAATAATTAAATTTTGATCTATGCTGCAGCCCTTCCTCAATCCTGTTAGGACTGAGTAGGGTGGAGATTGCAATTTCCAAGACCTGATTCTGTCATTCCAAGTATCTCCATTGTATCAATTCTAAAATCAATCATGACTCAAAGAAATTCCTGTTCTATGCTTAAGCATAGGTCAAAGCCCTTTCCATTGTTCAGCAAAAGGTTTCTGTCCTAAAGTAATCTTAAGAAGGGAGGAGGAGGAACCTCCCATGCCAATGGGGTTCACATTCCAATAGACTATCACTAAGAAATTTTCCAAGTATTAAATTTCCCAATGGTGAAATTTCCAACATTTATAAGTCTAAGGAATTTTAAGGTTTACAAAATGGATCTTAGTTCTCTTGGCTCTTAGTCCAGCATTTTTTCCATGACACCATGGATACAATAAAAATACAACAAAATGCTATAAGACATTTTCCATGCTATACAATAGTAACAAGGACCTTTGTTAGATAATGACTTAAGGTGACAGATAGGTAGCAACATGGATAGAGTGCCAGGCCTGGAATCAGAAGGACTTGGGCTCAACACTTCCTAGCTGTGTGATCTTGGGCAAGTCACTTAACCCATATTGCTACTCTTCTGTCTTAGAATTGATACTAAAACAGAACGTATGAGTTTTTAAAAATAATCAACTGAAATGCCTAATATATGCCAGACATTGTGGTAAGTACTTCTGATACAAATACAAAAGTATGACAGAATAGGTGTAACATGATTACTGAGAAGTAAAGGATTTTTATTTTTACCTGTTGTTTTATTGGCATAAAGATCTCCATGTGAGGAAACTTTGAAAAGTGATACCTGCTCTGTAACTCATAGTTTTTGAGAATTTCCTATGGCAATAAGAAGTTAAACAACTTTGCATTCATGAAACGAGTATGGGTCAGAGGTGAGACTTGAAATCAAGTCTTCTTGAATCTAAGAAGTTTGAAAACCCTTGGGGGTTCATGATAATGATCCAAGGGGTTCATGCTAAAAATTCTATTATGACCACTATAAGCAGTAAATAATTGCCTAATTATGTTACAAATATTTTAACAACATTAAGCTTATGCATCCCTGAAGCATTAAAAGTTTGTTTCTTCAGTGATTCAAAATCATCAGTCATGCACAAAATAATTTTCATATTCACTCAACTATTCCATCAAACTCCAACCACTTCTAAGGGCTTTTACATGCACAATGCATACAATGTGCTTTTGAAGTTTGTCAGTTGGCTATCAAATTGTTTCCAAATATTTACAAGTTCACCATTTGAGAATAGATCATTTCCAAACAGACACCTGCATATACTCTCATTTTCATTCTGTACAATGCTCCTCAGTAGTTCCTTCATATCCCTCAGTTTCCCTCTAACAAAAGCTTAACAGCTATGACATTATAAATGTTTTGTAGCATGTAGACATTATAAATGTTTTGTAGCATGTAGCACAAATTTTAGGCTGTTTAAAAACTATGATTTCTAGGCATTTACATGAAAAGCAATCTTGATATGAACAGAGACTATTATAAATGTTCTCTAGAAAGAAATCTTATATTGTCTTTCATTGCAAAATTAAGTCTATTTTCTGATTTTCCTTTTAAAATACTTTTAATCATTTCATTAAATGTTTCTCAATTACATTAAGAAAATTTTTAACATTTATTATTTAAAATTTTGACTTTTAAGTTTTCTCTCTCCCTCTACCCATTGAGAAGGCAACCAGTAAATCAATTATACATGTGAAGTCACATAAGACATATTTACATATTGGCCACATTTCAAAACACACACACACACGAAAAAGAAAGCTTTTATTTTTTTTCAAGTATGCTTCAATATTCACTCATCTCTCTCTGGAGAGAAGTAGCATTTTTCATCACTGGTCTTTGGAATTGGCTTAGATCATTGTCTTAATCAAAGTAATCAAGTATTTTACAGTTGACCATTGTTACAATATTGTTATCACTGTGTATAATATTTCCCTGGTTCTTCTCACTTTACTTTTCAACAGTTTGTTTATAAGACTTAGGTTTTTTTGAAACCATTTTGATCATCATTTCTTATAACACAATAGTTCTCCATCACAATCATATACCTCAACTAGTTCAGCAATTTCCCCTATTGATGGGCATCCCCTCAATTTCTAATTATTTGCCACCACAAAGATAAAACTGCTAGAAATATTTTTATAAAAATAGTACCTTTTCCCTTTTCCTCGATCTCTTTGGAATATGAATCTAGCAGTGGTAATGCTGGGTTATAGCTTGTTAGGCAGAGTTTCATATTTTTCTCCAGAATGGTTAGACCAGTTCACAACTCCACTAACCATGCATTAGTTCCCCAATGTTTCCAATACTCCTGCTACCCCCACCCCCCAGCATTTGTCATTTTCCTTTTCTGTCATGTTAACCCATCTTATAAGTATTAGGTAGCATATCAGAATTGTTTCAATGCACATTTCTTTATTCAAAAGCAATTGATAGCTTTTGTATGACACTATTGATGGATATGATTTATTCTTTTGAAAACTGCCTGTTCATATCCTTTGATCATTTATCAATTGGAGAGTGGCTCTTATTTTTATAGATTTGGCACAAGTCTCTATATATGAAAAAAATAAAACCTTTATCAGAGAAACTTGCTGTAATTCTCCCTCACCCCCCCCCCCCATTTTCTGCTTTACTTCCAATTCTGGTTGCATTAATTTTGTTTGTACAAAACTTTTTTTTTAATTTCATGAAATAAAAATTATCCATTTTACTTCCCATGAAACTCTTTATCTCTTGTTTTATCATAAAGTCTTCTTTTATTCATATATCTTACAGGAAAACAATTTTATGGTCCCCTAATTTACTTATGATATCACTTTTAAAATCTAAATCATATATCTATTTTGGATTTGCCTTATACTGTATGAGATGTGGGTCTATTTCTAGTTTCTGCCAAACTGCTTTCTAGAAATCTTATCAATTTCTATGAGATGGTAAGTTCTTACCCCAAAAGCTTGCATTTTTAGATTTGCGGAACACTAGATAACTATGGTCATCTACCAATATGCCTAATTTATTCCAATGATCCATTTCTCAATTTTAAAAATGTTTTTATTACTACCACTTTGTAATGTAGTTTGAAATTTAGAACTTCTTGGCCACCTTCCTTCACTTTTTTTTCCCCATTGATTCCCTTGATATTCTTGACCTCTAAAACAAATTCTATTATTATTTTCCAGCTCTATAAAATAATTCATTGGTAGTCTTATTTATGTATCACTGAAAAATAAATTAACTTAGCCATAAATTGTCACTTTTATTATATTGGCTCAGCCTACCCATAAGCAATTAATATTTCTCCAAATTGTTTAGATTTCTCTTTATTTACATGGAAAGTGTTTTGTAATTATGGTTATAAAGTTCCTAATTTTGTCTTGGAAGGTAAACTCCCAATTATTTTATATTGCCTATAGTTACTTTAAATGTACTTTATACTTCTATATCTTCTTGCTGGATTTTTTGGTAGTGTATAGAAATGCTAATGATTTATATGGATTTATTTTATATTCTGTGACTTTGCTAAAGTTATTAAATATTTAAATTTGTTTGTTAGTTTATTCTCTAGGATTCTCTAAGTATTCTTTCATGTCATTTGCACAGAATGATAGTTTTAGTTCTTCATTATCTTTTCTAATAGCTTCAATTTTTTTCATATTTTATTGCTATAGCTGATATTTCTAATACAATATTGAATAATCACAGTGAAAATGAATATCTTTGTTTCACCCTGATCTTAACGAGAAGGCTTTGAGTTTATCCACATTATGAATAATGCTCTTGGTATTGATAGATACTACTTAAATTTTAAGAATGGCTCCATTTGTTCCCATATTTTCTAGAGTTAGATTTTTTTTTTGTCAAGATAGTGCAGCTAGGTGGCTGAGTGGATAGAACACCATCTCTAGAGTCAGGAAGACCCGAGTTCAAATCCAGCTTCAGACATTTAATAGCTATGTGTCCCTGAGAAAGTCACTTAACCCAGTTTGCTTCAGTTTCCTCATCTATACAGTGAGCTGGAGAAGGAAATACCAAAGCACTTCAGTATCTTGTCAAGTAGATCCCAAATAGGGTCATTAAGAGTTTGATATGACTGAAACAACTGACACTTTTTATCAAAGTCTTATTCTGTATCTATTTAAATAGTTAATTATGCTCATAATTTCCCTAATATTTAATTAGTCATATATTCCTGATATAAATCCCATCTGGTCATAATGTTTCATTGTTGTGATATGTTGCTATATTCTCATCGCTAATATTTTTTTCTTTTTTTTCCCCAATTTAAACATTATTTTATTTGGTCATTTTCAAACATTATTCCTTGGAAACAAAGATCATTTTCTTTTACTCCCACCACCCCTCCCCTAGCCAACACATGATTCCACTGGGTATCACATGTGTCCTTGATTCAAACCCATTTCTGTGTTGTTGGTATTTGTATTAGGATGTTCATTTAGAGTCTCTCCTCATTCATGTCCCCTCCACCCCTGTAGTCAAACAGTTGCTTTTCTTCAGTGTTTTTACTCCCACACTTTGTCCTTTGCTTGTGGATAGTGTTTTTTTTCTCCTAGATCCCTGCAGAATGTTCAGAGACATTGTATTGACACTAATGGAAAAGTCCATCACCTTCGATTGTACCACAATGTATCAGTCTCTGTGTACGATGTTTACCTGGTTCTGCTCCTCTCGCTCTGCATCACTTCCTGGAGGTTGTTCCAGTCTCCATGGAATTCCTCCACTTTATTATTCCTTTTATAACAATAGTATTCCATCACCAACATATACCACAATTTGTTCAGCCATTCTCCAACTGAAGGGCATCCCCTCATTTTCCAATTTTTTGCCACCACAAAGAGCGCAGCTATGAATATTCTTGTACATGTCTTTTTCCTTATTATCTCTTTGGGGTACAAGCCCAGCCGTGTTATGGCTGGATCATAGGGCAGACAGTCTTTTATCGCCCTTTGGGCATAGTTCCAAATTGCCCTCCAGAATGGTTGGATCAATTCACAACTCCACCAGCTCATTGCTAATATTTTATTTGAAACTTTTGCATTGATATTAATTAGGGGAATTGGTCTTTAGTTTTCTTTCTCTGTTTTTGCTTTCTCTGGATTAAGTATCAAAAACATATTTTTGTCATGAGAGGAATTTCATAGATATCATTCTTTATCTCTTTAATTTATATAATTTTGAGATTAATTGTTCCTTAAATATTTGGTAGAAATCACTTATAAATCCATCTGGTCCTGGAGATTTTTTTCTTATGGAACTCATTTATGTTCACTTGTTTTTTCTATGATTGGGTTATTTAAATATTCTATTTCCTCTTCTCTTACTCTAGGCATGTTATGTTTTTGGAAATTTTCATCTGTGTATTTTAGATAGTTTTACTGGCATATAATTGGGCAAAATAACTCCTAATAATTACTTTAATTTCATCTTGATTAGTAGTGTATTTATCCTTTTCATTTTGGATACTGGAAATATGGTTCTTTCTTTTAAAAAAATAAAATGATGATTCATCTATTTTATTTGCTCTTTCATAGTTTTATTTATTAGTTCAAATTTTTTAACTTTCAATTTTATTAATCACTCCTTTGTTGTTTAGAATTTCTATTCTGATATTTAATTGAGCATTTTAAATTTGTTCTTTTTCAATTTGCATGCCCAATTCATTGCTCTACTCTTTCTTATTTTTATTAGAGGTGTAAAATTTTCCCTAAATATTGATTTGGCTGTATCCAACAAATTTTGGTGTGTTTAGTCATTTTTGTCATTCTCTTTAATGAAATTATTAATTGTTTCTATTTTTCATTCTTTGACCAACCATTCCTTAGGATTAGATTAATTTAGATTCCATTTAATTTTTAATCTATGCTTCTATGGACTTTATTGAATTTAATTTTTTTGCTTCATGATATGAAGAGTACATTAATATTTTTTTCCTTTTCTGCATTTTTGGTGAGGTTCTTATAGATACATGGACAATTTTTGTGAAGATGCCGTATGTAACTGAGAACATTTATGCTCCTTTCTATTCCTGTGGAAAGGAAAAGTAAAGCAAATTCTGGACTTTTTGCCACTGAGTTGGAACAAACAGCAGGTGGGATGTTAGAGAGAAGATACTGAGAAGACTGACAGTTGTTGGGGGAAGGGGCAACTGGGAATGGCAGTTTGTCTTGTGAGGAGCACTTTCTTCCTGGATCTGGAAGTGGAAGGAGCTCTCTCCTGATCTCTGGATAGAAGTGCCTCTATTTTCCTGATTTTCCCAACTGTGTGCTCTCCCTGGATTCCTGTGATCGTGTCATCAACAAAAGGACTTAAGGGAAGCAGTTTAACTGTAAGGCTGGTCTTTAGGGGTGTCAACCCGAAGAGACAGGCCCAAACACCTCTGAAAGTAAGAACTTTTCTTTTTGCTTGCTGTCTACTGCTAAGATTTTGACTTTAAGAAAACTAGTACAGATTAGCATAGACAGGAATAATGGAAACCCTCCACCAGCCTGTGAGACCTGGCCTCAGCTCAAAAGCTGAGAGAGACTCAAACCTCATCTAGAGAAACCCCTCTTCCCTCTTCCCTGATACCTCCCCAATCCAAACTTGTTATTAAATTTTATCTTTGTTTGAATATCACAGTCAGATAAAAGGACTAACATTCCAGGGGACATAGAGGGAGCTGAACCTCAAGAGAGCCAGTCAACTATAAACAGTTCTTATTGGACCCCTGCTGGGTGACTAAGTCTGGGGGGAGGCTTGTCCCTTAGGAGGGTCCATGCTTACCTGCTCTGGGGTATCTGCAACATCATTCTTTAGAGAAGACATCCTCTTAGGCTATCATAAGTGGCCCATTTCTTGGGAACCCCATTTTTCAAAATAGCCTCTCTGCAGGGGGCATCTCTCTCCTTTTACCTCATCGGAAGCCATATTCCCTCTCTCCCTTTAACTCCTCCATTCTCTGCTACAAAACCTTCCATATCCTCTGTTCCTCATTCCCATCCATTTTCCCAATAAACATTAGATTCCTATTCAGTTTTCTCCAGAGGACTATCATAATTAACTTTGTTAAAATTCTATTTATCTCCTTAAATTCTTTTAGATTTATTTTATAGTTACTTTATTTAGCTCTTAGAGGGGAAAGCTTAAGTCCCCAACCAGTAAAGTTTTACTATGTCCTCCTGTAATTCATTTAACTTTTCTTTTAAGAATTTGGATACTATGCCATTTTCTGAATATATGTTTAGTACTGATATTATTTGATTGTCTCTATAGTGCCTTTTAGCAAGATGTAGTTTCTCTCTTAGCTCTTTTAATGACCTGGTAAATTATGACCTGGTTCAAGGCATTATGATTTATCTTTCAAATTCATCTTTTTATGCATTTCTTGAGTCTTATATTTGAAAGAGATTTTCTATTTAACTCTGGTCTTTTCATCATGAATGCTTTAGAGTTATCTCTTTCATTAAATATCCATTTTTTTCTCTTGAAAGATTATACTGGATTTTACTAGGTAGATTATACTTGGATATAATCCTACCTCTTTTGCCTTCTGGATTATCCTATTCTAAATCCTCTGCTTTTTTTTTTAATGTGGAGCCTGCTAGATCTCATATAATCATGCCTCCTGTACCATAATCTTTGAATAGTTTCTTTATGGATGCCTGAAATATTTTCTCTTTTATCCAGAAACTCTGAAATTTGGTTATAATAGTCCTGGCAGTTTTTATTTTGGCTCTCTTTCAGGTGGTGAGCAGTGAATCCTTCAATTACTATTTTCCCCACTGGTTCTAAAATATTGGCGTATTATTCTTAATAACTTCTTGAAATATGATCTTTAGGCTTTCTCTTTGATTATAATGTTCAAGTAGTTGAATAATTCTTAAATTATCTCTTCATATTTTCCAGGTCATTTGTACTCTAAGATCTGAATAAGAATTTAGAAATATAAGGCATGATGAAACTTTGTGAAATAAAATGAGAATTAGGAATAATATATATATCTTTAGCTTCTCATGCCATTTTTGCAAAAATTGGTCATGTGTTTAGGTATAAGTAATTAATAAGCAAAACAGAAAAGCAGAAATATTAAACTCATCCTCTAAAACCACAGAGCAGTAACATTTTCAATTTATAAGAAAATTTAAAGAAATTATTCAGCATTAAATGGAGACTAGGTGACAGTGGTTAGTGTGCTAAGCCTGAAGTTAGAAAGACTTGAGTTCAAATCTTGCTTCAGAAACTTCATAGTTTTGTGACCCTGGAAAAGTCACTTAACCTCTTATTGCCTAACAAAAGGATCCACTTCAAAAGAAAATGGAAAACCACTACAGTATTCTTGACAAGAAAACCTCATGGATAGCTATAGTCTGTGCAGTCACAAAGAGTCAGACACGACAGAGCAACTGAACAATATAAGCATAATTCTAAAGAAGGTGTGGATCAAAGAACAAATCATAGAATGAATGATTTTTAAAATTAAATCAATGAAAGAATATACCAAAACTTATTGAGATGCAAAGAAGTCCTTCCTAAAAAATTGAAAGTTTCTAAAGACTTTCTTCAACAATTAAGAGAAAGAAGATATCAGTTAATTGATAATTCAAAGAAGAAACCCCCAAGAAAGCTAGAAACTAAATTCTCCCAATGAAGATGAAAGTAAGATTTCTAAAGGGCAAAAAGGGGAAACAGAATTAGGGGAAAATATTTTTCATCACATAAGTAAAATTTAAATGGGTATAAGTTTACAAAACATTCGCCACTAGATTGTGTCTTTCCTGAAGACAAAAAAGAGTGGTTGACTTTGAAATAGAAGCAAAGACTCTTCAAGCTGAAAGGATCTTAATGATCATCTAGTATACCTACTCAATTTTATAAATGGAAAACGAAGGCTCAGAATGGAATGATGTTATACAACTCAAAAATTAGAGATCCAAGAATAGGACACAGATGCTCTAATACATACCCTTCAGGTTTGTGTTTTCAACTTATCTTATCAAATCAAGTGTTTTTAACCAGGTGTCTATAATTTTTGTTTTCTGTAACTGTTTTAATATGATAGTTTCCTTTGTAATCCTTGGCATTTTATGAATTTAAGAATATTATTTTTAGAAGGATCCAAAAGCTTCTCAAGTTTGCCAAAGGAATCTATTATGAATTAACAATCTCTTTTCTAAAATGAAAAGTAGAGTAGGAATTGCTGAATTCTATTATTCCTTTTTTGTACTGCTTGTCCTCCTTATTCATCTATTTTTTTCCCTCCAATACTTTTTCTCTTTGCTTTTCCTCTTTAAGTCTCCTCTCTTTCCCTTTGTATTACATGTCCTGCTAAGAACAAAAATAAAAGAAGATTTGAACATTTGTAGCAGGAAGGATCTGATTAAGAAATCTGATTAATCATTTGATTAAGGAAAAAAATTCAGCTTACAAACTAGGTGTCCCACTTTCCTACCTCAAATGTCTGGGATATAACTTCATTTCTATCACTTCTATTGTTCACTGTCATTGCCTTGTTCTGCCAATTCCACCTTCACAACTCTCTCTCCACTTACAATGCCACAACCCTTATTATTTCTTACTTTGGTGTTTGTAAAAAGCACTCTAGCTGGTTTTTTCACCTCTGGTCTCTCTTTTCTCCAAAAAAGTCCTTCACACAGAACATAGAGTAATCTTCCTAAGGCACAAGACTAATCATATCATTCCTTGGCTAAAAAATATTCTTTGGCTTCAATTGTCTATAAAATGCAATACAAACTTCAAAGCCTGAGATTTTTGAAAGGGGTTCATAAAGTAAGGAGACATCATAAAGAACCCAGCTTTGAGCAATGAGGAATATTGTCTTGAATTGGGCAGCATAAACTTAGTTTTTGATTTCTGTTTGTTTCCTTCCTGCCATCCAGAGAGTCTCAGAAAATGTGCCTCACTAAAGAGTCTGCTCTCATGGGTAGTGCTGAAAGAGTTGTATTGCACAAAGACCTAAGACTCCTGAAGTTGTCCCATTATAACAGGGATAACCTTGGGTATATGTTGACCTGCCACTATTCACACTAAAAGGACTGAAACAAAGCCCTGGGCTAGAAGGTAAAAAAAAGGGGGGGACAATTTCTTTTTATGGAAAAGAGTAAAACCAGCTAAAATTCGCCACATCTATCATCACTAAATCTCATTATCAATGTCACCTTATAATAATATAAACTTCATTACCTCCTGAGAGAGCTGATTCCACTTTTGGATAGCTCTAGGATGGTTTTTCTTACACTGAACTAAAATTTATTTTTCAGTAACCTCTACTCACTATTTCTAGAACTGACTAGATCTGGGATCAAAGAGAGCAAATCTAATTCTTCTACATGATAAATCTTCTAGTTTTAAAAAATATATAGATTATACCCATCCTGTCTTCTCCAATTTAAAGATACTGAGTTCCTTTACTTGGTCCAACTCTATAATTTCTAGCAAAAACTATGTCCTGTATTAATAGCAACCAAAACAATTTCAAATTGTTGCTTAGTCATTTTTAGTTATTACCCAATTCTTAATGACCTCCTTATGACTTTCTTGGCAAAGATCCTGGTGTGGTTTTCCATTTCTTCTTTACAGATGAGGAATCTGAGGCAAGCTGGGTTATGTGACTTGAGCAGGGTCACACAGTTAGTAGCTGTCAAAGGCCAATTTTGAATTTAGTTCTTCCTAACCCCAAGATCTTATCCACTACAATTAGCAAGATGTATGTTTTATACTGTTTGTATTTTTTCCCCTCAGGACTATGGTGTGGCTTGGTGCTATTCCATGAAAATAAATGCCTATTTTCCCTTTTGAACTGAGACTAGCCCAGTTTGATATGCAGATAAACGTGCAATTAAGGCTGCCGATAGTAATCATTATTAAAACTAACATTAGGATGGGGTAGGACTGGAAACTATTTTCAGGTCTTATTGAAGACATCCAGACCTGAAAATGACAAGAATTGTATGTCTGCCCAAAGCATATTTAAATGGATATATCTGAAGGGGAAAATAGCGTGTGTATCAAATTTGCAAATGACATGAAGCTAGAAAGGAGAGCTGATATATTGAATGACAGCATTGGGGTCTAAGAATATCCTGACAGGTTAGAATGATGGACCTAATCTAATAATATGAAACTCAATAGAGATATTTGTCATCTTATACTTAGGTTCAAAAAATCAATATCACAAATACAAGATGGGAGAGAATATAGTAGGCAGGTATTCATTTGATAAAGGCCTGGGAATTAGGGTAGAATGAAAACTCAGTATCGTAGAATGGAGCTCCAAATGTCTAGAGTGGACAACATATGGTGAGGGCTATTATTGTGTGACTTGAAGAGAGGCAGAATACACATCTCTAGTCTCTTCTCTAAGGGAAACTAATTCTTGCTATGATGATTACCAGGGTATTAGGGTCTGAGGCCATTCTGATCTCCCCAGAAAGAGGCTAGAATTATATCTGCTTCCATAAATATTGTTCATCTATAGAATATGATCAGATTACAATTTAATTTCTGATTGCTTTGCCTTATATGGATTGAAGGGTAATTCCAAGTTCTATATCCAAGGTTTGACCCCTTTCCCAACAAATACCAGTTCTACAATGTACATAGAAAGAAAATAGCAAAGGAGCCCAGTCATCCAAATTATAGAAAAATAGAAATTAGAGATGGTCTACATAAGAAAATATATACTACACAATATAGAATGAAGGAATTCTTCCACTGAGAGTAAGTCAATTCACCTCAACTGAGAGTAAGTCAATTTACCTCAACACCCAAAGGGAAACACCTCAAAGTCTATGGTGTGTAGCAAGCTGGAAAAAGGTAAATAATAGAGAATATTTCTTCTCATGTCTTCTTAGAGCCTTTTCCTTTAGCAACCTAAAGTCGAATTGACCTCTTCCATCTTCTTTCTAGAAACTGGAAGCCAGGAGCACCCAAAGCTCAAAGAAAACATGAAGCTTGACCAAAAGGGGACCAACCCTGAAGAATCCTGAAAGGGAACTGGCAAGGACTAGAATTCTCTCACCCATTGACAACACCTCTCCATCCCTCAAAGAAGGCAAGATGTTCATCTCCACCAATAAGGACAAAAGCCCATGCCAGTGGGCTTGGGACAGGGGTTACATCAATATGAATAAAAAGTAAAAGTTAATACTCTGTTAAACGACATTAATAGTAATATAGAATCTTGAGCAAGAACAGTGAAAATCCTGCTTTGTTCTACCCTGGTTCAACGACATTTATATTATTATATTCAGTACATTAGCAAGTGTAAGAGAGCATAACCAGGATAAAGAAATTATACCATGCCATGATAGGATTATTTGAGAGAACTAGGGAGGATCCACCTAAAAAAAAGGTCTCTATCTTAAAATATTTGAATTAGGTGTAACCCTAGTCCCAAAGTTCACTGGTGGGCAACATTCTCCTTGTTGGTTGAAATCAGTGCCCTGCACCTGTAATGTGTTCACTGTGGAACTAGTATTCAGTGGCAAAGGACTCAAGCCATGAGGTTGCAGTCTTCCTCTTTCCCCAAAATGAACAATGATCAAAAGTTATAATGATCCTCTAGAGTTTTTTATTTAAGGGAGCACACAGGTATAATTCTAATTTAGTACCCAATCTCTCTGAGGAGAACAGAGTGGAAGCCTCTGGCCCCAATTTCATGCTCCCCTCCTGGAAGGAACATCCTGATTAGGGCTCTTTACATTAAACCATACTGTCTTTCCTCACTTCAGGTTGTTCTCCTCCTTTATGAATTGGTTTTAATGCCTGCTTTTGTGCCTTAATTTATATTATTTTTCTTATTTCCCTCCCATCTTTTTCTATCTAGTCCTACTCATATTTCAAAGTTTACGCATACATCTTTCATGAAGCCTTTTCTGGCTGACAATCTTTTTGACTTTCCTCTACAAATGAATATTTTTGATTTTGTATTTGTAGCATTTTGGAGTATATAATCCTCAACAAACGTGTGTCCCCCAACTAGATAAGTTACCCTTGTTTTAAGGTATATTATGGGTTTATAGTTATTTATAAACTCTATTTCATGTTGAGCTCCTGCCAAAGTACTTGTTTTTACTAGTCAACCAAAAGGTACAACTAAAAACAAATGCATTTACTGAAATAGCATAGTAATAAATAGCAATGAAGCTTTCCCCATAAACCTAGGGCACACTTTACCACAAGTACACATACCATCAGTTGGAAAAGGTGATACCCAGAGGGAATACCTATATTGGCATACAGCTACTTAAGAAATATATGCAAACAGGGCACCTGCTTGGAAATAATTCTATTTCTAACCTGACTGATATGTTCTCGTGATAACCACACTTGGCTTCTGCTGTTCCTGTCTCTTGCTGATTCTACATGGCATGCCAGCTCTGATAGATATATAGTCTCTGCCTGGCACAGGTTCATGACATGTCATCCTTGCCAGGTATTACTCCCACTGATTTTAGATGTCTTTCTGTTCACCATTGTTCTTCTAGTCCTGTGGTTACTGCCATATACTACCAGGAATAACTCCACTGGGTTCTGGAGTTTATGGAACTTCCCCCATAACCCATAAGAGAGTGAGCTCTGTTATTACCCTTTTAACCTAAATCCCAGAGGCTTACTCTTCAACTCTTTTAGAAAGGCATATTCTTCACATACTCTGTCATTGGGCTCAGGAAAAACCTTAGTTTGTCTTTCTCTTCCTTAAGAAGAATCTTTCCATTTTCAGAGCTTTTCTTTGGAAAGAATTTTTTTCCCCTCCAGAAAGAAAGTTCTCAGCTAATGAGCTAAACTATTTGAAACATAGAAGTCAGCCATATGAATAACAGTCATAGGCAATAAATTAGTTTTTAACATTAACTTCCTGATCATCAAAGGCAGTGTTTCTTTCTGTCCCAAGCTTATATATTAAATAGGGTTAGAAACTACTAGTAATTCTTTTAAATTCCCTTATGAGAATTCTGAACCCTAATGCCTACTTCAGGAACTAAAGAAGGTGAGTTTGGCTAAAGAAATCCTTAGAAATAGATATGTATAATATACCATAATTTTTCTTTTCCCTCCTTCTACTACTTTCTGTTTCTCCCAGGTCACCTAATGTCATTCTGAGCCCATTCTACTTTACCTTTCAGCCTTTCTCTCATTCACTCTAAATTCCACATTGCTCTGAACACATGACATAGTATTATACACTCAAGTCTTTATTTTCATACTTTCTCCTATGCTTGGAATATTCTCTCTCCCCTTCTCTGCCTATTAAATTCCTTTGTACATCCTTCAAAACCCATTTTTAAAAATGTCTTCCTATCTCATCTAGCCTCAATGTAAAGCAATCACCTATGAACTTGATCTCGGTGTTAGCATAGAAGCTTTAACCTGCTCTGTTTTTTCCTACCTTTGCTGGTTCATTTCTCCTTCCACAGGCTAGTTCCCTTCTCCTCCCAGGGACTCCCTATATTATTATCTGACTCAGTGCAGACACCCAATCAGCTTAGTCCACTTTATTTCAGAACACCAGAACTCAAGTGACTGACTACCCTCAGCCTTAGCCATCCCAAGTAACTAGAATGACTGACTTGTGCATATGAAACTCAGCTAAAGTCCATTTCAAATACTTTATCCTCTTACAGAGCTTTCCCTCATCTTTCTCTTTTATCTCACAGGGCACTTTGTTTTTTATAACTTTATAATGTGTTAGTCATGAATATCAGGGACTCTTGCTTTTTCTTTTTCATTTTTGGTCTTCCCCTCTCCTGGAGGCCAGTGTTGATAGCCAGGTATATGACTTCCTTTTGGCCCATTACCCTGCTAAGTATGGGTAATAATAACCTAAGGCAATTGAAACCCTCAAGGGAAAGATGTAAGCATTGGAATGCCTAGTTAAGGCATGAGTGGGGAGTGTTTACTTAGGATATATGCACCACTTAGGTGGCCAGCGTCAGAGTGATTAGACTCTGGAGTGCTCATGTATTAGTAACGGAACCCTATGAAGAGATAGGGTATTTCTGCTTCCTAGGAAAACTGAACCCAGAGGTTAGCAAGACCCTGGACACAGGAGTGATGTTTCACAAGTCGGGTTACAATAGCAATGTGATATATGGAAAACTGTGTCTCTTATCAAGACACGAGAAGCTCTGGAGCCATTCTGTACAGCACTTTGGTGGCCACAACCTTTATGAGGTTTCCCTGATTATGGACTACCACCACTAGAAGTACTAGCCTATGTAAAAAACTCTTACAGAAGTTCCCATGGGTAATGAAATGACACGGAAATAGCTTCTGGGACCTGTGAAGAACTATAGGAAGAGACATAAGGTGAAGACTTTTAGAAGGCAATACCTATTGGCAGCTCTGGCTAAATATACCTATACTTTGTTTTGAATAGAAAGTTTCTCATTGGATGAAGGTCTTTGTTTTTCATGAATATCAATGAATAAGTTATATTTTGTTTCTGTTGACTTCACAATAAATTTCTAGCTTTTAGTTATGAGAACCACGTGCTTATAAGAGGACTTGGTTGTCTTTTATACTGTAAGGGAACCAAAATGACATCACTATGTTGAGATAATGTATAGTGATCCAACTATGGCTAATCAGACCAATATGTAAGGCTTTATCACAGGCCAAGCACAAATAGTCCATGTGAAAATTAGGACAGAGGTGTCTCTAAATGTGTACATCTCACATTCATTTTGAGCTATTGCAATCCTGCTTTGCTCATAGAGTACAACTCTTTCTTTGATGCAGGTACACCATGATGAATGTTCCTGTGCCAGTGTCTCCCATGTCTCATAATCAATATGACAGTTCTTCAGAGAATCCTTGAAAATGTCTTTGTATTGCCCTGTGTGAATTTTCTGTAAAATTATCTTCTAGGCAAATATACATTTGGCATTCAAACTCATGGTTATCCCATAGGAGTTGCACTCTCTGCAATAGACTATGCGATTGCTTGATAATCTGCTTGAGAAAGGACCTCAGTGGTACTTATCTTGCCAGGTTCTTATCTTATACCTCTCCTTGCCAGGTGATCTGCAGAATCTTCTTAAGACAATTCAGACAGAAGTAATTCAATTTCCTGGGAGTGTGCTGGTACACTGTCTAGATTTCACAGACATATAACAATGAAGTTAGGAAAACAGCTCTGTAGACCTTCAGTTTGGTAGGCAATCTATTGCCTCTTCTCTCCCACATTTTCCTTTAGAACCTCCTAAATATTTAACTGGTTCTGGCAATGCATGTGCCAATCTCATCATCTATGTGTATATCCCTGAAAAGCATATGACCAAAGTAAGTTGAACTTATCCACAGCACTAACAATTTTTCCATTTGCTTTTATGTATGTATGGTGTGGTGCTAGCTGGTGGAGGTCATCTGTTTTCTTGGTGTTAATTGTTAGGCCAAAATGAGCACAAGTGAAAGAGAATCGATCCATACTCTGTTGCATCTCAGCTTCAGAGGCTGCATTGAGTGCATAAAATAACAGTTTTCAAGGGGATGTAGTAATATAGGGGGAAATGGCATGTCAAATCTCTCAGATATAGTTCTCAGTATAGACTTTTCTTCCTTCCAGGCAGGAAGATAGTATAACAATTGCCTTCTTTTAATTGTGTAACCAGAACATTCAGGTCATCTGAAATCTTTGTCAAAAGGGCTGAGCATATCATATTTTCTATCAGGTAGTCATCATATTCTTACTCCTAAATTTTAAACTCGTTGAATCAGCAACTTTGTTTTACCTAAGTGTAATAGTTTCTGGTACAATGCCCAGGATAGCTCAGCTCCACATGGAGAAAATAAAGAGTTTGCTTCTGGGATAATTACAATGATATATAAGGGAACATGTAGAGCATAGACATTGTTACTGGTTTAAGTCGGCTAGCTACTTGGAGGAGAGGAAGCTTTTTTGACTGGCAACAATAACATTCAAAAAATATTATCAGGGAGGCAGAGTCAAGATGATGGTGTAGAGGCAGCAAAAGTTCAGAGCTCTGAAAACCCTTCCTCACCAATTAGAAACAAAATGCTTTGAGGGGACTGAAAACCAAATCTAACAACAGGACAGAACTACGGAACCCTCCTCCTGGACTCAACTTAAAAGGTACACCCCCAAAAAGCCTGAACTCTAGAACATGTGGGTTTAAGGGGGAGGAAGAAGGAAGGTCCCAGGACCCCTCCCCCACCTACAGTGCTGAGCCTCCTGCACTGGCTGGACTCTCTGGGCAGGTAAGGGCCCTAGTCTGGAGGGAGTACTTTGCTGGCACAGTTGTGTCAGGCTCTGGGCATTGAATACAGGCAATGGGGAGGCAGCTGGAGGAGTAGCACAGAGAAGGCAGTCCAAATGCAGCAGAGACACTCCATCTTGCCCCCCTCCTGAGGTTTTGGCTTCAGGGCACACACAGCTCTGCAAGATCAACTTCACCCTGGCTTAATCTTCTCAAAAGGGCAGATAAGAAGTGTTCAGGGGGCAGGGAAGCTCAAGCTATAACACCCCTCCCCCACTGACTCCACTGAGAACCTGCTGACTAAACTCCAAGGTTGAAGGCTGTAATTACTACAGAATATCTTAATAACACAGTGGGAAGCCCAGAATCCTTTTCAACTTCTGCTGTAATCTGGGGAAGATCTGAAATCAGGGCTCAACCTGAACAATCAGTAGAACAGAGAAGAAGCCCCTTTAGGACAGAACAGCCTAAACCCACAGATCCAACACAAAATCAAAGGGGAAAGGTTACAGGAAATTATAGGGGGGAAATAAAGGGAATATATCAGTAAACAACAGAAAAAAAAAAGAAATTACAATCAACAACTTTTATCTAGGCAATGAACAAAGAGCAAATGGAACAGAGGAGGACCAAGGAACACCAAGCAAAAACACAGAAACTCCAGTGAATTGGACACAATCTTTGGAAGAACTCAAAATACAATTCAATAAACAATCAAGAAAGGCTGAATACAGTTGGGAAAAGCACATAAAAGCAATATAAATCATTTAGAAACAGAGGCATATGGACTAACATGAGAAAATAGTGTCTTGAAAGTCAAAATTAACTAGCTTGAAAATAAGGCAAAGGAGATGAAAAATCAGAAGGAGAAGGATGACCAAAAAGCCAAGGAATAAATTCAGTCTTTAAAAATAGAATCAAACAACTAGAAGCAAATGATTTCACAAGGTAGCAAAAATCTATAATACAAAATCAAGAGAATGAAAAGATTGAGGAAAATATGAAACACTTCATTCACAAAATGACAGACCAGGAAAACAAAAGTAGGAGAAATAATTTAAGAATTATTGGACTACCAGAAGAGCATGACAAAAGGAAAAGCCTGGATATCATTCTATAGCAAATTATCCAAGAAAACTGCTCCAACATTTTTGAACAATAAGGAAAAGTGGAGATTGAAAGAATACACAGATTATCTCCTGCATTTAATTCCCAACTAATAATACCCAGGAATGTTATTGCCAAATTAAAGAACTACCAGACCAAGGAAAAAAATATCACAAGCTGCTAAGAAGAAGTCATTCAGATACCATGGAACCACAGTTAGGATAACATAAGATCTGACTGCATCTACACTAAGGACTGAAAGGAATGGAATATGATATTCTGGAAAGAAAGGGAACTAGGTCTACAACCAAGAATCAACTACCCAGCAAAACTGACTATATTCTTGCAGGGCAAAGAATGGTAATTTAATAAAATAAAAGACTTCCAAGCATTCATAAAGAGAAGAACAGACTTGAACAGAAAATTTGACACCCAAACACAGAACTCAAGAGAATCACCAAAAGGTAATAAAGAAAAGGAGGGAAAAACTTTTTTAAGGAACCCAACAAGTTAAAATGATTTGTATCCCTATAAGAAAAGAGGATATTGGTAACTCTTAAAATTGTTGTTATCACCAGGGTAGCTAGAATGATTATACTTAGAGGGAACAGTGACAAATTATATAGGATGAAACACACACACACACACATACACACATAATACTTAAATCTTATGTGCATTGAAATTGACCCAAAGAAGGAAGAATAATCAGATCCACTGAGGCAGAGAACTGATTTGCGCCCTACAGAAAAGTAGAAGGGTAACAAAAGGACTGGTGGGGAGGGAAGTAATAAAAGGGAAGGAGAGGGTGGGGGGAATTTTAAATAGATTCTAAAGAAAAATAAGAGGGGACTGAAAAGGGGGGAAGGGAAGCAAAAGAAGGGTAGGAATTAGGAGAACTGATTAAAAACAAAACACTAGTGTAGAAGGAAATAGTGAAAGAAGAAAGGGCAGGAGTAGGAGTGGAAACCAAAATGTTGGGAAATACACAGCTGGTAATCATAACTCTGAATGTGAACAGAATTGACTCACCCATAAAATGTAAGCAAATAGTAGAGTGGATCAGAAACCAAAATTCTACCATGTTGTGTACAAGAAACACACATGAGAAAGGTAGACATGCACAAAGTAAAAGTAAGCAGATGGAGCAAAATCTATTGGGCATGAACTGAGAAGAAGACAGGCATCTCAATCATGATATCTGAGAAAGCCAAAGTAAAATATATCTAGTTAAAAGACATTGGGAAGGTAATTACATTCTGATAAAAGGCAGTATAGACAATGAGGAAATATCAGTACTCAACATGTATGTACCAAATGGTATAGCATCCAAATTTCTAAAGGAGAAACTAGTGGAGCTCAACGATGAAATAGATAGTAAAATTATACTAATGGGAGACCTGACCTTCCTCTATCATATCTAGATATCTATATAAATCAAAACAAAAAATAAATATGAAAGAGGTGAGATATGCAAATGAAATTTTAGAAAAAATAGAGTTAATAGATATATGGAGAAAAATAAATACGGACAAAAAGGAATACATCTTCTTTTCAGCAGCTCATGGTACATTCACAAACATTGACCATGTACTAGGACATAAAAACATTGCAAACAAGTATAAAAGAGCAGAAATAATAAATGCAACCTTTTCAGATCATAATGCAATAAAAATAAAATAAATAAATAAAATAAAAAATAATTAGTAAGGGTACATGGAGAACCAAATCAAAAATTGAAAATTTAAATAATATGATTCTCCAATATGAGTTACCTAAAGGACAAATCATAGAAGCAATTATTTCATTGAAGAAAATGACAACGATGAGAGATCCTTTCAAAATCTATGGTATGCAGCCAAAGTAGTAATCAGGGGGAAATTTATATCCTTGAGTTTATATATTAACAAAATAGGGAGGGCAGAGGTCAAGGAATTGGGCATGCAACATAAACAACGAAAAGTGAACAAATTAAAAATCCCCAGAAGAAAATTGAATTAGAGATCATAAAAATTAAAGGCAAAATTAATAAAATCAAAAGTAAAAGAACTATTTAATTAATAAATAAGATTAGAAGCTAGTACTTTGAAAAACCAAATAAAATAGACCAAGTACTGGTCAATCTAATTTAAAAAAAAATAAAAAGGAAAGAAGAGACTTCCGGGTAAACATGGCTGCAATCTAGATGTGACTTGCTTCCCCTCCACGGCACCGAACGAAATAGACTACCTCAAAAGAGCATAAAAATTACCTTTGGAAGAACGGAGGGACTCCCCAGTACCCCACAGAAAGAAGGTACGTGGGGTTTGAACATTTCCACACTATAAGGAGGAGGAAAAGCTCCCATGAAAACGTGAACTGAGCCTCCCCTCCCCCCCACAAACCAGAGTAATCTATCAGAGCACTCACTGGGACAGCGAGTGAGTGAGGAGTGTCTCTGTCTGGGGGGGCACACCAGGATCCTTGGGATCTAAAGACTGCAAGGAAATGACCTCTCAGGGCGGTTTCACAGGAAAATCCTGCGCTGAGCAAAGGGGAGGCCGCGCGGAGAGGCTGCGCTGAGCAAAGGGGCCCTGAGAGGCTGCACTGAGCAAATGGGGTGCTGAGAGGCTGTGCTGAGCAAAGGGGCGACTGCGCTGGGAGGCAAACCAACAAAAATCACATGATTATTTCAATAGATGCAGAAAAAGCTTTTGATAAAATACAACACGCATTCCTATTAAAAACACTAGAAAGCATAGAAATAGAAGGGTCGTTCCTAAAAATAATAAACAGTATATATCTAAAACCATCAACTAGTATCATCTGCAATGGGGATAAACTAGATGTATTCCTATTAAGATCAGGAGTGAAACAAGGATGCCCATTATCACCTCTATTATTTGACATTGTACTAGAAACACTAGCAGTAGCAATTAGAGAAGAAAAAGAAATTGAAGGCATTAACATATGCAAGGAGGAGACCAAGTTATCAATCTTTGCAGATGACATGATGGTCTACTTAAAGAATCCTAGTGACTTCTGGGTAATTATGGCTGCAATCTAGACGCCACACATTTCCTCTCCACGGCACCAAACAAAATAGACTACATCAAAGCAGCATAAAAATCACCTTTGGAGCAACAGAAGGATTCCCCAGTACTCCCCAGTACCCCACAGAGGCGAAGGTATGTGGAGTTTGAACATTTCCACACTATAATAAGATGGAGGAAAAGCTTGCACAGAAATGTGAACTGAGCCACCCATCACCTCCCCCACATCCCCCACCAAACCAGAGTGAGCTACCAGAGAGCTCACTGGGACAGTGAGTGAGTGGGGAAAATCTCTGGCTGGGGGGGCACTCCAGGGTCCTTGGGATCTGGGGACTGCAAGGAAAAAAGATGGGAGAATCCTGCGGTGAGCAAAGGGAGCCCAGGGAGCTGAGCATCTGGGCAGACTAAACACCAGGGGCAGACCAAACACTGATTATCTGGGTGGAGCTGAACACCTGGGCAGTGTGGCTGTGATCAGGGACCCAGAGCTCTAAGAAACCTTGGAGGCTGAGAAGAACTAGTCTGAGGCAACCTAAATTCACATAAAACCCGCCCATATCACCCAGACCCAAGAACAAAAAGGAAATAGGAATAAAATCACCAAAGGGATGGCTCACATTGCCCAAAATCAAGCCTTCGGGAAGAAAGGGGAAAAGGTGACTATTGAAAACTTTTATGGTGGAAGTACCCAAGGAAAAGAGGAGAATGAGGATGAAATCCCAAAAAAATCAGAACATGCCTCCCAAAATGGAAACTATCAACAAGCTCTGGAAGATCTCAAACTGGAACTTACCCAAAAGATGGAAACCTGGAAAGAAAAATGGTTGAAAGAGATCAGCAGTCTGACAGATAAGACGGCTCAATTGGAAAAAGAGCTTGAAGCATCCAATAGAAGGGCAGACAAAGCTGAAAAGCAAAACCAGTCCTAAAGACCAGAATTAAGCAACTCGAAGAGAGTGAGATCATAAAGCAAGAATCAATAAAGCAAAGCCAAAAAATTAATGAATTAGAAGAAAACATAAAATATCTCACTGAAAAGGTCACAGACTTGGAAAACAGAGGAAGAAGAGACAACCTCCGAATTATTGGTCTCCCCGAAAAACCAGAGATAAACAATAAACTCGATGTTATTCTACAGGAGATTATAAAAGAAAATTGCCCACATGTTCTGGAGCAAGGGGGCAGAATAGAAATAGAAAGGGTTCATAGAACACCCTCTATACTAAATCCCCAAAAGACAACCCCTAGGAACATAATTGCCAAATTCAAGAGCTTCCAAGAAAAGGAGAAAATCCTACAAGAAGCCAAGAAGAGGAGCTTCAGATATAGGGGGGCTCCCATAAAGATCACACAGGTCTTAGCGGCTAATACATTAACAGACCGCAAAGCATGGAACACGATATTTAGAAAGGCAAGAGAGCTGGGTATCCAACCAAGAATCAACTACCCAGGGAAACTGACTATATACTTCCAGGGGAAAGAATGGGCATTCAACAAAATAGAAGATTTCCAAGCATTTGCTAAGAAAAGAGCAGAACTTAGTGGAAAATTTGATATCCAAGCACAGAAAGCAAGAAAAACATGAATAGATAAATATGAAAGTAAGGGAAAAGGAGATAAATATTATCTTTTTCTTTAAATCAAACTCTCTTCTATAAGAACTACATTTACATCAAATTATATATATTAAAATGTGGGTAAAATGTTTTGTGTAACTCCCCAAAATTGTATGCATCATAAGAGTAGTTACAAGAAACATGTGTAGGGAAAGATTGAGGCATTAAGAAGTTTTGGGGAAAGTGGGAGCAAAGAAAGGAAAAGGGAGGGGGGGAACCATCGATAACACTAAGATTTCCTTCAAGAAATGGGGGGGGGGCTTAATAGAATAATCTTTCCCATATAAAGATACACATGGGAAGGGGAGGGGAAGAACTCTCATATGAGAAAGAGAGGAAGAGAGCGTGAAGTGGAATTACTTAAACCTTATTCTCAGTGAAATCAAATCTGAGAGGGAAGAACATCTAGAATCAGTGGGATCCTGAATTCTATCTTATCCATTAGGGCAAGAAAGAAAGGAAAATTAAGGGGGGGGGGAGGGAGTATAAAAAAGGAGGGAAGGAGAGGGGGGAGGGGAAGGGAGCATAAAAAGGGAGGGGCTAGAAAGGGAAGCATCTCAAGGGAGGGGATTAGGGGAACTGACCTAAAGCCAATCACTAGTTCAAAAGGAGAAAGCTAAAGAGGAAGGTCAGAACTAGGGGAGGATATCAAAATGCCAGCGAATCCACAAATGACAATCATAACTTCGAATGTGAATGGGATGAACTCACCCATAAAACGTAGACAAATAGCTGATTGGATTAGTACCCAAAACCCTACCATTTGTTGTCTTCAAGAAACACATAGCAAAGAATAAACTATGGGAGTGGAAACACCGAGCAAAAGCAACTGCCTGAATACAGCGGTTGAGGGGACATGACAGAGGAGAGACTCTAAATGAACACTCTAATGCAAATATTATCAACAAAGCAATGGAGAGGAAGAGAGTTTTAACATAAACCTTAATCTCAGGGAAATCAACTCTGAGAGGGAAGAACATCCAGATCCATTGGGATCTTGAATTCTATCTTACCCAACAAGGGGAGGGAGAAGGGAAAACCAAGGAGGTATGTGGGGAGGGAACATAAAAAAGGAGGGAAGAAGAGGGGGGTGGGAGAGGGAACAAAAAGGGAGGGGCTAGAAAGGGAAATATATCAAGGGAGGGGACTAGGGGGACTGACCTAAAGCAAATCACTGGTTCAAAAGGAGATAGCTAAAGAAGAAAGGTCAGAACTAGGGGAAGATATCAAAATGCCAGCGAATCCACAAATGACAATCATAACTTTGAATATGAATGGGATGAACTCACCCATAAAACGTAGACAAATAACAGATTGGATTAGAATCCAAAACCCTAGCATATGTTGTCTTCAAGAAACACATATGAGACAGGTTGACACTCACAAGGTTAGAATTAAAGGTTGGAGTAAGACCTTTTGGGCCTCAACTGATAGAAAGAAGGCAGGAGTTGCAATCATGATATCTGACAAAGCCAAAGCACAAATAGACCTGATCAAAAGGGATAGGGAAGGTAAATGTATTCTGTTAAAAGGGAGTATAGACAATGAGGAAATATCACTAATCAACATGTGTGCACCAAATGGAATAGCATCCAAATTTTTAATAGAGAAACTAGGAGAATTGAAGGAGGACATAGACAGTAAAACCATATTAGTGGGAGACGTGAACCAACCACTATCAAATTTAGATAAATCAAAAAAAAAATAAACAAGAAAGAGGTAAAAGAGGTGAATGAAATCTTAGAAAAATTAGAGTGAATAGACATATGGAGAAAAATAAATAGGGACAAAAAGGAATACACCTTCTTTTCAGCACCACATGGCACATTCACAAAAATAGATCATACACTAGGTCACAGAAACAAGGCACTCAAATGCAGAAAAGCAGAAATAATAAATGCAGCCTTTTCAGATCACAAGGCAATAAAAATATTGATTGGTAAGGGTACATGGAGAGCCAAATCAAAAATTAATTGGAAATTAAATAATATGATATTTCAAAATCTGTTAGAGAAGAAATCATAGAAACAATTAATAACTTTGTTGAGGAAAATGAAAAGGCGAGACATCCTTTCAAATCTTATGGGATGCAGCCAAGGCAGTACTTAGAGTAAAATTCATATCCCTGAGTGCATATATTAACAAATTAGGGAGGACAGAGATCAAGGAATTGGAAATGCAAATCAAAAAACTTGAGAACGAACAAATTAAAAAACCACAGAAGAAAACCAAACTAGAGATCCTAAAAATTAAGGGAGAAATTAAGAAAATTGAAAGTGACAGAACTAGTGAGCTAATAAACATGATAGAAGCTGTACTTTGAAAAAACAGACAAAATGGACAAAGTACTGTTCAATCTAATTAAAAAAAGGAAAGAAGAAAGGCAAATTAACAGCATCAAGGATGAAAAGGGGGATCTCACCTCCAATGAAGAGGAAATTAAGTCAATCATTAAAAATTATTTTGCCCAACTATATGGCAATAAATATACCAACCTAGGTGATATGGATGAATATTTACAAAAATATAAATTGCCTAGAATAACAGAAGAAGAAATAAATTTCTTAAATAATTCCATATCAGAAAAAGAAATCCAACAAGCCATCAATTAACTTCCTAAGAAAAAATCCCCAGGGCCTGATGGATTCACCAGTGAATTCTATCAAACATTCAGAGAACAGCTAACTCCAATACTATACAAACTATTTGACATAATAAGCAAAGAGGGAGTTCTACCAAACTCCTTTCATGACACAAACATGGTATTAATTCCAAAGCCAGGCAGGCCAAAAACAGAAAGAAAATTATAGACCAATGTCCCTAATGAATATAGATGCAAAAATCTTAAATAGGATACTAGCAAAAAGACTCCAGCAAGTGATCAGAAGGGTAATCCACCATGATCAAGTAGGATTTATACCCTGGATGCAGAGCTGGTCCAATATTAGGAAAACTATCCACATAATTGACCACATGAACAAACAAATCAAAAAGAACCACATGATTATCTCAATAGATGCAGAAAAAGCTTTTGATAAAATACAACACCCATTCCTACTAACAACACTAGAAAGCATAGGAATAGGAAGGGTCATTCCTAAAAATAATAAATAGTATATATCTAAAACCATTAACTAATATCATCTGCAACGGGGATAAACTAAATCCATTCCCATTAAGATCAGGAGTGAAACAAGGATGCCCATTATCACCTCTATTATTTGACATTGTACTAGAAACACTAGCAGTAGCAATTAAAGAAGAAAAAGAAATTGAAGGCATTAAAATAGGCAAGGAGGAGACCAAATTATTGCTCTTTGCAGATGACATGATGGTCTACTTAAAGAATCCTAGAGATTCAACCAAAAAGCTAATCAAAATAATCAACAACTTTAGCAAAGTTGCAGGATACAAAAAAAACCCACATAAGTCATCAACATTTCTATATATTTCCAACACAGCTCAGCTGCAAGAACTAGAAAGAGAAATCCCATTCAAAATTACCTTAGACAAAATAAAATACTTAGGAATCTATCTCCTGAGACAAACACAGGAACTATATGAATACAACTACAAAACACTTTCCACACAACTAAAACTAGACTTGAACAATTGGAAGAACATTAACTGCTCATGGGTAGGAAGGGCCAATATAATAAAAATGACCATCCTACCCAAAATCATCTATCTATTTAGTGCCATACCCATGGAACTTCCAAAAAAATTTTTTACTGATCTAGAAAAAACCATAACAAAGTTCATTTGGAAGAACAAAGGATCAAAGATATCCAGGGAAATGATGAAAAAAAAATACAAAGGAAGGGAGCCTTGCAGTCCCAGATCTCAGACTATATTATTAAGCAGAGGTCATCAAAACAATTTGGTACTGGCTAAGAGACAGAAAGGAGGATCAGTGGAATAGACTCGGGGTGAGTGACCTCAGCAAGACAGTATATGACAAACCCAAAGATCCCAGCTTTTGGGACAAAAATCCACCATTTCATAAAAATTGCTGGGAAAATTGGAGGACAGTGTGGGAAAGATTAGGTTTAGATCAACACCTCACACCCTACACCAAGATGAATTCAAAATGGGTGAATGACTTGAACATAAAGAAGGAAACTATAAGAAAATAAGGCAAACACAGAATAGTATACATGTCAGACCTTTGAGAAGGGAGAGGCTTTAAAACCAAGCAAGACTTAGAAAGAGTCACAAAATGCAAAATAAATAATCTCGAATACATCAAATTACAAAGTTTTTGTACAAACAAAACCAATGTAACTAAAATCAGAAGGGAAGCAACAAATTGGGAAACAATCTTCATAAAAACCTCTGACAAAGGTTTAATTACTCAAATTTACAAAGAGCTACATCAATTGTAAAAAAAAAAAATCAAGCCATTCTCCAATTGATAAATGGGCAAGGGACATGAACAGGCAGTTCTAAGCCAAAGAAATCAAAAGTATTAATAAGCACATGGAAAAGTGTTCTACATCTCTTATAATCAGAGAGATGCAAATTAAAACATCTTGGAGGTATCACCTCACACTTAGCAGATTGGCTAACATGACAGCAAAGGAAAGTAATGATTGCTGGAGGGGATGTGGCAAAGTAGGGAAATTAATTCATTGCTGGTGGAGTTGTGAATTGATCCACCATTCTGGAGAGCAATTTGGAAATATGCAGAAAAGGTGATAAAAGACTGTCTGCCCTTTGATCCAGCTATAGCACTGCTGGGTTTGTACCCCAAAGAGACAATAAGTAAAAAGACTTGTACAAAAATATTCATAGCTGCACTCTTTGTGGTGGCAAAAAATTGGAAAATGAGGGGATGCCCTTCAATTGGGGAATGGCTGAAGAAATTGTGGTATATGTTGGTGATGGAATACTATTGTGCTAAAAGGAATAATAAAGTAGAGGAACTCCATGGAGACTGGAAAGACCTCCAAGAAGTGATTCAGAGTGAAAGGAGCAGATCCAGGAAAACATTATACACAGTGACTGATACACTGTGGTACAAACGAAGGTGATGAACTTCTCCATTACTGTCAATTCAATGTCCCTGAACAATATGCAGGGATCTAAAAAACACTATCCACAAGCAGAGGATAAACTATGGGAGTAAAAACACTGAGGAAAATCAACTGCTTGACTACAGGGGGGGAGGGGATACGACTGAGGAGAGACTCTAAATGAACACTCTAATGCAAATACCAACAACATGGCAATGGGTTCAAATGAAGAACACATATGATACCCAGTGGAATTGTGCGTCGGCTATGGGAGAGGTGGTGGGAAGTGAGTGGGGGGGGGAGGAAAAAAAATAATCTTTGTTTCCAATGAATATTGTTTGGAAATGACCAAATAAAATAATGATTAAAGTGAAAAAAAAGGAAAGAAGGAAACCAAATTAACAGTATCCAATAAGAAAATGGTAACCTCATCTCTAATGAAGAAGAAATTAAGACAATCATTAAAAATTGTTATACCCAATTATATGGCAATAAATATTGCAATCTAGGTGATGTGGATGTATATTTACAGAATTATAAATTGCCTAGAATCAGGGAAGAAGAAATAGAATACCTAAATATATCCATATCAGAAAAAGAAATTGAACAAGCCATCAAAGAGCTCCCTAAAAAATAATCCTGGACTTCAGGTCAAGATGGTGGCTTAGAGAAAGCTAAAGTTCAGATCTCTGGAAACCCTTCCCGACCGATCTCAAACTATAGGCACCTAGGGGGCCAAAATTCAAAATGATCAACAGCATAGACCCTGGGAATCCTCCTCCTGGACCTGGACCTGGATCAAAAGGTATGGCCCCCCTCAAAAGCCAGAACCCGAGAACACTCGGACCTAAGGGGTAGGAGCTCAGAGTCCAAGGCTCCAGTAAGCCGCGGCCCCTCCCCCCTCAGAGAGCAGGGTCATCTGAAACAACAGTAACCCTCAGGGCGGCAAGACAGCCTCAGGGCCAGCTATTCTGAAGGCAACTTCCGGAAAGCAACCCGACCCTGTGGAGGGGGCACCCAAACAGCAGGGAAACAGAGAGAGATGGGGGCGAATGTAACCCCCTGGCCCGATCCTTCCATTCCAGTTCCAGTGAAAGTCACTGCCTTAAGGCATACTCAGTTCAACTCAGGGAAAGCTCATAGAAAGGACAATCTGCCCAGGACTAAAGCCTCTGAACACCAGACAGAGATAAGAAAAGCTAATCCTCCCCATTCAGAGATGGCAAACTCCAGAGAAGCACAGAAGCCCCCAAATCCCAAGAAAAATAAGAAGAAAGGGGTGACTTTGGACACATTCTATGGAGCCAAAATAAAAAATACAGAGGAGATAGAAGACGATACACAAAAAATGCTCCAAAACATTCCAAAGGAAATGGAAACTCTCCACAAACCCATGAAGAATTTGAATCAGAAATGACCAAAAAGATGGAAGCCTTCTGAGAGGAAAAGTGGGAAATAATGCAAAAGAAATTCACGCATCTACAAAACCGGTGTGACCAAACTGAAAAGGAAAACCAGGCTTTATAGGCCAGAATCAGGCAACTGGAAGACAAGGATCGTGTAAAAGAGCAAGAATTAATAAAGCAAAGCCAAAATACCAAGAAATTAGAAGAGAACATAAAATATCTCACCAACAAGGTGACAGATCTGGAAAATAGAGGGAGAAGAGATAATTTAAGAATAATTGGACTTCCAGAAAAGCCAGAAATAAACACCAAACTCGACATCGTGATACAAGATATAATCAAAGAAAATTGCCCAGAGATTCTAGAATAAGGGGGTAATACAGCCACTGACAGAGCTCACAGAGCACCTTCTACACTAAACCCCCAAAAGACAACTCCCAGGAATGTAATTGCCAAATTCCAAAGCTATCAAACAAAAGAAAAAATCCTACAGGAAGCCAGAAAAAGACAATTTAGATATAAAGAAATCCTAATCAGGGTCACACAAGATCTTGCAAGTTCTACTCTGAATGATCGTAAGGCATGGAACATGATCTTCAGAAAGGCAAGAGAGCTGGGTTTTCAACCAAGAATCAGCTACCCAGCAAAACTGAATATGTACTTCCAAGGGAAAGTATGGGCATTCAACAAAATAGAAGATTTCCAACTTTTTACAAAGAAAAGACCAGAGCTCTATGGAAAGTTTGATACCGAAAAACAAAGAGCAAGTAATACCTGAAAAGGTAAATATTAAGGAAAGGGGAAAGGAGAAAAATGTTATCTTCTTCTTTCATTCAAACTCTCTTCTATAAGGACTACATTTCTATCAATCTATGTATGCTAACATGTGGGGAAAATGTAATGTATAAACATGGGGTAAAGAAGGATCAAATAGAATAATCTTTCTCACACAAAGATTCACATGGGAAGGGGAGGGGAAGAAAACTCCTATGAGAAGGAGAAGAAGAGAGGGTTTTTTACTTAAACCTTAATCTCAGGGAAATCAACTCTAAGAGGGAAAAACATCCAGATCCATTGGGATCTTGAATTCTATATTATCCAACAAGGGTAGGGAGAAGGGAAAACAAAGGGGGGAGGGGGAGAGGGAAAACAAAAAGGGAGGGAAAGAGAGGGGGAAGGGGGAGGGAACAAAAAGGTAGGGACTAAAAAGGGAAACATCAAGGGAGGGGACAAGGGGGACTGATTCAAAGTAAATCACTGGACTAAAAGGTAGAGCCGAAGAAGAAAAGGTTAGAATTAGGGAAGGCTATCAAAATGCCAGGGAGTCCACAAATGAAAATCATAACTTTGAACGTGAATGGGATGAACTCACCCATAAAAGGTAGACGAATAGCAGAATGGATTAGAATCCCAAACCCTACCATATGTTGTCTTCAAGAAACACACATGAGGCAGGTTGACACCCACAAGGTCAGAATTAAAGGATGGAGTAAGACCTTCTGGACCTCAACTGACAGAAAGAAGGCAGGAGTGGTAATCCTGATATCTGATAAAGCCAAAGCAAAAATAAACCTGATCAAAAGGGACAGGGAAGGTAATTATATTTTGTTAAAACTGATGTTAGACAATGAGGAAATATCATTAATCAACATGTATGCACCAAATAATATAGCACCCAAATTTCTAATGGAGGAACTATGAGAATTGAAGGAAGAAATAGACAGCAAAACCATATTAGTGGGAGACTTAAACCAACCATTATCAAATTTAGATAAATCAAACCAAAAAAATAAATAAGAAAGAGGTAAAAGAGGTGAATGAAATCTTAGAAAAATTAGAATTAATAGACATATGGAGAAAAATAAATAGGGATAAAAAGGAATACACCTTCTTCTCAGCACCACGTGGCACATTCACAAAAATTGACCATACATTAGGTCACAGAAACATAGTACACAAATGCAGAAAAGCAGAAACAATGAATGCAGCCTTCCCAGATCACAAGGCAATAAAAATAATGATTAGTAATGGTACATGGAAAACCAAATCAAAAACCAATTGGGAATTAAACAATATGATACTCCAAAATCATTTAGTTAAAGAAGAAATAATAGAAACAATAATTTCATCGAGGAAAATGACAATGGCGAGACATCCTTTCAAAACCTTTTGGGATGCAGCCAAAGCAGTAATCAGAGGTAAATTCATATCCCTGAATGCTTATATTAACAAACTAGGGAGAGCAGAGATCAATCAATTGGAAATGCAAATGAAAATACTCGAAAGAGATCAAATTAAACCCCCCAAGCAGAAAACCAAACTAGAAATCCTAAAAATTAAGGGAGAAATTAATAAAATCGAAATGATAGAACTATTGATTTAATAAATAAGAGAAGAAGCTGGTACTTTGAAAAAACAAACAAAATAGACAAAGTACTGGTCAATCAAATTAAAAAAAGGAAGGAAGAAAAGCAAATAACAACATCAAAGATGAAAAGGGGGACAGCACCTCCGATGAAGAGGAAATTAAGGCAATCATTAAAAATTACTTTGCCCAATTATATGGCAATAAATACACCAATTTAGGTGACATGGATGAATATATACAAAAATACAAACTGCCTAGACTAACAGAAGAAGAAATAGAATTCTTAAATAATCCCATATCAGAAAATGAAATCCAACAAGCCATCAAAGAACTCCCTAAGTAAAAATCCCCAGGGCCTGATGGATTCACCAGTGAATTCTATCAAACATTCAGAGAACAGTTAATCCCAATACTATACAAACTATTTGACATAATAAGCAAAGAGGGAGTTCTACCAAACTCCTTTCATGACACACACATGGTACTGCTTCCAAAACCAGGCAAGTCAAAAACAGAGAAAGAAAACTATAGACCAATCTCCCTAATGAATATAGATGCAAAAATCTTAACTAGGATACTAGCAAAAAGACTCCAGCAAGTGATCAGAAGGATCATCCACTATGATCAAGGAGGATTTATACCAGGGATACAGGGCTGGTTCAATATTAGGAAAACCATCCACATAATTGACCACATCAACAAGCAAACCATCAAAAACCACATGATTATCTCAATAGATGCAGAAAAAGCATTTGATAAAATACAACACCCATTCCTATTAAAAACACTAGAAAGCATAGGAATAGAAGGGTCATTCCTCAAAATAATAAACAGTATATATCTAAAACCATCAGCTAATATCATCTGCAATGGGGATAAACTAAATCCATTCCCAATAAGATCAGAAGTGAAACAAGGATGCCCTTATCACCTCTATTATTTGACATTGTACTAGAAACACTAGCAGTAGCAATTAGAGAAGAAAAAGAAATTGAAGGCATTAAAATAGGCAAGGAGAAGACCAAGTTATCACTCTTTGCAGATGACATGATGGTCTACTTAAAGAATCCTAGAGATTCAACCAAAAAGCTAATTGAAATAATCAACAACTTTAGCAAAGTTGCAGGATATAAAATAAACCCACATAAATCATCAGCTTTTCTATATATCTCCCACACAGCTCAGCAGCAAAAACTAGAAAGTGAAATCCCATTCAAAATAACCTTACACCAAATAAAACACCTAGGAATCTACCTCCTGAGACAAACACAGGAACTATATGAACACAACTACAAAACACTTTCCACACAACTAAAACTAGACTTGAACAATTGGAAAAACATTAACTGCTCAAGGATAGGACGAGCCAATATAATAAAAATGACCATCCTACCCAAACTTATTTATCTATTTAGTGCCATACCCATTGAACTACCAAAATACTTCTTCACTGATTTAGAAAAAAACCTAAGAAATAATCCCCAGGACAAAATGGATTCATTAATGAATTCTATCAAACATTCAAAGAGCAACTAATCCCAATATTATACAAACTATTTGACATAATAAACAAAGAAGGAATTCTACAAAATTCCTTCTATGACAGAAATATGGTACTGATTCCAATACCAGGCAGGTCAAAAAAAGAGAAAGAAAACTATAGACCAATCTCCCTAATGAACATAGATGCAAAAATCTTAAATAGAATACTAGGATAAAGAATCCAGCAAGTGATCATGAGGGTTATTCATTATGATCAGGAGGGATTTATACCAGGAATGCAAGGATAGTTCAGTATTAGGAAAACTATCCACATAACTCACCACATCAACAAGCAAACCAAAAAAAATTACACGATTATCTCCATAGATGTAGAAAAAGCCTTTGAAAAAATACAAAACTCATTCCTATTGAAAACACTTGAAAGTATAGGAATAGAAGGGCCTTTCCTAAATTAATAAACAGTATATATCTAAAACCATTAGCAAACATCATCTGCAATGGGGATAAACTAAATGCATTCCCAGTGAGATCCGGAGTGAAACAAGTATGCCCATAATCACCTCCATTATTTAATATTGTACTAGAAACCCTAGCAGTAGCAATTAGGGAGGAAAAAGAAATTGAAGGTATTGAAATGGGTAATATGGAGACCAAGCTATCATTCTTTGTAGATGATATAAAGGTCTTCTTAAAAAATTCTAGAAAATCAACAAAAAAGCTGGTGGAAATAATCTACAACTTTAGCAAAATTGTAGGATACAAAATAGACCCATATAAGTCATCAACATTTCTGTATATTTCCAACACATCTCAGCAGCAAGAATTAGAAAGAGAAATTCCATTTAAAATCACCCTAGACAATATGACATACTTAGGAATCTTTCTGCCAAGGCAAACACAGGAACTATATGAGCACAACAACAAAACTCTTTCCACACAATTAAAACTAGATTTAAATAACTGGAAAAACAATAATTGCTCATGGGTAGGATGAACTAACATAATGAAAATGACAATCCTATTCAAACAAATTCACTTATTTAGTGCCATAACTGTTGAACTACCAAGAAACTTTTTTACTGAATTAGAAAAAAAATAACAAAGTTCATTTGGAAGAACAAAAGATCAAAGATATCCAGGGAAATAATGAAAAAAAAATGTGAAAGAAGTTGGCCTAGCAGTACCAAATCTCAAAGTATACTATAAAGCAGTGGTCATCAAAACAATATGGTACTGGCTAAGAAACAGAAAGATGGATCAGTGGAATAGACTTAGGCTTAGTGACCTAAGGAAGACAGTCTATGATAAACCCAAAGATCCCAGGTTTGGGGATAAAAATCCACAATTTGATAAAAACTGCTGGGAAATTTGGAAGACATTATGGGAGAGATTGGGTTTGGATCAACATCTCACACCCTACACCAAGATAAACTCAGAATGGGTGAATGATTTGAATATAAAGAAGGAAACTATAAGTAAATTAAGTGAACACTGAATAGATTTCTTGTCAGATCTTTGGGAAAGGAAAGATTTTATGACCAAGCAAGAATTAGGAAAAATTACAAAATGCAAAATAATTAATTTTGATTACAATAAATTAAAAAAGCTTTGTTCAAACAAAACCAATGCAAGCAAAATTAAGAATGGAAGCAGCAAATTGAGAAACAATCTTCAAAACAAAAACATCTGACAAAGGTATAATTATGTAAATTTATAAATAGCTAAATCAATAGTACAAAAAATTCAAGGCATTCTCCAACTGATAAATGGACAAGGAACATGAATAGGAAATTTTCAGATAAAGAAATCAAAACTATTAATAAGCACATGAAAAAGTGTTCTAAATCTCTTATAATCAGAGAAATGCAAATCAAAGCAACTCTGAGTTACTACCTCACACCTAGGAGATTGGATAACATGACAGCAAAGGAAAGTAATGTATGTTGAATTCCTGGTATGAATCCTACCTGGTCATAGTGAACATCTGTAAACCTCAAATTTCCTTAGACTTATAATTGTTGAAAATTTCACCATTGGGATATTTCATACTTGGAAAATTTCTTACTGATAGTCTATTGGAATGGGAACTCCATTGGCATGGGAGGTTCCTTCTCTTCCCTTCTTAAGATTACTTTAGGACAGAAACCCTTTGCTGAACAATGGAAAGGACTTTGACCTATGCTTAAGCATAGAACAGGAATTTCTTTGAGTCTTGATTGATTTTAGAATTGATACAATGGAGATACTCCACCCTATTCAGTCCTAATAGGATTGAGTAAGGGCTGCAGCCTAGATCAAAATTTAATTATTCCAATCTCTACCATACTCAAGTTAACAGGATTTAGAAAGGGCTGTAGCAAAGGAGTATAGATTTAATCATTTGAAAATATGACCTTCAACAGACATGTGCAAAAGCCAGAAACCTCTGGGCGGTCCTGGGTTAAGCGAGAGCCTCCATTGACAGGGAAATTGATGAAGAATGATTGGTAGATGTGAGGACTGAGGGGAGGCAACTTGGATGGTGTCCTTAAAGATAGGAGGGTCTGGAGACTGGAGGGGGTTGAGTTTTTGGGTCGGTGTGGTTCCTGGGCTCTGAGGAAGCTTGCTCGGAAGGAAGCTGAAGGTGGGGTCTCTGAGACTGTTTCTCCATTTTGGACACATGAGTAATAGGGACTGATCTTTTTTCTTTGCCCCAGCTATCTAAGGGCTTGGGCCTTTTGGCCCAGCCTAAACAGAAGGGGTATTTAAGCCCTATTCCCTTCTCTCTGTATATATATCTCTAATTCCTTTCTTACTCCTATTGTAATTAAACTCCAAAAAAGGCTGACGGCTGACTTGAGTTTTTCATTTAGGAATTACATAGCTGATTCCTTGGCGACCTTAAATTAATATATATATCAGTCTTTTAAAGTGATTCCCTTGTAACATTGTGGCTGACCACACGGGAGTCTAAAGAATCCTCTCAATAAAACTTTTGAAATTCCTTGCCTTTTTACTATACCGTCTCACCACTTAGTCCTTTTTCTTTTTAACAAAAAACTTGGCTTAAAGACACAGATGCTAGAACACGTGAGTATAAAAAACTTTTTCTCTTTTCTCCTTAAGTTAAATTGGAATCAGCAGTTTTTTCTTTTTCTTCCCTTTAATCTTAAGGGACAGCTGGGTAGCTCAGCGGATTGAGAGCCAGGCCTAGAGACAGAAGGTCCTGGGTTCAAATCGGACCTCAGATACTTCCCAGCTGTGTGACTCTGATAGACAGAAAACAGCTGTTTTAAATCTCAGCAACAGGACTCTAAAGTCCTGGCTGGAAGAACTGTTTCTAAATATCCTTTCCCTTAAGGAACAACTTCCTGGATTAAAAAAAAAAAAACCCTGTGGAAAGTTTGTTGCTTTGCCCTGCTCCCCACGTGTTTTGTGAAATTACAAAATATACATATAAAAATGAGTACTACATTCTTTGACAATTATATGGCAGCTGAAGAAGTAGGGGCATTGAGGAATGAAGGATACCTCCAAATTTTTATATTAATAGGTACTGTCATTTTTGTACTCCTCAATACTATATTTAGAGATGAAAAAATAAAAAATATTGAGGATAAAATAAAACAAAATGAGGATAAAATAAAACAAAATGAGGATAAAATAGAAAATATTGAGGATAAAATAGAAAATGTTGAGGATAAAATAGAAAAAAATGAGGATAAAATAGAAAATATTGAGGATAAAATAGAAAATATTGAGGATAAAATAGAAAAAATTGAGGATAAAATAGAAAAAAATTGAGGATACAATAGAAAAAATTGAGGATAAAATAGGAAATATTGAGAATAAAATAGAAAAACTTGAGGATAAAATAGGAAATATTGAGAATAAAATAGGAAATATTGAGGATAAAATGGGAGATATGGAAGATAAAATAGGAAAAATTGAGGATAAAATGCAAGCCCAATTAGAAGATCTAAAATGTTTCTTACAGGATCAATGGGCAAACACCCACTCTACCAGAAACAGACCTGTTTCTGAACCTTTGAATGAGGAAATTTCCTTCCCTGAAATAGAGATGGAAAACACCTTCCCTATAGCCCAGTTAACAGACTGCTTCTCTCGTGTAGTGCAAATCTTGTCTGAATTTAATCCCCAAAACCCTTCCCCTGCAATCCCAGCTTCTCATGTTCCTTCTCCTACAGAAAACCAAATTCCAATGCAAGGGAGATCTTGTCCTCCTAGAGAAACCTGTCCTTGTCAAACTGACCCACAGGTGCAAAATTCAACTAGAGGCCTGTTTCCTCTAAGAGAAGTACCTGAAATAGGACGAAATGGGGATGTGGTGACTTTAAGACATAGGATACCGTTTACTCCCCAAGAAATAAATGAATTTACACGAAATATCCCCACATATGAACAAGATCCTTTTCTAGTAACAAAAAAGATGGGAGCCATATTTTTTCAGTATAATCCGTCTTACAAGGACGTTGAGAGCTTACTACAGGCTTTTTTAAGTGAACGTGAAAAAAATAAAATAATTGCTCATGTCAACAAAACCCGGGGGCGTAATGCAGCACATTGGCCATCTCAGGATCCCGAATGGGACTATAATAATCCTGAGGACTATCTACAACTATACCGTTGTAGAGAGGCCATCCTCACGGCCATGAAGGAATGTGCGGACAGTACAGATAAGTGGATGGAACTGGAAAAAATTAAGCAAAAGGAAAACGAAACACCCTCCAGATTTATGGACAGAATTATCGAGTTTGGGGACAGATACTTAGATTGGGACTTAAATAAAGAGAATAGTTTAAGACAAGTTAGAAGAATCTTTGTAAACAATTCTTGCAAAGTAATTAAAAATTATTTTAAAACACAATGCCCAAGATGGTCAGATATGGACCTTGAAGAATTGCGAAAAACAGCTATATATGTTTTTAAGGGAAACGAAGAAAAGGAGAAAGAGAATAATGATGACATGGAGGAAATGAAGAAAAAAATGAGATGTGTAATAGATAGGATAACTAAATTAGAAAGTGGGCATGATAATGAACCAACGACAATTGCCCCTCTCCAGAAATCCAATTATCAATCCATTACTTGCCACTTCTGTGAGAAGAAGGGCCACAAAATGATGGAATGTAGAACCTTTCTTAAGATGTTTGGAAGGAATACACAGTTTAATAATGGTTTTAGAAATAATAACTATAGAAATTATGATAATGGTTATAGAAACCAGAATTCTAGAAATTATAATAATGACTATGGAAATAACTATAATGAATATAGAAATAAGAACTTTAGAAACCAGAATTATAGAAATAGGAATTGGGAATTTAATGACAATGCTCAAATTGAAGAAAAATTTAATGATAATACTCAACAATATATGAGAAATGGCGCTCGTCCAAAAATTACTCGAGGTACTAATGACCCTCAGAGAGGTGCCCTTCAGGGGGGTGCCCAAGGAATATCCCAAACACAATGATGGTGCCTGGGGGGGGGCTGGGGCACAGGAATCAGAGGATACAACCTTTGATTTCCCAGACCCTGATGTCCTACTACCCGTTGTCCCTATCCACTGCCCTCCCCATACTAATGAACCCCATGTTACCTTAAAAGTGGGTAACACCTATTATGATTGTCTATTAGACACCGGAGCTTCCTGGTCTGTATTAAAGAGAACACCTGATTTACAATGTTATTCTATTGGCTCAGAGAATGTAATGGGAGTATCAGGAATAACCCAAAGAGTTAAAAGACTTCCTCCTAGAATGGTGTCTGTAGGACCCCTAGAGGTACAACACTCCTTCCTTTTGATGCCTGACTCCCCTTTAAATTTGCTGGGGAGGGACCTTCTATGCAAACTCAGAGCCACAATAACCTGCTCCCCAGATGGCTCATTATCATTAGAAGTACCAGAGGAATCTTTAAATTTACTCCCTGTTCTTCTCTCGGAAAACCAGGAGGCAAAAGAACCTTCCATTTTTGAAATACCTAAAGATATACCGGAGTCTCTTTGGGCCACATCTTCTTCTGATGTAGGCTTACTTAAATCTGCTGTTCCTGTGCAGATAAAAACTAAATCTAGCCCACCTCCTTCTATCCCTCAGTATCCCCTCTCAAAGGAGGCAATTGAGGGTATTACACCAGTTATTAACTCATTAATAGAACAGGGAATAATAATCCCTTGCAAATCTGAATACAACACGCCCATCCTGCCAATTAAAAAACCAAAAAAAGGACCCGATGGCAAACACATCTATAGATTCGTACAGGATCTAAGGGCAGTGAATAATCACGTTATAAAGAGACACTCCGTAGTTTCTAACATACATACTATTATTTCATCTATTCCTAGCACAGCTACATACTTTACAGTAGTAGACTTGTGTTCAGCTTTCTTTTCCATACCAATACATGAAAACTCCAGGCATATTTTTGCTTTCACCTGGAAGGGCTCACAATATACCTGGTGTCAGCTGCCACAGGGTTATGTCGAAAGTCCAAGCTTATTTGAGCAAATTTTGAGCCAAGACACAGACAATATAACATTTAAAAATAGCAAATTAATCAAATATGTAGATGATCTACTCTTGGCTTCAACAGATGCAAAAACATGTCAAGAAGATAGCAAACACCTTCTTTTGGAATTGCACAAAAGAGGACATAAAATCTCTAAGGATAAAGTTCAATGGTGTCTCCAAAAAGTAGAATATTTGGGATTCATCTTGACTGCGGGTGCTCGTTATATTTCTCCAAAACGAATTGAGAACATTCAAAAATTGAGTGCTCCTACCACTAAGAAACAGCTGAGAGCAATTTTAGGAGCAACAGGGTTTTGTAGACAATGGATTCCTTGCTATGGGGAAATCACTAAACCCCTTATAGCATTAACAAAGGATTTGGTTCCTGAACCCCTCAAATTAGAGCCTGAACACTTGTCAGCTCTAACAGATTTAAAAAAGGCTATCATGTCTGCCCCTGCTCTAGGCATCCCAGATTACAACAAGCCATTTACTTTATATGTGCATGAGCGAAGAGGAGTAGCCTCTGGTGTGTTAACTCAGACTTTGGGACCTTCTCAGCACCCAATTGCTTATTATTCTGCCCAACTAGACCCAGTAGCAGCAGGAGCACCACCATGCCTTAGAGGAGTAGCTGCTACAGCCTTACTAGTAACAAAAACCGTTGATTTAGTATTGGGATGTCCATTAACAATAATGTGCCCACATGAGATTGAAGCATTATTGGTAAAACATAGAACACAGGCATTCTCGGATCAGAGAATTACAAGGAATGAAATAACCTTATTAAATAGTGAAAATATTACCTTGAAACGCTGTTCAACTCTTAACCCTGCCACCTTGCTTCCAGATTTACCTACTTCAGGAGAACCACTACATAACTGTGAAACATTAGTGTCCATGGCAGAAAAGCCTCGAGATAATCTCTTGGACACTCCCTTAGACAATGCAGATCTGATTTTATTTACCGATGGTTCCTCTTTTATGAGGGATGGCATACGTTACACTGGAGCTGCCGTAGTCTCAGAATTTGCCACTGAATGGTCAGCTTCACTACCTTCTAACATTAGCGCTCAAGGAGCAGAACTCATAGCTCTAAAACAAGCTTGTATAATTGCCAAGAATAAAAAGGCAACAATTTATACGGATTCTAGATATGCTTTCGGCATTTGTCACTCAGTCGGGATGCTATGGCTCCAAAGAGGATTTTTAACCTCAGCTGGAAAATCCATAGCTAATGCAGAAATTATTAATGAAGTTCTTTCTGCTCTCAAACTGCCTAAAGCCTTAGCTGTAGTTCATTGCTCTGCCCATACAGGTGGCTCTGACCCTGTCTCTAGAGGAAATGACCGAGCAGATGCCGCTGCAAAACTAGCAGCCATAGAAGGACCTGGATTAATTTTAACATTAACAACCACTGATAATTTAAATTTATCACTCTCCTATAATGAAAAGGAAGTGGAAAAATGGAAACAAAAATTTAAAGCAAAACAAATTAATGGAGTATGGGTGTCATCTGAAGGAAAACCCCTGCTCCCTAGAAGTTTCTATAACCAAATTTGCCAATCTATTCATAAAAATGGTCATTTTGGCACCCAGGGCATCGTGGACTCTGTCAAGAGAGTATGGATAGCCCCTGGTATAACTACTGTAGCCTCTAAAGTATGTTCAGCCTGTCCTATTTGCCAGGCATATAACCAACATGCATATCGTGGAAAAGCCTTTGGGGGACGTCCTCTGGCTTACACACCTTCTGAACATCTACAGATAGATTTCATTACAATGCCAAAAGCTGGACGTTATAAATTTTGTCTAGTAATTGTAGATCAACTAACCAGATGGCCAGAAGCATTTCCTACGACCCGAGCCACAGCAGATTTTGTTGCAAAGATACTTTTAAAAGAAATTATTCCTCGTTTTGGCCTACCAGCACGTATTGACTCCGATAGAGGGAGTCATTTTACCGATTCTGTCTTAAATCAAATATATTCTTGCTTGGGGATAACTCCAAAATTCCATGTTCCATATCACCCCCATGACTTGCTGGAGTCTTTTTGCTAGTGTCCTATTTAAGATTTTTGCATCTATATTCATTAGGGAATTTGGTCTATAGCTTTCTTTCTCTGTTTTTGACCTGCCTGGTTTGGGGATCAGTACCATATTTGTGTTGTGAAATGAATTTGGTAGAACCTCTTTGCTTATTTTGTCAAATAGTTTGTATAATATTGGGATTTGTTTTTCTTTGAATGTTTGATAGAATTGATTTCTGAATCCAACTGGACCTGGGGATTTTTTCTTAGGGAGTTCTTTGATGGCTTATTCAATTTCTTTTTCTGATATGGGGTTATTTATGTAATCTATTTCTTCCTCTGTTAGTCTAGGCAATTTATATATTTGTAAGAATTCATCCATATCACCTAGATTGCCATATTCGTTGCCATATAATTGGGCAAAATAATTTTTAATGATTGCCATAATTTCCTCTTCTTTAGAGATGAGGTCTCCCTTTTCATCTTGGATACTGTCAATTTGGTTTGCTTTCCTTTTTTTATTAGATTGACCAGTGCTTTGTCTATTTTATTATCTTTTGCAAAGTACCAGTTTCTAGTCTTATTTATTAAATCAATAGTTCTTTTACTTTCAAATTTTATTAATTTCTCCTTTGATTTTTAGGATCTCTAATTTAGTCCTCATATGATGATTTATAATTTGTTCATTTTCTACTTTTTTTATTAATTTGCATGCCCAATTCATTGACCTCTGCCCTCCCTAATTGGTTAATATATTAACTCAAGGAAATAAATTTCCCCTGACTACGGCTTTGGCTGCATCCCATAGGTTTTGAAAGGATGTCTCATCATTGTCATTTTCTTCAATGAAATTATTAATTGTTTCTATGTTTTGTTCTTTGACTAAGATTAATTTTGAGTTAATTTTTGATTTACCTTTCCATGTACCCTTACTAATTATTATTTTGATTGATTTGTGATCTGAGAAGGTTGAATTTATGATTTCTTCTCTTTTGCACTTGTTTGCAATGTTTTTATGCCCTAATACATGGCCAATTTTTGTGAATGTACCATGTGCTGCTGAAAAGAAAGTATATTCCTTTTTGTTCCTATTTATTTTTCTCCACATATCTACTAACTCTAATTTTTCCAAAATTTAATTCACTTCTCTTATCTCTTTCTCATTTATTTTTTGGTTTGATTTATCTAGTTTGGATAGAGAAAAGTTCAGGTCTCCCACTAGCATGGTTTTTCTATGTATTTCATCCTTGAGCTCCACTAGTTTCTCCTTTAGAAATTTGGATGCTATGCCATTTGGTGCATACATGTCCAGTACTGATATTTCCTCATTGTCTATACTGCCTTTCATCAGGGTGTATTTACCTTCCCTGTCTCTTTTAATTAGATTTATTTTCCCTTTGGCTTTGTCAGATATCATGATTGTGACTCCTGCCTTATTTTTATTAAATTGATGCCCAATTGATTTTGCTCCATCCTCTTACTTTCACCCTATGAGTATTTACCTTCCTCATGTTGTTTCTTGTAGATAGCATATGGTAGGGTTTTGGATTCTAATCCAGTCTGATATTTGCTTGCATTTTATGGGTGAGTTCATTCCATTCACATTCTGAGTTATGATTACCAGCTGTGTATTTCCCAGCATTTTGATTTCTACTCCTAGTCCTGTCTTTTCTTCTTTCACTATTTCCTTCTATACCAATGTTTGTTTTTAATCAGTTCCCCTAGTTCCCACCCTTATTTTACTTCCCTTTCTACCCCTCCCTTCTTATATTCCCCTTATTTTCTTTGCAGTCTTTTAAAAACTACCCCCACTCTTTCACTCCCTTATGCTGATTCCCTCCCCACCAGTCCATTTGTTACCCTTCTACTCCCCTATAGGGCATGAATCTATTCTCTGCACCAATGGATTGGATTGTTCTTCCCTCTTTGGGTCAATTTCAATGCCCATAAGAGTTGAATATTTCCTATCTCCAACCTCTTTACCCTTCTAGTGTACTGATATTCTCCCCAATCCCACCATGAGCTTCTTTGTCACATATAAATTTATCCCAATTGTTTTTTTCCCATTTCTTTTAGTATTAACTTTTTTTTAGCTCTAGTTGTGTGTATATATATATGTCTATGTATTTATGCATATATATCTATATACCTATTTGTGTCTTGTTATTTCATCCTATAGAGTTGTCACTGTTCCCTCTAAGTGTAATTATTCTAGATGCCCAGGTGACAACAACAGTTTTTAAGAGTTACCAATGACCTCTTTTCTTATAGGGATACATATCATTTTAAGTTATTGAGTCTCAAAAAAATTTTTGTTGTTTTGTTTTTATTTTTTCCCTCTTTTTTAATTACCTTTTGATGATTCTCTTGAGTTCTATGCTTCGACATCAAATTTTCTGTTCAGGATTGGACTTTTATTTACATATTATTGGAATTCTTCTATTTTGTTAAATGACCATACTTTCCCCTGTAAGAATATAGTCAGTTTTGCTGGGTAGTTGATTCTTGGTTGTAGACCTAGTTCCCTTGCTTTCTGGAATATCATATTCCATGCCTTTTGGTCCTTCAGTGTTGATGCAGCCAGATTCTGTGTTATTCTTACTGTAGTTCCATGATATCTGAATGACTTTTTGGCAGTTTGTAATATTTTTTCTTTGGTCTGATAGTTCTTGAATTTGGCTATAACTTTCCTGGGTGTTGTCAGTTGGGGATTAAGTACAGGAGGTAATCTGTGGATTCTTTCAATCTCCTCTTTTCCCTCTTGTTCTAGAATATTGGGGGTAGTTTTCTTGAATAATTTCCTGTAGTATTATGTCCAGGCTTTTTCTTTTGTCATCATATTCTGCTAGACCAATGATTCTTAAATTGTCTCTCCTTGAATGATTTTCTAAATCTTCTGTTTTGTGAATGAGATGCTTTATATTTTCCTCAATTTTTCATTCTTTTGATTTTGTTTTATAGTGTCCTGCTGCCTTGTCAGGTCACTTAATTCTAGTTGTTGTATTCTGGTTCTTAAAGACTGGATTTCATCCCTGGATTTTTGGTCATCCTTCTCCTTCTTACCTGATTTTCCTTGGAGGTCATATCTCATCCTCTTTACCTCATCTCTCATCTCCTTTGCCTCATCTTTCATCTCTTTGCCTCAGCTTTCATCTCCTTTGCCTCATTTTCAAGCTGGTTGATTTTGGCTTTTATGACACTATTTTCTGTTTCCAGATTACTTATCTTAGTTTTTAAGTTCTTTCCCCAATTGTCTTCAGCCTCTCTTAATTGTGTTTTGAATTTCATTTTGAGTTTTTCCAAAACCTTCTCATTTATCATTAGCTGATCCCTCCCCCTCTGTTCCATTCGCTGTATAGAAGCTGTCTATTGTAATTTCTTTCTTCTTTTTTCTGTTGTTTGCTCATATTTTCCCCTTCTTTGTTCCCCATATTTGCCTGTGCTCTTGGTCCTCTCATTTTTTGGTTTTGGTGTTTTCTGTCAGTCTCCCCAATTAGAGCTTTGACAGAAGATCTCTTGGTGCAGTCTGTGGGAGAGGGGTATTGGAGTTTGAGCTTCCCTGTCCTCTGGAGGCTTTTGATTGGTTTAAAGTCCAGCAGTCTCTGGGGTAGGGGTGTTGGAGCTTGGACTCCCCTGATCTCTGAAGACTTTTGATGTGATTAAATTAATCTGGGTTGGGCTTGATGTGCTCTGAGGCCAAACCTCCTGGAAGACTTGCGCAATATGGAAAGTCTCTGCCTCTTTGACCAGGGTGTCTGCTCTGCATTCCCTCTCTAGCTCCTTCCCCACCACCTATGTTCAACACTCTTGGCCTGGAATAGCTCTGCCCACAAGGTGCACCCTACAGACAAGTGCTTTTGCCCACACAGAGGTTTCTGCTGCTGCTGGAGGGTTTGCCCTCTAGGTAGGGGAGGGTGGGGTCCTGGGACCTTCCTTCCACCTTCCCCTTAAATCTGAGTGTTCTTGAATTCCGGCTTTTGGGGGTTGCATCTTTTGAATTGAGTCCAGCAGGAGAGTTCCTTGGTTCTGTCTTGTTGTTAGGTTTGATTTTCAGTCCCCTAGGACTATTTAGTTTTTAGTTGGTAAGGAAGGGTATTTAGAGGTCTGACCTTTTGCTGCTTCTATGCTGCCATCTTGACTCTGCCCCAGTTTTTCTCATTTACTCTTAGTTAGGGTTCTCAATTGCTATTTTGCTCATTGTGAATTGTGAGAGACCATGATGTCAGGAGAAAAGCTTTGGGATATATTCCCAGGCTGAGGCCATGACCTCATGGATCTTGGTCCTTAGGCTCTGAATTTGTTCTTTTACATTTCAGGTGAAGGAAATGGAGCCTCCATGATGATATGAATTTGAAAGTTCCAGAGAGTAATTTAGCATCTGAGCATTCCAGAATCTGGATTCCAGGACTTCTTGCATTATTGTAAAGAGGAAAATTGTAAGGAGCTAAAATTAAAGGGTTATACTAAATTATTTAAGAGTATGGTCACCCAGAATTAATCATTTAATTCCAAATGATTTTTTATGGTAATTTATTTACAAAAGGAGAAAGAATGAAAGTAAGAAAATCAGAGAGAGTTTAGGGTAAGATATCTAACCTAATGCATTAAGTATTTTGCTCCAGTCCCTGGATCAACCCAGGCAGTGTTAATTAGTCCTTAGTTGGAGGGGACTTAGTCTTGACCTAAAGGTTGAAGGACCAGGGATGAATAAAGCAAGGGCTTCAGTCACGAATCCTCTCTCAAGACGGGAGGCCTCTCCTGAGACAAGTCCCTTCAGAAAATCCAGGAAAGGAGTCAATCTTTATCACTCCCCTATGTGGTAGTTCCAAGGGGGAGTTTTAAGAACAGTCTCACCAAGTCCAAGAGGTCACAGGTCCAGTAAGCAGATTGTTCAGCAGCATCCAATTTGAACTCAGAACTCCAGAGAATGAAGAATTGCCTCTTAGAAAGTTATAACTCCTTTTAAAGATGCTTCTTTGTGTCACTTCCTATTACTTCCTTTACTTTTTATGTGGACAAATTATAGACTATAATTTGGGGCAAGGAATAACCTTGAATCTCCTGACCAGAGGAAGCTGAGATAAGGATCCATCCAACCATCATACCATATCTGGAAATGATTTTGGTGGGATCAGTCCTGAAGTGACAGAGACAAATATTGGTATAGTTGTTCTTGCTATATTTTTCAAATAAATATACTTTTGTTAAAAACAAAAACAAAATTGCTCCATATTAAAGGGCTAAATGGAACTCAGGCTTTGATCGATTCTCCTAACAATGGTACAAATAGTCTCTGGGGCCTAATCCAATGACAGTAGAGAAGAGACGCCCCCACCCCAATCCCTCAAGTTACCTTTGGACTCTGAATGGCAGATGTAGTCAGCCTAGTTCTGGGAGAGGGAGTAAAAGCACAAAGCACATAAAGTCTTTATCTTCTCCAGATTCAAGCACAGTGTTTTGCAAAATGTAGGCATTTAATGAGTATTTCTTGTAATTAAACTTACTTGTCAACTTCCTGTTCGATAAATTTTCTTATCAGTCAGCGCAAATCAATCTGTGCTTTGGATTTACCCAAATCATTTTTATGTAAGTTGTTAATTCCAGCAGATATAATGAAGCCTCCCTATTCTGGCAATCTGGCTCCAAGTGTCTAAATTATATAGATGCCCATTAGGACAAATGATGTAAAGTTGCAGTAAGAGAGAGGGGAGTTCAGGAGCAGGGTCATATAAAGGAGAAAAAAGGAAAAATCCTATGCACATAGGGTCATAGACCTAGGAATGGAAATGACTTGAGAAGTCATCTAATCCAATTTCCTTATTTTATCAATGATGGAAAAATGAGGCCTAGAAATAAAGGGAAGAGAAAGCTATTGATTCACACATGATTGCAGAAAGCACCTCCTGCTCCTCCACCAAGGGTCAGGACCATGAAGAGAGTTCATTGTGCATCGCCAGTTTTTAATTTTCTTCTAATTTTTGATGCCAATGACCTGAACTTGAATTGCCGTCTTAAACTACTTCATTTCTGAAAACAAATTTATCTGACAACATTGTTTTTTAATACTTCTTTTTCAACATATGTTTGATCAAGTTCATATGGAGAAAAACACAAAGTATAACTTTTCTCAAAGCCACTGAGCAAATGCCCATTTACCTTCTAGAGCAGCCTCATGGCCACAGGAGACTAATTTCTTGGCTATTCCCAATGATTTGTGGATAAACTAGATTTCAGGATTCCTGACTCTGCCACTGCAAATCTCAGAGGGGCTTTCCACTGTAATGAGGAAATAAGAGAAGGTCTCCATTTTTTCCATGTCAAAATGTTTATTGGCATAACCTCCACCCCAGATACTACCATTCGCCCCCTAAAAATAGTACATTCCTCTCCAGTGAAATAACATGTCATGGAACAAAGACAAATGGAGGAAAGCAAGGAAAGGCACTGGGAAGGCTTTGAATTGTATCCTTTTTTCCCATATAAATATAGTAAGTGAATATCCAAAGCTTTTGGAAAAGAGCACAGACCATTTATAGGGCAACATTTAAGACTCTCTTATTCTCTTGAATAGAGACTGCTATGAACACAGAAAAATTCTGGTGCTAGGTTTATTAGGGATGACTTTTCCTCTGGTGATTATGATCTTGCCAACTATCCTTTATTCATGTATATTTCTCTTGTATATGTTCCCCATTCAAACTCACAGATATCTTCATTTGTAAATTGTTTAAAAATAGCTTTTGTGGGGAATTACACTAAACACAGGGATCTGTTAACAAGTCCAGCTCTGTCAATAGCTGTATGAATTTGGTCAAATCACTTCTTTGAGCCTCAGTTATTTCATTTGCCAAATATTTACACTAGCTATCCTTCACAGCTATTTTGAGAAAGAGCTTTAAAACTATTAAAATTATAAATTGTATACTGTTCAGTTGTATTTTTGTGTGACTCCTCTTGACCCCATTTGGGGTTTTCTTGACAAAGATCTGGAGTGGTTTGCCATTTCTTTCTCAAATTCATTTTATAGATGAAGAAACTGAGGCAAATAGGATTAAGTGACTTGCCCAGGGTCATGCATCCAGTTTTATCTGAGGCCATATTTGAACTCAGGAAGATGAGTCTTCTCTACTTCAGGCTCAGCACTCTATCCACTCTACCACATAGCAATAAAATTAAAATTATATGAGTCATAGTGGTAATTATGCATATTATAGGTACATAGATTTATGTGGAATCTTAGAGGTAAAGTCAAATTCTCAATTTATAGGTAAAGGAACAAGAACAGAAAGAAATTAACTGACTTGCATAGTCACTGTCAGATTTAGGATTTGAACTCAATTCTTTCTAATTCCAAGATGAGTGCCCTTCCCATTACTTCCAATGAATTAATGTAGGTAAAAAACTTTAAAACTATAAATCGCCATGAAGATGTAAACTCTTATTATCATCCTCATTTTTATAATCTAATATTAGGTGTAGTGTGGATAGAAATGGTCTAGAGAATAGGGACAAGTTACTATTTTGCTATTTTTTATGTTTAAAGGTGGATGAAATGACTCCTTTTTATAGTTGAAAAAAAGACAAATTCATCTTCTCTAGTTTCTTGAAAAGCATCTTCTTTGGGACACCTCCAATAACATCATCCAATAACTGGATGATGGGATGACATATTTCATTCTGCTTTTGAAGGATTTTTATTTCTTCCACTGTCTTATGTTTTGAGAACTTTTCATTTATATATTGGAGATAATGTGAATCCTCATTGTGGTAACAGTTATTAAAAACATTCTTAATTTATGTAATAGTTTTTATCTGAGATGATTCTATAGTGTCACAGTAGTGTACTGACTAAATTTTCCAAGGCATTCCAGAGTTTGTATTAGTCAAATGAGGATTTATTGTCTGTTAGATTTCAATATGAGAGGGAATTTCTGATATATAATTATGGTGACATAATAGGTAGAGAGCTGGGTTTAGTTTCAGGAGGACCTGAATTCAAGTCCAGTTTCAGACACTTATTAGCTATGTAACCCTGGCCATGTCACATAACCTCTTTTTAACTCAATTTCTTTGACTATAAAATGGGAACAATAATAACAATTATTTCTTTGGGTTGTAATGAGGATCAAATGAGATAATATTTGTAAAAAAACACTTAGTATTGTGTCTCAGACATAGTAGGTACTATATAAATGCCTATTCCTTTCCCTTCTTTCTAGATATATGGTAGGTACTAAATTTTTGCAACCTATAATAGTATATGTTGAATATGCTTGTATGAATATATACAAATTTCTTTGTAAGATCTACATCAATTTGTACATCTGTGGCTCCTCAAGACTAACCTTTTTGATATTATGACAACAGTGATCTGGTCTTGTATTATTATCATAAAGCATGCATATTCTATAAACAATCCAGATGACTCCTTTACTTGTTTGTTGCCTCTTTGTGGACTTATTATTGACTGAATTCATGTGGTTAATGTTTATCATGCTATATAAGAAAATGTGTCAATCCTCTTCTTGATGAACAACTATTAAATAGCTGCCTTGGGGTTAGGGGCCCCATGTTGTGTAAAGTTGAAATGCATTTTATTATTGTTATTGCTAATAATAATTTATACATTTATTTCCTATTAGGCTCTACATTTTTGGAGAGGTAGGAATTGTCTTCTACTCTCTTTACCATCTCTGTTTATCATCTTCTCCCCACCTCCCAACTCTACTCTCCTCATTCCAAGTTCAGGATCTTGACACAGAAAAAACGCTATGAAGTAGAATGACATCTATTGTGAAAAAACCCTGTAGGACTGTATCTTAAATTGTCATTGTTTAGTGAAAGCAAGATTACATTCCTCATGGAAGCCTAAAAGACTAAATTAATTTGTGGCCATATATGTCTTTGACACTTTTGGAGGACCAAAAATGATATTTCTGGATAACAGAAGTTGTTGAGTTCTGCTCAACAAGTTACTGATTGGTCAATGAACCAGGATGAGAAAAATGATTCTGGGATTACAGGAGGGTCTAACTGCCAGACTGACAGAAAGACATGCAGACAATCTTCTTCCTGGGCAAGGTTAATGATTTGGGGTACATACTTTATAGGGGAAATGAATTTGGCTAAGGGATTAGGTAAGCCTTTTGCAAGGACAATGATTATAATGACTTCCAAGATAGAGACAATGGATTTAGATGACCTCAGTGGTTCTGAACAGTTTTCTAAAGGTGATAATTCAATATGTCAATGGGTAACCATCTAATGGAGTTTCTCATAGAATTCTTGCACCAGTAATTTCTTGGCAGGACATACAGTATTTGTAAAGGAGTTGGATTAAGTTCTCATGCTGGGGGAGAGCAGGGGCAAAACTATGTGTCTGGATCTAGCTAGCTGATGGCTGTAATTTTTCTGAGGCCTATTCTCACTACTAGTGGCTACAAGAAACTTTTTATGAAGGACAATAATTTAAATTGTTTCATAGAAAAAATAATAAATGAAGATTTTTCAAAAATATGTTTGATCTTATTAATTTTTTAAAGTTTTACTAATGTCTTTTATTGGTTACATGATACATATTTCCTGATATTTCTCCTATATAGAATTCTACTTTGTTACAAAGAAAATCAGTTAAATCCTACTGATAAAGTGAATATGCCAGAAAATCCATGCAATAATATCAATAGCTCTCCCTATATCAGTGAGAAATGTTTCATTTGTCCTCTAGAATAAATATGTCATGATCTTTATTCTGACTTCAGTTGCTTTTTGTTTGCATTATTGTATTCATCATGTACATGGTTCTCTTACTTATGATTTCTCAGTTATACCTCAGGAAATGAGTCTTCTCATTCTATTTTGAATTCTATATTTTTATTATTTTATCTGGCAGAGTAATATTCCTTTCATTTGGTTCATTCGGTCATTCTTCTCTCATTGACTTCAGACTCACCTAATCACATAATTTTAAGACCTCTAAGGGACCTTAAACGTCATGTAGATAGCAAGGGTGCTAACATCTAAGTCTTCTATCTTTTGTTGGGTACAGCCTGGACCTTGAGAAAAGGTTGCTATGAGCCAAGTCAGGTATCTGTCCCCAAACAACTAATTCCACCTGTACCAGCATAAGACATCTCCCATCTCCTGCTGCCAGATTGATCTCTCAAATGAGATGTATTTAAAACCACATGTGCAAAAGTAGAAACCTTCCCTTCAACTTCAGATCTCTCATCTTCTGCTACATCTGCTCTTTGAGGGTATAAGAGAAGTATTATCCACTCAATAATGAGCAATTTTATGCCTGGTTATACTTTTCATATCCCAATGATGCTAAATTCCTGTAGATAATTTTCCAAATTCTCCTACCACCCTCATTTCCATCCCCCTAAGCCCTCTCAACCCACATTTTTGCTAATTCTACTCAGCCCTTCCACTATGCCCTCTGGTATGCCAATTTCATAGGCAAGAAACTTCCCTTCACCTTAAATGTATTATTCTCCTCCTTCATCCATTTCTTAGCACTTACTGAAACTTGACTTTGCTCTTATGACATACTTCTTGAATAGGATTTTTAGTACTGTCTGGATCTTCACTCATTCTCATCACTCATCAGTTCACTGATTGAGGTGGAGGAGAAAATATACTCCTTGCTCTCCAGTGCCACTTCCTGGTTCTCTCCCTTTTCTCCACCACTCAGTACCTTCTCTTCCTTTGAGGTTCATACTAATCATATCTTCCACCAAATCAAAATCTCAGTAGCTATTATTTAGAGAATCCTAGATCCCTCCCCTTTGTTCCTCAATGAGTTCTATACCTGATATAATTTTTCTCTACTCTCCAACTTTTGCCCTCATACTATAGATTTTCAACATGTATACATATTGATTCTTCCTCAAATATTCTAATATACTCAACTCTTATGAGTTACTCCTCCGTCTCACCTCAGCCTTACAAGAGATGATCATACTCTTGAACTTGCAATCATCCACTAATTTACTACTCCATGTTCAAAAATTCTGAAATCTCCTTATCTGACAATAATCTCTTGGCTTTTCATATCTCTCTCTCATCTCATCCCTCCCTTTTTCATTTCTTCCCTTACATAACTATGTTCTTTATATATATATGGAGAGAGAGAGAGAGAGAGAGAGAGAGAGAGAGAGAGAGAGAGAGAGAGAGAGAGAGAGAGAGAGAGAGAGAAAGAATGACCACAAATACATTGACTCTTCAATTCTTTCCCAGGTCATCTCCTCTATACTATCCATACCCTCCTCATCTTGACTGGGGAACTACTTCAACTCTATACTGTCCTCCTCTTGAATCTTTAGTCCCCTTATCATATTGTTATTTATGCCCAACCAATACTCACTCAGCCTTGAATTACTCTCAGCATTTGTCACGGGTGCTGCTGAATGAGTGGAGAAAATCACACAACTATTCTGACTGTATTCACTACAATTTATGTTACATAACCTCAATTGGCCTCTCACTGCTCCTATGCATTCCTACTATATCTCCATTATCAACTTATTCTTCCATTCTCTAGTGGCTCTCCTAAAATTTTTCATCCTTCTTTTAAAAAATTATTTATTTAGAATATTTTCCATGGTTACATAATTCATAATTTTCCCCACCCTTCTTACTTACCCCTTCCCAGAGCTGACAAGCAATTCCACTGGTTTATACATGTATCATTGTTCAAAACCTATTTCCATATTATTCATATTTGCAATATTTTTTGCAAATTTTTTGCAAAATTTTAAAAATTTAATGCCAAAATCCCAATCATATCCCCATTGAACCATGTGATAGATCTTATGTTTTTCTTTTTTGTTTCTACTCCCACAGTTCTTTCTCTAGATGTGGATAGCATTCTTTCTTATAAGTTCCTTACTATTGTCCTAGATTATTGCATTGACTCTAGTAGAAAAGTCTATTACATTCAATTGTGCCACAGTGTATCAATATCTGTTAACAACATTCTACTGGTTCTACTCCTTTAGCTCTGTACCACTTCTTGGAGGTCTTTCCAGTTCGCATTGAAATCCTCCAGTTCATCATTCCTTTCAGCACAATAGTATTCCATCACTATCAGATAGCAGTTTCTTTAGCCATTCCCCAATTGAGGGATACTCCTTCATTTTTGAAATTTTTGCCACTACAAAGAGCATAGATATAAATATTTGTGTACAAGTATTTTTCCTTATTATCTTTTTGTGGTATAAACCCAGCAGTGATATGGCTGGATCAAAGGGCAGGCAATCTTTTAAAGCCCTTTGGGCATAATTCCCCTCTAGAATGGTTGAATTAATTCACAACTCCACCAGCAGTGTCCCATTTTTGCTACATCCCCTCCATTTATCGCTTTCCTTTTCTGTAATATTGGAGAGTCTGCTGGGTGTGAGGTGGTACTTTTTTTGATTTTGATTTCTCTAATCAGGAGGGATTTAGAACCCTTTTTCATGTGATTATTTATAGTTTTAATTTCTTCATTGGAGAACTGCCTATTCATATCCCTTGACCATTTGTCAATTGGGGAATGGCTAGATTTTTCATAAATTTGACTCATATTTGGGAAATTAAACCTTTGTCAGAGTCTTTTGTTATAAAAATATTTTCCCAGTTTGTTGTTTTCCTTCTTATTTTGGTTGCATTGGCTTTGTTTGTGCAAACCTAATTAGCTGCCAAATTCAATGACTTTTTTTTCAGACTTCATTCTCCTTGATCTCTCTGCAGTCTTTGTCACTGTTGATCACTCTTTCCTACTTTCTTCTCTCTAGGTTTTCAGGACACCATTCTCTTCTGGTTTCTACCTTGCCTTTTTGTCCCCTCTTTCTTTTATTTTCTTTACTGGATGCTCCTCCAGATCATACCCTCTAATGGTAGGTGTCTCTCAGTCTGGTGTTCCAGGTTCCTGGACAGACTTCTTTTCTCCATCTATATTTCTTCACTTGGTGGTCTTATCAGCTCTCATGGACTTAATTAGTATCTCTCTACTGATGATTCTCAAATCCACCTTTCTCACCCCAATCTCTTCAACGATATCTAATCTTGCAACTACAATTGCCTAGATGCCCAGTAGATAGTTTAATTTCAATATATCCAAAACAAAACCCATTACCCTTCCTCCATAAACCCTCTTCACTTCCTACTTTCTCTATTACTGTAGAGGGCAACATCATCTTCTCAAGTCCTCAAACTTACAATCTAGGAGTCACTGGGTATTCATCACTATTGTCCCCTCCCTGCCCCCATATCTAAACTGTTGCAAAGGCCTATTGATTTCATCTTTGCAAATACTCTCAACTACCGCTTTTTTCTTCTTTTTATGTCACCACCTCTCTAGTGCAGGTCCTCGTCACCTCACACTTTGATTACTGCAGTTAGCTTGCTGATGGGTCTGCCTGCCTCAAGTCTTTTCCCATTCCATTCCATTCTCCATTCTGTCACTAGAGTGATTTTCCTAAAGTATAAGTTTGATTATGCTCCCTTCATCCCACACACAAACTCAATACACTCTAGTGGCTTGCTACTTTCTTTAGAAGCAAATACATAAGACTCTATTTGGCATTCAAAACCCTTTATAATATAGTTTCCCTCTTATCTCTCCAGTCTTATTATATCTTTCTTTTTTTTCTCCTATTTTATAAAATTTATTACTAGGTATTTCAGTTGCTCCCCTCCCCATACCATTGAAGGCATCACCTGACATAAAGATGTATATATGAGATGATATCTCAGAATTGTTTTGATTTGCATGTCTGTAATCAGTAGTGATTTAGAGCATTTTTCATATGTCTATATCTGTCTTTGATTTCTTTATCCAAAAACTGTCTGTTCATATTTTTTTGCCCATTCATTAGTTAGAGGATGGCTTTTATTCTTATAAAATTGTCAAGGTTCTCTTTATGCTTTAGATGTGACACCTCTATTCAAAAATCTGTCTATATATATCCCCCCTCTAATTTTTTACTTTCCTTCTAATTGTTGCTGTTAATTTTATTTGCATGTAAACTTTTAAATTTAATGTAATCAGAATTATAAATTTTATAATCACAATGCTCTGTATTTCTTGTTAACTTGTAAATTCTTCTCCTATCCATAAATCTGATAGGTAACATGTTTTCTACTCTTCTAATTTGCTCCTACCTTCTTTTGTCTCTAGGCCATGTATCCATTTTGATCTTATCTTAGTGAATAATATAAGATGTTGGCCAATACCCTCTCTTTGCCAAACTACTTTCCAGTTGTCCCAGCATTTTTTACCAGAAGGGGGTTCTTATCCCCCAAACTTGGATCTATACATTTGTCAAATGCAAGGTTACTATAACCTTATATTATGTTTGATCTGATTTATTCCCTTGCTTAACTCTTCTATTTCTTAGCTAGTATCAGATAGTTTTTTAAAAAATTATTTAATTAATTAATTTAGAATATTTTTCTATAGTTACAAGATTCATGTTCTTTCTCTGCCATCCCCCCAAACCCTCCCTTAGCTGACACATGATTCCTCTGGGGTTTTACATGTGTCATTGATCAAGACCCATTTCCATACCATTGATATTTGCACTAAGGTGTTCATTTAGAGTCTATATACACATTGACCCTTGTGGTCAAGCAATTGTTTTTCTTCTGCATTTCTACTCCCACAGTCCTTCCTCTGAATATGGATAGCATTCTTTCTTATAAGTCCCTCAGAATTGTCTTTGATCATTGCACTGCTGCTAATAGAGAAGTCCATTACATTCAGTTATACCACAGTGCATCAGACTCTGTGTACAATGTTCTCCTGATTCTGTTCCTTTCACTCTGCATCAATTTCTGGAGGTCATTACAGTTCACATGGAAGTCCTTCAGTTCATTATTACTTTGAATATAATAGTATTCCATCACCAATAGATACCATAATTTGTTCAGTCATTCCCAATTTAATGACATCCCCATATTTTCCAATTTTTTGCCACCACAAAGAGTGCAGCTATGAATATTTTGGTACAAGTCTTTTTCCTTATGATTTCTTTAGGGTACAAACCCAGCAGTACTATGGCTGGATCAAAGGGTAGGAAGTCCTTTATCACCTTTTGGGCATAGTTCCAAATTGCCATTTATAATGGCTAGATCAATTCACAATTCCACCAGCAATGTAATAATGTCCCAATTTTGCCACATCCCCTCCAACATTTGTGACTTTCCTTTGCTGTCATGTTGGCCAATCTGCTAGGTGTGAGGTGGTACTTCAGACTTGTTTTGATTTGCATTTCTCTGATTCTAAGAGATTTAGAACACTTTTTCATGTGTTTATTGATACTTTTGGTTTCTTCAATCTGAAAATTGCTTATTCATGTCCCTTGTCCATTTATCAATTGGGGAATGGCTTGATTTTTTGGTACAATTGATTTAGCTCTTTCTAAATTTGAGTAATTAGGCATTTATCAGAGATTTTTGTTATGAAGAATTTCCCCCCAATTTGTTGTTTCCCTTCTAATTTTGGTTGCATTGTGTTTGTTTGTACAAGAACTTTTTAATTTAATATAATCAAAATTATTTATTTTACATTTTGTAATTTTTCTTATTCTTGCTTGTTCTTAAAATCTTTCCTTTCCCAAAGATATGACCAGTATACTATTCTGTGTTTACCTAATTTACTTATAGTTTCCTTCTTTATATTCAAGTCATTCACCCATTCTGAGGTTATCTTGGTGTATGGTGTGAGATGTTGATCCAAACCTAGTCTCTCCCATACTGTCTTCCAATTTTCCCAGCATTTTTTTTATTAAATACTGGATTTTTGTCCCAAAAGATGGAATCTTTGGGCTTATCATCTACTGTCTTGCTGAGATCACTTACCCCAAGTCTATTTCACTAATCCTCCCTTCTGTCTTTTAGCCAGTACCATATTGTTTTGATGACCACTGCTTTATAGTATAGTTTGAGATCTGGGACTGCTAGGCCACCTTCTTTCACATTTTTTTTTCATTATTTCCCTGGATAGCCTTGATCTTTTGTTCTTCCAAGTGAACTTTGTTATGTTTTTTTTTTCTAATTTAGTAAAAAAGTTTCAATGGGTATGGCATTAAATGAATAAATAAGTTTCGGTAGCATTGTCATTTCTATTATTTTAGCTTGACCTACCCAAGAGCAACTAATGTTTTTCCAATTATTTAGATCTAGTTTTAATTGTGTGGAAAGTGTTTTGTAGTTGTGTTCAAATCAATCCTGTGTTTGTGTTGGCAGATAGATTCCTAAATATTTTAGGGTGATTTTTAAATGGAATTTTTCTTTCTAACTCTTGCTGCTGAGATGTGTTGGAAATATATAGAAATGTTAATGACTTATGTGGGTTTATTTTGTATCCTGCAACTTTGCTAAAGTTGTTGATTAATTTCACTAGCTTTTTAGTTGATTCTCTAGGATTCTTTAAGTAGACCATCATATCATCTGCAAAGAGTGATAGCTTAGTCTCCTCATTACCTATTTCAATACCTTCAATTTCTTTTTCTTCTCTAATTGCTACTGCTAGTGTTTCTAGTACGATGCTAAATAATGTAGGTGATAATGGGCATCCTTGTTTCACTCCTCATCTTCTTTGGAAGGTTTCTAATTTATCCCCATTGTAGATGATGTTTGCTGATGGTTTTAGATATATACTCTTTATTATTCTTAGGAAAGGCTCCTCTATTCCTATGCTTTCAAGTGTTTTCAATAGGAATGTGTTATATTTTGTCAAAGGTTTATTTTTCTGCATCTATTGAGATAATGATGTGATTTTTGTTGGTTTGCTTGTTGATATGGTCAATTATGTGAATGGTTTTCCTAATATTGAACCATCTTTGCATTCCCAGTATAAATCCCTCCTGTTCATAATGAATAACCCTCATGATCACTTGCTGGATTCTTTTTGCTAGTGTTCTATTTAAGATTTTTGCATGTATGCTCATTAAGGAGATTGGTCTATAGTTTCTTTCTCTGTTTTTGACCTGCCTGACTTTGGGATCAGTACCATATTTGTGTCATAGAAGGAATTTGGTAGAACTCCTTCTTTGCTTATTCTGTCAAATAGTTTGCATAATATTGGGATTAGTTGTTCTTTGAATGTTTGATAGAATTCACTTATGAATCCATCAGGCCCTGGGGATTTTTTCTTAGAGTTCTTTAATGGCATGCTCAATTTCTTTTTCTGACACAGGATTACTTAATTATTCCATTTCTTCTTCTGTTAATCTAGGCAATTTATATTTTTACAAATATTCATCTATATCATCTAGATTGCCATATTTATTAACATATAATTGGGCAAAGTTGTTTTTAATTATTGATTTAATTTCCTCTTCATTAGAGGTGAGGTCTCCCTTTTCATCTTGGATACTGTTAATTTCATTTTCTTCTTTCCTTTTTATTAATAGATTGACCAGGACTTTGTCTATTTTATTTGTTTTTTTTTTCAAAATAGCTTCTAGTCTTATTTATTAATTCAACAGTTCTTTCATTTTTTATTTTATTAATTTCTCCTTTAATTTTTAGGATTTCTATTTCAATTTTCATCTGGGGATTTAAATTTTTTTCCCTTTCAAGTTTTTTGATTTGCATGCCTGATTCCTTGACCTCTGCCCTCCCTAATTTGTTAATATATGAACTCAAGGATATAAATTTCCCCCTGAGTACTGCTTTGCCTGCACCCAATAGATTTTGAAAGAATGTCTCATCATTGCCATATTTTTCAATGAAATAATTGTTTCTATGATTTGTTCTTTAACCAATTTTGGAGAACCATATAATTTAATTTCTAATTAATATTTTTTGGCTCTCCATGTATCCTGACTATTTATTATTTTTATTGCATCATGATCTGAAAAGATTGCATTAATTATTTATGCTTTTTTGTACTTGTTTGCCATGGTTTTATGCCTTAGTACATGGTCAATCTTTGTGAATGTACCATGTGCTCCTGAAAAGAAATTATATTCCTTTTTGTCCCTATTTATTTTTCTCCATATATCTATAAGCTCTAATTGTTCTAAGATTTCATTCACATATCTCACCTCTTCCTTATTTATTTTTTGTTTTGAGTTATCTAGATCTGATAGAGGAAGTTTCAAGTCTCCCACTAGTATAGTTTTACTGTCCATTTCATCATTGAGCTCCACTAGTTTCTCTTTTAGAAATGTAGATGCTATACCATTTGGTGCATACATGTTGAGCACTGATATTTCCTCATTGTCTATACTGCCTTTCATCAGGATGTAATTACCTTCCCTATCTCTTTTAATCAGATCTTTTTTTACTTTGGTTTTGTCAGATAGCATGATTGCAACTCCTTCCTTCTTTTTCTCAGTTGAGGCCCAATAGATTTTGCTTAAGCCTTTAATCCTTACCCTGTGGGTAGCTACCTGTCTCCTGTGTGTTTATTCTAGACAATGTATGTTAGGGTTTTGGTTTCTCATCCACTCTGCTATTTGCTTACATTTAATGGATGAGTTCATTCTGTTCACATTCAGAGTTATGATTGCCACTTGTGTATTTCCTAACATTTTGATATCCTTTCCTAGTTCTGTCCTTTCTTCTTTTGATATATCCTTTTAAACCAGTGGTTTATTTTTAATCAGTCATCCTAATCCTCACCCTTATTATACTTCCCTTTCTTCCCCCTCCCTTTTGTTCCCTTTCTTCTTATTTTTTAGTGTCTATTAAGTTCCTTCCCCTCTCTCTTTCCTTCCCTTTTCCCCACCCCACTCCCCACCTTAGTTTTTCCCTTTTCACTTTCCCTGTAGGGTAAGATAGAATTTAATGCCCCAATAGATCTAGATGCTCTACCTTCTCAGAATTGGTTTCACTGAGAGTAAGTTTTAAGTATTACCTATTAGCACTCTCTTCCTCTCCTACTTATTTTATTATTCTTTCCCTCCCCTTCCCATGTGCCTCTTTGTGTGATATAGATTATCCTATTTATCTTATTCCTTCAAGTATCTCTTGGTGCCATCTTCTATTTCCCCCTCCCTTTTTCTTTTTTTGAATATCATCTTAGACCACTTATTACCCCAATCTCTACCTATGAATGATTCTTTTAATTACCATAATAGTAGTGAATATAATTTTTAGAGTTACAAATAATAATTTTCCATATATTAATATAAATAATTTGATCTTCTTGAACGCTTTAAGGAAGAAAGTTTGAATAAAAACATTTTTTGCCCTTTTCCCTCTCTTTCTTATTTACCTTTTCATGTTTCTTTTGATTTTTGTGTTTGGATATCAAACTTTCTGCTTAGTTCTGGTATTTTCTTAGCAAATACTTGGAAATCTTTTATTTTGTTGAATGCCCAAACTTTTCCCTAGAAGTACATAGTCAGTTTTGATGGGTGGGTGATCCATGATTGAAGACCCAATTCTGTTGCCTTTCTGAATATCATATTCCAAGCCTTGTGGTCCTTTATTGTTGAAGCTTCCAGAGCTTGTGTAATCCTTATTGGTGTTCCTTGATATCTGAATTGTCTCTTTTTGGCTTCTTGTGAATTTTTTCCTTAGCTTGTAGGGTCTTGAATTTGGCTATTACATTCCTGGGGGTTGTCTTTTGAGGATTTAGTGTAGAGCATGTTCTATCTCTTTCACTGTCTATTTTGCCATCTTGTTCAAGAACAGTCAGGCAGTTTTCTTGGATAATTTCTTGTGATATGATGTCAAGATTTCTGCTTATTTCTGGGTTTTCAGGTAGACCGATTATTCTCAAATTGTCTCTTTGAGACTGGTTGCCATGTTCTATCATTTTGTCAGTGAGATATTGTAGGTTTCCTTCTATTTTGTCAGTCTTTTGACTTTGCTTTATTAATTTTTGCTGTTTCATGAGATTATTGGATTCCAATTGTCCAATTCTAATCATTAAGGAGTGACTTCCACTATAATCTTTTGATTTTCCTTTTTGGTTTGGTCTATCCTGATTTTCATAGCTTCTAGTTGGGAGTTCCTGTCTTTTAAATTGTTATTTTCTTTTTGAACTATTTCCCACTTTTCTTGCCAGAGGGCTTTCATCTTTTTGATAAACTCCAATTTAAATTTTTCAAGAACATGTGGCCAATTTCCATTTTTGGAAGGTTTTGGTGCATTTATTTGTATTTCCTCTTCTGCTATTTCCTCTGTAGTCTGGATTTTTTTCCTCCATAAAAATTACCAGGGTCAATGACTTCTTGTTTTTCTTGGTGTTAAGAAGTTGTTATTCCTGGGCACTGTTTGCCATCACTGTGCTGGATTTTCCTTCCCTTTCTAGTCAGAAGTCTGAGTGAGGAGGATAGGCTTTTGGTTTATGGAGCTAAGGAGCTTGGCTTTTGCCTGAGGCCACCTCTCCAGTCTCTGCAGCTTCTACTGTTTTCCTCCCTTGTCTGCACTAACTCCATGACCAAGGTCTGTGCTCTTGAGCCTGCTAGGGTCTCAAGTCTAACCTCTCTCAGAGTAGGTCTTTGGTGATCTTACTCAGTTGCCAAGGACCCAGAGGTGCCCCTCACTTAATCCAGAGCTGCCCCTTACTTGCTCCCTCACTGATTCTAGTGCACTGGCTCTGACTCTAGAGCACTGGCTCCATGTGAGAAGTGGCAGGGGGAGGGTTGATCAGCTTGCATTTTGGTGAAAGCTATTTCACCCCCTTATAATGTGGATATGCCCAAATCCCACGTACTTTCAATGCTATGCCCTACTGTGGATTCCCTTTGTTCATATGTATTTGTTTTTTGGGGGGACTTTAAGGTAGTATATATTGGTAGGTGATGAGGAGAGAAAGAGTCCTGCATCTACACTGCTGCCATGTTAACCTGGACGTCCTCCACCAGATAGTTTTGATAATACAGAGAATACAGTTGAAAATCTGGTCCTGGTAGATCTCCTTCCTTTATAATTTTTTTTCATTAATTTATTTACTATTCTTGCTCTTTTATACTTCCAAAGGAATTTTTTCATTTCATTTCAATTTTTTCATAACTTAAAATTGGTAAGGCAATGAATAGGCAGATTAGTTTAGGTAGGCTATCATTTTAATTATTTTGGTTCCACTTCCCTGTGAAAAAAATGTTTCTCCAAATATTTCAATTTGACTTTATTTGTGTAAAGAGTGTTTTATAATTTTGATCATATTTTGGCAAGTATACGCCTAGGTATTTTATTCTGTCTATAGTTATTTTAAGTGGAGTATTTGTATATTCTTTAAACCCTTACATTGCATCTTAGAATCAATACTGTATATTGTTTCTAAGAAAGAAGAGTGATAACGGCTAGGCAATGGGGGTTAAGTGACTTGCCCAGGGTAACAAAGCTGGGAAGTGTATGAGGCCAGATTTGAAACTAGGACCTCCCTTCTCTAGACATGACTTTCAATCCACTGAGCTACTCAGATGGCCCCTTCTTTATCTTCTTGAAAGACTTTGATAGTGACATATAGAAATGTTGGTGATTCATGTGGGTTTATTTTATATCCTACTACTTTGCAAAAATTATTGATAATTTCAACCAACTTTTTAGTTGAATCTCTAGAATTTTCTATATATACATTATATTATATGCAAGAGATAGTTTTATTATTCTTTGCCCATTCTGATCCTTTCAATTTCTTTTTCTTCCCTTATGTTGCTCGCATTTCTAATACTATATTAAATAATATTGGTGATAATGGGCATTTTTGTTTCACTTCTGATCTTAATGGAAAGGCTTTTAGTTCATTCCCATTCCAAATAATACTTGCTGATAGTTTTAGGTAAATGCTTCATATCATTTCCTAAGATAAAATCCATTTATGCCTGTTCTTTACAGTGTTTTAAATAGGAATGAGTATTGCATTTTGTCAAAGGTTGATCTGCATTGATTTATATAAGAATATGATTTTTGTTACTTTTTAGGAATATAAAAATTATGTTTAAAATTTCCCTTATATTGAACTAACTTTCCATTCTAATATAAATCCTCTTTAGTCTAAATGTATAATATTTGTGATATTTTGTTTTGATTTAACTAGTGTTTTATTTAGGTTTTTGTATCTATATTCAATAATGAAATTGATCTATTATTTTCTTTTTCTGATTTTGATCTTTCTGGTTTAGATATTAGCATGATATCTGTTTTGCAAAAGGAGTTTGGTCAGATTCCCTCTTTACCTATTGTTTATAATATTTTATTTAATACTAGAACTAATTGATCTTTAAACTCACTTGTAAATCCATCTGGTCCTAATACATTTATTTTAGGTGACAACATTTGTATAACCCAGTGGAACTGCTTGTAGGTTCTGGGAGAGGGGAGGCAAGAGGAGAGGAAAAGAAAATGAATCATGTAAACATGGAAAATCTTTAAAATTAATTAATTAATTAATAAAAATAAAGGTTGATAGAATTTAAAAATAGTTTTATTTAGATATTTTATTGCTTCCTCTAATAGACTAGGCATTTTATATTTTTATTGGCATTTTTTCCATTTCACTTACATTGCTAACTCTGCGGGCATATAATTAAACAAAATAACTCCTAATAATTTTATTTTCATTGGTGATATATTCACTACTTTCATCTTTAATGCTAGGGATTTCATTTTTCTCTCTCTTTAAAAATCATATTAAGCAATGATTTATCTATTTTGTTGAATTTTTTCATAAAACCAACTTAGTTTTAAGTTTTAGCTCATTAAACATTTTTTAAATTAAATTAACTTTTTTATTTTAATTCAATTAATTTAATTCAATGGCTTTCATATGTTCAATTTTATTGACCTCACCTTTGATTTTAAGGATTTACAATTTGGTAGTCAGTTGAAGATTTCTATTTTATTCTTTTAAATGACTTTCCCGATTCATTTATCTGTTTTTTTCCTCTGTTTTATTATAATAGGTTTTTAGAGATATATGCTTTTCCTGTATCCCATAGGTTTGGGTATGTTTTCTCATTATTATCATTCTCTTTAATTAAATTACTTACTATTTGTAGAATTTGTTGTTTTCTTTTAACCCAGTCATTCTTTAAGATTAAGTTATTTAGACTTCAATTAATTTTTGTTTTGTGTTTCTATGGTTCTTATTATATATTTTATTGCATTATGATCTGCTTTTTCTGCTTTTCTACATTTAACTATAACGTTTTTGTGCTTAAATACATAGCCATTCTTTGTAAAGGGTAAAATTAGGGTTGTTGACTGAATATATTATACTAGTGGTTGTCAAGGATTAAAATTCAATCCCAATAAAATACTTAAGTCAGTCTGGGATTTTTATGGTGGTTTAATTACAATAGAGGGAAGAAATTAAGAAGAAGAAGAGAGAGAAAGGGAATTGGACTGCTCTGGCAAGCCAGATAGGAGTTGGAGGTCAAGGAAAGGAAGAAAGGAGGAATCAGTCACCTCACCAAGGTCACAAAGGGAAGATGCCTCACCTAACCTATGCTACAGAGCTTCTCCCAGTCACCTCACTGGCAAACCACAAATGCCAAAACCCAACAAGAGCTGCAAGCATTCCAAAACACTGCTCAGTGCTCTCCATGCTGCCGACAGACACAAACATCTCCTCAAGTGAGAGAGAGGAAGTTATATGAAATATATAGACCATTCTTTATATCACTTCCTGCATCTCACATATGCCAATGGTAGCTTAAGCTTGACTTAAGACAGCCCAGGGGGTCTTTCAGTTGTTTATTATTTGTCACTTTCTAGCACATGCTGGTCATAGACCATCCTCTTCAACACTTAATCCTTAAGTAGGGGTGTATACATTCCTTGGTTGCTAAAATTCTAAAGACTAAGCAGAATGGCGAAAATCTAAAATTCACAATTGCTGAGAGGAAGGTCTACTCCTTTCTGTTTCTATTTGATTCTTTCCAGTATCTATCACATTTAACTTAGATACATTAAATTAGGATTCTATTTATCTCCTTGACTCTTTCTTGTTTATTTTTGTTCAAATTTATTTAGTTCTAAAAGGGGAAAATTTAAGTCTCCCACTATTATTGTTTTGTTATCTATTTCAACCTGTAACTCAGCTTTTTCTTTTTAAGAATTGGATGCTATAACAATTGATACATATTGGTTTAATATTGGTAATGCTTCATTTTTCATGGTAGCTTTTAATGACATATTTTCCCTGTTTATCTGTTTTGATTAAACCTATTTTAGTTTTAGCTTTGCCAGAGATCATGACCATACTCCTGATATGTACTCTGATCCAATGACACTGGCCTCCTAGCTGTTTCCTGAACAAGACATTCCATCCCTTGGCTCTGGGCAAGTACTCTGGCTACTCTCATACTTAGAATGCTCTCCCTTCTGTTCTCTAATCACTAACCTTCTTGGCTTCCTTTAAGTCCCAACTAAAATCTTCCCTTCTATTCCTAACTCCTCTTAAGTCTAGTACTATCTTTTAATTATTTCCTATTTATCCTTTTTTATAATTGCTGCGTTTTTACTTGTTTCAATATTTTCTTCCCCATTCAATTGTAAGCTTCTGGAAAGCAGGAACTATCTTTTGCCTCTTTTTGTATAACCAGTGCTTTGTTTAGAGCTTGGCACATAGAAGGCACTTAATAAATGTTTATTTACTGATTGATTCAGTTCAAGAACCCTTTGAAAGATTATGGGGACATAGACTTCCATTGGCCAGGACAATTTCTCTGGTTAATTCCTTAAAAATGATCAACTGCCATGCTGAATTATAGATCCATAGAAAGTCAAAGCTGAAGTGGACAACCAATATCACCTATTCCCACTTTTTCATTACAGATGAAAAAATTGCTTCTCAAATTGGACAACTTGTATGAATTCACTTAGTAAGTTCTAGTATTGGGAATTTTGCCTCCCACTCTAGTGCTGTGTCCCTTAATCTAACCAGTCTTGACCTGGACAACCTCCCTTGCAACTATAAGAACTTACAGAATGTGGGGCAGGCTCACCAGAGTACACCTGGCCCATGTGTTATTTTTGTCAATGCCTGCAACTCTTTTTCCTATCTTCCCATCAGGATTCCTGCCTCTTTTTCAGGTCAACAGACCTGGCTTCTACTTTTAGATTCATTACTCTCTATTTATATGATTTTGCGCAAACCATTTCATTTCTTAAGGGCCTCAGTTTCCTCTTATAAGAAATGGGGCTAATAGGGAGAGGTGGATTAGATGACATCTAAGGTTCTTTACATCTCTAATTCTATTCTTCTAAGTACCCTCTAAGATTTTTTTCCTTCATGAGTTATTTTAACTTTTAATTTTAGTCAGAGGGTCCATTGTCCATGTTTGACTATCATAACTATTTCAGTCTGTAACTTCTGAAATTAACACATGTCAAATCTATTTAGTGATGTTTACTATAGTGTTCCCTTCCTTTTTTTACCTCAATACTACAGTAAGGCTATGAGGAACAACTGAGAGATATAGAGTCTAGGATCATTTAAATTTCCTAGTTGCATCCAAAACAACATTCTGATTGTGATACTTTGTGAATGGGACTATTGCTCAGGATTTTGGGAAAGAGTCTATGTTTTTTGTATAATTTTAATATATGAGGGGGGATATAATATAGCGAAGGAAAAATTGGTGGTTAGCTTCTATTTAGTCTGCCTATTGGTCTAGCATTATGCCTGGGCAAACTTGTGAATTGATAGAATTTAGTTCTTAAAAGGATCTGAAAGAAAAAAAAAACACTAATCTATCTTACAAGTTAGAAAACTCAGGCCTAGAGACATATTTGTTTATGGGTAGAAACTAAGATTTGCACCTGTTTGTTTTACTATAAATTCAATGTGTTTCTCACTGTATTTAAAATTTAAATTTTTTCTTTCAATTGCCAATTAAGGAACTCAAATTTCTGACATGCTTTTGTTGTGCAGATCATATTATAATTTTTAAAATTCATTTATTTGGGCAGTAAGACATTCAAATTCTGTACTTCTGTGAACTCCATTGATATTGATATAATCTTCCAATGTCCTTTTGTAGATCTTTAATAAATTTCTCAAGTCATTTTTCAAATTTTTGTATTTGATATATGTATTACATATAGCTTCATCTCTCCTCCTTTAGTTCCCTACCACCCCCATGGCAATGGCTGCAGACTTTCTATTACATTTATCTACTAATTAAATTTTTTTCTGTCCAATATTTTGGAAGAATCCTTTATTTGTAATGGTTATAGCAGATAATGGCTTTTAAAAATTCCTCTGGGTATAATTGGCCTGTTAGTGGAGTTAATGCTATGAAATTCAAATGGAGCTTTTTACAATTGCAGTCTAATACATTCTGATCTTCTTTGTAAAAAATTTTGAAACACTAGTGTTTATAATAACTGGTGTTATTTTTGTATTCTATTTTATTATTGGGTATAATTTTAAGATTTTATAGCAAGCAAAAATTTATGACTTCATGGTTTTAAGTTCTTCCCTCTTCAGATTTTAGTAGCTTCTCAGTTTCATCTATTATTTTATTCATTTTGGGTTTAGGGATAGTTACTTTTATGATTGCCCTGCATCATTTAGTAATGGTTTATTATGTGAGTGTGTGTATGGCTAATGTTGGCAAAAAGCATTAAATACCTACATTGTTTCTCCAACAACATTGAAATATAATAGTTAAGTATACAATTCTTAAAGTGTGGTAAGGTATTGAGCTTGATTCTGAATGTCAGATGAGACCAGAAATCAAAGGCTTTCAAGGAAAAGACATTAAGAAAAAGAGAAATCAAGACTTCCAGGTAAACATGGCTGCAATCCATACGCGAATCACTTCCTCTCCCTGGCACTGAATGAAATAGACTAGCTCAAAAGAGCATAAAAATCATCTTTGGAAGAATGGAGGGTATCTCCAGTACCCCACAGGAATAAAGGCACGTGGGGTTTGAACATTGCCAAACTATAAGAAGGAGGAAAAGCTTGCACAAAAACATGAACTGAGCCACCCTCCTCCCCCCCACCTCCCCACTGAACCAGAGTAGGGGATCAGAGTGCTCACCAGGACAGCGAGTGAGTGAGGAACATCTCTGTCTGGGGGGGCACAACAGGGTCCTTGGGATCTAAAGACTGCTAGGAAATGATCTCTCAGGGCGGTTTCATGGGAGAAGCCTGCGCACTGGAGAGCGTGCAGATGGCAGGGCTCTTGTAAACTGCGAACAGTGAGGAGTCTTGAGAGTCTGTAAAAACTGCCTAAGGCCAAAGTGTTGCCCTTTGCTGCAGTGAGGGTGGGGGGAAAGCCAGGCTCCCTGGAAATTGACAGGGAATACCAGAGATCCAGCCCTCAGAATGGTTTTACAGGAGATTCCTGCACACCAGTGAGAAGAGATCACAGAGTAAGGGGGCGGCCACACTGAGCATAGGAGTGGGCATGCTAACAAACCTTGGAGGCTGGGAAGAACTACTCTGAGGCAACCTAAATCCACAGAAAACCTGCCCATATCACCCAGACCTCGGACCAAAAAGGAAAGGGGAAAATAACCACCAAAGGGATGGCTCACATGGCCCAAAATCAAGCCTCCAAGAAGAAAGGGGAAAAAAGTGACTATTGAAAACTTTTATGGTGGGCATGCCCAAGGAAAAGAAGAGAAAGAGGATGAAATCCAAACAAAATCAAGACATGCCCCCCAAAATGGAAATTATCCACAAGCTCTATAAGAACTCAAATTGGAACTTATCCAAAAGATGGAAACCTTCTGGAAACAAAAATGGGAGAAAGGAGGTCAGCAGTCTGATAGACAATACTTCACAATTGGAGAAAGAGCTGGAAGTCTCTAACAAAAGGGTAGAACAATCTGAAAAACAAATCCAGTCACTAAAGACCAGAAATAAGCAACTGGAAGTCAGTGAGCTTGCAAAACAGCAAGAATTAATAAAGCAAAGCCAAAAAATTAATGAATTAGAAGAAAACAAAATATCTTGCTGACAAGGTGAAAGACTAGGAAAACAGAGGAAGGAGAGACAACCTGAGAATCATTGGTCTGCCTGAAAAATCAGAGATAAACAAAAACAGCAATGCTACACAACAGGAGATTATAGAAGAAAATTGCCCACATGTTCTGGAGCAAGGGGGCAAAATAGAAATAGAAAGGGTTTATAGAACACCCTCTATACCAAATCCCCAAAAGACAACCCCCAGGAATGTAATTGCCAAATTCAAGAGCTTCCAAGCTGAGAAATCCTTCAAGAAGCCAAGAAGAGGAGCTTCAGATATAGAGGGGCCCCCATAAGGATCACTCATGACTTAGCAGCTAACATGCTAAGAGACCGCAAAGCAAGGAACACAATATTTAGAAAGGCAAGAGAGCTGGGTCTCCAACTAAAAATCAACTACCCATCAAAACTGACTATATACTTCCAGGGGAAAGTACAGGCATTCAACAAAATAGAAGATTTCCAAGTATTTGCTAAGAAAAGACCAGAACTGAGTGGAAAATTTGATATCCAATCACAGAAAGCAAGAGAAACAGGAAAAGGTAAATATAAAAGAAAGGGAAAAGGAGAAAACTCATCTTTTTCTTTAAGTCAAACTCTCTTCGATAAGGACTACATTTATATCAAATTATATATATTAAAATGTGGGGAAAATATATTGTGTAACTCAAAAATTGTATGCATCATAAGAGTAGTTAGAAGAATCATGCATAGGGAAAGATTAGGGCATCAAGAAGATTTGGTGAAAGGGGAGGGCAAAGAAAGAAAAAGGGAGGGGGGAATTGTTGATGATACTAAGATTTACTTCAAGAAATGGGGGGGAGAACTAAATAGAATAATCTTTCCCACACAAAGATACACATGGGAAGGGGAGGGGAAGAACTCTCATATGAGGAGAGAAAGAGAGCATGAAGTGGTATTTCTTAAACCTTACTCTCAGTGAAATCAACTCTGAGAGGGAAGAACATCTAGATCCATTGGGATCCTGAATTCTATCTTATCCAAAAGGGTAATAGAGAAAGGAAAATCAAGGAGGGGGAGGGGGAAGGGAGTATAAAAAGGGAGGGAAGGAGAGGGGGGAGGGGAAGGGAACATTAAAAAGGGAGGGGCTAGAAAGGGAAGCATATGAAGGGAGGGGACTAGGGGGACTGACCTAAAGTAAATCACTGGTTCAAAAGGTTATAGCTAAAGAAGAACTGTCAGAAATAGGGGAAGATATCAAAATGCCAGGGAATCCACAAGTGACAATCATAACTTTGAACATGAATGGGTTGAACTCACCCATAAAACATAGACAAATAGCAGATTGGATTAGAAACCCAAACCCTACCATATGGTGTCTTCAAGAAACACATATGAGGTGGGTTGATAACTCACAAGGTTAGAAATAAAGGATGGAGTAAAACCTTTTGGGCATCAACTGATAGAAGGCAGGAGTTTCAATCATGATATCTGACAAAGCCAAAGCAAAAATAGACCTGATCAAAAGGGATAGGGAAGGTAAATATATTCTGTTAAAAGGGAGTATAGACAATGAGGAATTATCACTAATCAATATGTATGCACCAAATGGTATAGCATCCAAATTTCTAATGTAGAAACTAGGAGAATTGAAGGATGAAATAGACAATAAAACCAAATTAGTGGGAGACTTGAACCAACCACTATCAAATATAGATAAATCAAACCAAAAAAATAAATAAGAAAGAGGTAAAAGAGGTGAATGAAATCTTAGAAAAATTAGAGTTAATAGACATATGGAGAAAAATAAATAGGGACAAAAAGGAATACACCTTCTTCTCAGCACCACATGGCACATTCACAAAAATAGATCATACACTAGGACACAGAAATATGGCATTCAATTGCAGAAAAGCAGAAATAATAAATGCAACCTTTTTAGATCATGAGGCAATAAAAATATTGATCAGTAAGGGTACATGGAGAGCCAAATAAAAAATTAATTGGAAATTAAATAATATGATACTCCAAAATCTGTTAGTTAGAAAAGAAATCATAGAAACAATTAATAATTTCATTGAGGAAAATGACAATGGTGAGACATCCTTTCAAACCTTAGGGGATACAGCCAAAGATGTACTCAGAGGAAAATTCATATCTTTGAGCGCATATTTTAACAACTTAGGGAGGACAGAGATCAATGAATTGGAAATGCAAATCAAAAAACTTGAATGCGAACAAATTAAAAACCCCCAGAAGAAAACCAAACTAGAGATCCTAAAAATTAAGGGAGAAATTAATAAAATTGAAAGCTATAGAACTATTGAACTAATAAACAAGACTAGAAGCTGGTACTTTGTAAAAACAGAAAAAATAGACAAAGTACTGGCCAATCTAATTTAAAAAAGGAAGGAAGAAAGGCAAATTAACAGCATCAAGGATAAAAATGGAGAACTCACCTCCAATGAAGAGGAAATTAAGACAATCATTAAAAACTACTTTGCCCAACTATATGGCAATAAATATACCAACCTAGGTGATATGGATGAATATTTACAAAAATGTAAATTGCCTAGACTAACAGAAGAAGAAACAGATTTCTTAAATAATTCCATATCAGAAAATGAAATCCAACAGGCCATCAAAGAACTTCCTAAGAAAAAATCCCCATCATCTGATGGATTCACAAGTGAATTCTATCAAATATTCACAGAACAGCTAATCCAAATACTATACAAACTATTTGACATAATAAGCAAAGAGGGAGTTCTACCAAATTCCTTTTATGACACAAACATGGTACTGATTCCAAAGCCAGGCAGGCCAAAAACAGAGAAAGAAAATTACAGACTAATCTCCCTAATGGATATAGATGCAAAAATCTTAAATAGGATACTAGCAAAAATACTCCAGGAAGTGATCAGAAGAGTCATTCACCATGATCAATTAGGATTTATACCAGGGATGCAGGGCTGGTTCAATATTAGGAATACCATCCACATAATTGACCATATCAACAAGCAAACCAAACAAAATCACATGATTATTTCAATAGATGCAGAAAAAGCCTTTGATAGAATACAACACCCATTCCTATTAAAAACACTAGAAAACATAGGCATAGAAAGGTAGTTCCTAAAAATAATAACCAGTATATATCTAAAACCATCAACTAATATCATCTGCAATGGGGATAATGCCATAGATGTAGTCCCAATAAGATCAGGAGTGAAACAAGGATGCCTATTATCACTTTTATTATTTGACATTGTACTAGAAACACTAGCAGTAGCAAATAGAGAAGAAAAAGAAATTGAAGGCATTAACATATGCAAGGAGGAGACCAAGTTATCACTCTTTGTGGATGACATGATGGTCTACTTAAAGAATCCTAGAGATTCAACCAAAAAGTTAATCAAAATAATCAACAACTTTAGTAAAGTTGCAGGATAGAAAATAAACCCACATACGTCATCAGTATTTCTATATATTTCCAACAAAACTCAGCAGCAAGAACTAGAATGAGAAATCCAATTCAAAATCACCTTAGACAAAATAAAATACCTAGGAATCTATCTCCCAAGACAAACACAGGAACTATAAGAACACAACTACAAACACTCTCCACACAACTAAAACTAGACTTGGACAATTATAAAAACATCAACTGCTCATGGGTAGGACGAGCCAATATAATAAAAATGTCAATCCTACCCAAACTTATTCATCTATTTAGTGCAATACCCATTGAACTTCCAAAAATTTTTTTTACTGATTTAGAAAAAAACATAACAAAGTTCATTTGGAAGAACAAAGGATCATGGATATCCAGGGAAATAATAAAAAAAAATACAAAGGAAGGGGGCCTTGCAGTCCCAGATCTCAGACTATATTATAAAGCAGCATTCGCCAAAACAATTTGGTACTGGCTAAGAGACAGAAAGGAGGATCAGTGGAATAGACTTGGGGTAAGTGACCTCAGTAAGACAGTATATGACAGACCCAAAGATCTCAGCTTTTGGGACAAAAATCCACTATTTCATAAAAACTGCTGGGAAAATTGGAAGACAGTTGTGGGAAAGATTAGGTTTAGATCAACACCTCACACCCTACACCAAGATAAATTCAAAATGGGTGAATGACTTGAACATAAAGAAGGAAAATATAAGAAAATTTGGTGATCACAGATTAGTATACATGTCAGACCTTTGGGAAGGGAAATATTTTAAAACCAAGCAAGACTTAGAAAGAGTTACAAAATGCAAAATAAATAATCTAGATTACATCAAATTAAAAAGTTTTTGTACAAACAAAATCAATGTAACCAAAATCAGAAGGGTAGCAACAAATTGGGAAACAATCCTCATAAAAACCTCAGACAAAGGTTTAATTACTCAAATTTACAAAGAGCTGTATCAATTGTACAAAAAATCAAGCCAGTCTCCAATTTATAAGTGGGCATGGGACATGAATAGGCCGTTTTCAGATAAAGAAATCAACACTATTAATAGGCACATGAGAAAGTGTTCTAAATCTCTTATAATCAGAGAGATGCAAATTAAAACAACTCTGAGGTATCACCTCACACCTAGCAGATTGGCTAACATGACAGCAAAGGAAAGTAATGAATGCTGGAGGGGATGTGGCAAAGTAGGGACACTAATCCACTGCTGGTGGAATGCTGAAGTGATCCAACCATTCTGGAAGGCAATTTGGAACTATGCCCAAAGGGCGCTAAAAGAATGTCTGCCCTATGATCCAGCCATAACACTGCTGGGCTTGTACCCCAAAGAGATAATAAGGAAAAAAGACTTGTACAAGAATATTCATAGCTGCACTCTTTGTGGTGGCCAAAAATTGGAAAATGAGGGGATGCCCTTCAGTTGGAGAATGGCTGAACAAATTGTGGTATATGTTGGTGATAGAATACTATTGTGCTAAAAGGAATAATAAAGTGGAGGAATTCCATGGAGACTGGAACAACCTCCAGGAAGTGATGCAGAGCAAAAGGAGCAGAACCAGGAAAACATTGTATACAGAGACTGACACACTGTGGTACAATTGAATGTAATGGAATTTTCCATTAGTGTCAATGCAATGTCCCTGAACAATCTGCAGGGATCTAGGAGAAAAAAAAAAACACTATCCACAAGCAGAGGACAAACTGTGGGAGTAAAATCACCGAGTTAAAGCAACTGCTAGACTACAGAGGTTGATGGGATATGACTGAGGAGAGACTCTGAACACTCTAATGCAAATACCAACAACATGGAAATGGGTTCAAATCAAAAACACTTGCGATACCCAGTGGAATCACATGTCGGCTAAGGGATAGGTGCGGTGGGGGGGAGAAGATGATCTTTGTCTCCAAAGAATAATGCTCAGAAATGACCAAATAAAATAATGTTATAAAAAATAAATATAAAAAAAGAAAAAGAGAGATCTAAGGTTTTATTAAGTGCCTGACTGGCATCCTGAAGTCAAAGCTTAAGAGGAAGAAAACAATTAAAGTAATAAATACTTTCCAGTCTTAGTGGTATTACCTTTGGCATAGTATAATTGATCACATTGGTTCTTTGAAGCTATCTAAACAAGGCCCATGCATTAACAAAATACAGGGTTCCTATTCCAAGGCAATTATATCATGATTAATACTTTCTCATCAAAAGAAGATTATAGAAGCTTCAGAATACGCAAGTGCTTTAAGGGGTTAAAATTTATAGAAATATTTTTGTTACAAATAAATTTAATTTACTAAATTAACACTTATAAAATCTGCATATGTTAAGTGCAGCTGAAAATGATTTATCCCCAGGGAGAAGGTAAGCTTCAAGAATGGCATCAAGAGGCCCTTCATGGGTAACATCTATAAGAATACAACCAACAATATATACACAAAGAAACACTTAACAAATGACTGATTCTTGCTGATTTGAGTATAAAAACAGAGGGGTATATGATAAAGATGCAGGAATAGGTCATAAGCACTAGAAATTACATGAAGATTATTTTAAGGAGTCTTGACTTATTGATTTCTTGGCAATTGATTGAATTATACAGTAAAATTGTAGAAACTTGAATTCTATCATTTTAAGTTACCAAACATTAATATTTACTAAGTACCTAGAAAGATACAACCATTAGGCCTGAATTATAAATCAGACATTTGTTATGATTTATAAATTCATAGACAACACTTCTTTAAACTCCAGATACAAACTCTGAAATATTCTTCAGAATCCAGCTCATTATCCCAGATAAAATGGTTACCCAGATATAACACAGGTCAATAAAAATTGATGACCATTTTAATAGATATCACCAAAGGAACAATTTGTGAACATGACATTCCTGGAATCTTATCTGCTTCCAGAGTCATCCTCAAAATGCTTTCTACAAATCTAGAGAGGATGAGTATACATCTTAATACTTTAATTGAATTATAAAAAGTATCATTTTTATCTATCCACTTGACTATTTTGCAATACTTTGCAAAATTTTAAATATAGAAAAAAATTGGCAGGATAATAAATTTTTATCCAGTATCATTTTTGAACTCTATAAAAAAGGTAAGAAATATATGATTGATATTTATAATAGAAAATAATATTTACACAGTACTTAATAATTACATTAGTAATAATAATAATATGAATAGTGGTTTATAAAATATCCTACTTTTTTCACAATAACCCTCTCAAGCAGATGCTGTTAGTAAAGAAACTGCAACTGAGAAGTTAAGTAACTTGATGAAAGTCAATTACTCAATCAATATGCATTTATTAAATACTATATATTAAGTATTATGTTAAATATAAGAATTATGAATAGAAAAAATTAACCAATATAGACTCAAGGAGCTAACATCTCTCAATGTCACATGGTAAAGATAATTGGTGCACACACAATGCTTTCTTATTTGTTTGACTTATCATTAGTAGTTTCCTCAGCTTTCAGTGTGATGATAATGATAATCAAAAGAAAACAAATAGTAATGTGAGTTCTGAAGCTTTAACCTGATTATATTAGAATGTGATCCACCAAATTTAAATGAATTTCTTCAGGACCTGGGACAAATGAGTATCATAGGTATTGTCAACATAGACATACTTTGCCCATGATCTGTGTGGCAAAAACAATGGATATATAATGACCTACAGTTCCCCATTTCCCTTCCTTGCCCTTAAGTGAATGATCTGTTATCTGTTCCATCCAGAATAGGGAGCATAGAGAGATGCTGTTGATTTTTGCCATTTTACCTTTGGACTTTGAGATAGTTAGGAGAGAATCTCTAGGAAGTCACACAGGAGTTAGCTGCTGAATGCTGCTGTTGCATCAGAGGTCCCTTCTGGGAGAAGAGCCAGGAGAGCTGAGCAGACAGGTGATTTGGACATGTCAAATTAGAAACACATCTGAAAACTGCGGTAGCTGAATTATCAATTCAATCTCCCTTCCCCACCAAATCACAATTCCCCGACCCCCAATTTCTTCTTTGCCTTTTCTGTGACTCATAGTTAGGATTTGGACACCAGTGCCAACCCCTTTTCCTTGGCAAGTAGGTGTGGCATAAAAGTCTATGGTATGTTCAGGGCAGGTTCAATGTAAGAACACAGCATATTTCTTTTCCATATTTTTAAAATGTAAAACCATGTGGTTATAGAAAAGTAGATAGATTATATAATATAAATATACAGAGTTGTGTCTGAACTGAGAAATTTCCCAGATGTGCAGTAGTGGTCATAATTATAGAGCCTCATCTTATTTTACGTTTTTGAGCACTATTTCATAGTAATTTCTAGTTACAAATTTGGAACTCAGTAATCAAGAATTTCTTGTTTGTTTGAAGCTCCTTAGATTGGTTAGGACAGAAAGTTCCCTGTGTCCAGTACTTGATGGTATTTTACTTCCTTGCTGATAACCTATTTTTGTTTAATGAAAGGCAACCTGTGAACTGATATAAGTTTCTAAAGTTGTTGAAGCAATCATAAGGGGCCAGAGACCCTATGAGTATGTTATTCAGCATGTGCATTGCTTATTGCCTTAGGGAAACTGGATGTAAGCACACAAGTAGGTTGGCATAAAAGTACACAGAGATATATCAGTAATATCTTCAAGTAGGCAGAATGCAAATGATCCTAAAGATACACTGGGAAAAGTACTGATTCTGTCAAAAGAATTTATCAGCTGACTCTATTAGGCAGCATTCTAAGCTAAGAAATAATCAGTTCTGGTGAACCAGGGTTAACAGATATTTTATTGGATTGTTAGAGGTCTTTCCAATCCTTTTCTTTCTTCTATATAGTTTTATTTATAACATATTCTAGGAAGCTGAGCTAGGAAAATATTTGTTATTTACTAAAACAAATTGCACATCTTTTTTGTTTTCTATTCACTTTGATGAAGATCCTTATTTTATATCCTGGATCTATTTTAGTGTGTATTCAGCAGATGTTTGTTTAGAACATCCAGATTCCGTTAATTTTTTACCTTCACTACTAGAAACATAATCCAAAATAGTTAACAGAATCCTATAAACAATAAATATTGTATGAAGAAAAATTTAGTTAGATATAGAAAAAATCTTTGACAGAATTTAGAGCCTTTTCATGTTAAATAGCCTAAGTTCATAAAGTTTTAATATGATCACAAGTATATATATAAAAACAACCTAAGAGCAAGCAAGGATGATTTGCAAAAGAAGAAGGTTGGAAGCTTTCTCAGTACGAACAGGGATAAAACAAGGATGCTGACTCTCTATTATCATTGGATAGATTTCTAAAAGTATTAGTTATAGCAACAAGACAAGAAAATAAAACTAAAGGTAAAAATATGAAGATGACACACAGAGATTCAAGGTAAAAGGCTGGAGCAGAATTGATTATGCATCATCTAAAGTAAAAAATAAAGTGGGAGTAGCAATCATGATACCAGACAAAGGCAAATTAGAAATTGATATGATTAAAAGAGATAAGGAAGGAAATTACATTTTGTTTAAAAGTAATATAAACAATAAAGTAATATCATTACTAAACATTTATGCACAAAATGGTATAGGATCTAGATTTCTAAAGGAAAAATTAAAGCAGCTCAAGAAAGATATAGGTAGCAAGACTATACTAGTGGGGGATCTCAACCTTATCCTTTCAGAACCAGATAAATTGAACCAAAAAATAAATAAGAAAGAAGTAAGGGAAGTAAATGAAATGCTAGAAAACTTCTAACTTCTAAATTTTAGTTGATCAAGATCTGGAGAAAACTGAACAGGGATAAAAAGGAATATACCTTCTAAGCAGTATGTGAATTTTAGATTTACTCCACCCTGCTTAGTCTAACAAAACAGAAATGTTTACACCCCTATGTAAGGATTAAGTATTGAGAAGGATGGCCTATGACAGACATGTGCTAGCAAATGACAAATCAGAAACAACTGACAGACCCCTGGGCTGTCCTAAGTCAAGCTTAAGCTACCATTGGTACATATGAGATGCAGGAAAGTGATGTAAAAACGGTCTATATATTTCACATCACTTCCTCTCTCAGCCTTTTTTCATGGAGAGGTGGTTCTGGTGGCAGTGTGCTGAGCATCTTGGCATCTTGGCATGGCAGCAGCTATTGTCTTGGTGGTGAGAGTCCTTGATACACTACTGGGGAAGCTTAGTAACCTAGTTCAGGTGAGGTGTCTTCTCTGAGTTCTCTTGGAGTTTAGGCTGATTCTTTTCTCCTTTACCTTCCAAAACACTATCCTCTTAGGAAAGCCTCTAATATTCTGAAAAGACCTTGTGGTGGAGGTCTTTGAACTCCTCCTGGCACAGGCCAAGTGGGAGAAATCCTATACCCTTCCTTTCTCTCTTCTCCTTAATTCCCTTCCTCTATATTAATTAAACCACCATAAATTTCCAAACTGACTTGGGTATTTTATTTGGGATTTTCCCTGGTGACTAATTAAATTTAGAGTAAGTCACAACCTTAAAATTTCCCCTTACAAGTACATGGTACATATATAAAGATCAGCCATGTACTAGGGCATAGAAATATTACAAACAAATGCAGAAAAGCAGAAATAATGAATGCTACTTTTTCAGCTCATAATATAGTAAACAATTATAATTAACAGGGGTACATGGAAAGGAAAACTTAAAATTAATAGGAAACTAAATAATCTAATTCTTCAAAACTGGTAGGTCAAAGAAGAAATCAGAGAAACAATTATGGACTTCATTAAAGAGAATGACAGTGAGAATATATCATACCAAAACCTATATGATATAGCCAAAGCAGTACTCAGGGGGAAATTTATATCTCTGAATGCCTATACCAAAAATAAAAATAGAGAGGGAAGGGATCAATGAATTGGGCTTACAACTTAAAAAAAATTAGTAAAAGAACAAATTTAAAATCCCCAGATAAAAAACTAAATAAGAAACCCTAAAAATTAAAGGAGAAATTAATAAAATTAAAAGTGAAAAAAACCTATTTAACTAGTAAAACTAGCAGCTAATTCTTTGAAAAAAAAAAACAAATAAAGTATTGGTTAATCTAACTTAAAAAAAGAAATAAAAGGATCAATTTAACAGTATCAAAGATGAAAAGAGTGATTTCACCTTTAATGAAGAGGAAATTAAGCTAATTATCAAGAACTATTTTACTCAATTATATGACAATCTAGGTGAAAAGGGTGAATATTTACAAAAATATAAATTGCCTAGATTAATAAAAATGAAGATAAAATAAATAATTCCATCTAAGAAAAAAGAAATTGAATAAGCCATCAAGGAACTTCCTAAGAAAAAATCCCCAGGGTCAGATGGATTCAAAACAGAATTCTATCAAGCATTCAAAGAACAACTAATCCCAATACTATATAAATTATTTGACAAAATAAACAAAGAAGGAGTTTTACCAAATTCCTTTATGACACAAATATGGTACTGGTTCGAAAGCCAGGCAGACCAAAAACAGAGAAAGAAAACTACAGACCAATCTCCTTATTGAATATAGGTTCAAAAGTCTTAAATAGAATACTAGCAAAAAGACTCCAGCAAGTGATAATGAGGATTATCCACCATGATCAAGTAGGATTTATACCAGAAATGCAAAGATGGTTTAATATTGGGAAAAACATCCACATAATTGATCATATCAACAACAAAGGAACAGAAATTACATGATTATCTAAATAGACACAGAGAAAGCCTTTCACAAAATACAACACTCATTCATATTGAAAACATTAAAAAGTATAGGAATAAAAGGGCCATTCCTCAAAATAATGAACAGTATAATTTATATTTAAAATCATCAGCAAGTACCATCTGCAATGGTGACAAGGTAAAAGCCTTCACAATAAGATCAGGAATGAAGCAAGGGTGCCCATTATCACATCTATTATTTAATATTGTTCTAGATAAGTTAGCAATAATAATTACAGAAGAAAAAGAAATTAAAGGAATTAAAGTAGGCAATGAGGACCCAAAACTATCACTCTCTGCAGACGATATGATGATATACTTAAAGAATCCCAGAAAATCAAATAAAAGACTAGTGGAAATAATTAACAACTTTGGCAAAGTTTCTGGGTACAAGATAAATCCACATAAATCATCAGCATTTCTATATATTTCCAACAAAACTCAGCAGCAGGAGTTAGAAAGAGAAACTCCATTTAAAATTACTCTAGATAATATAAAATATTTAGGAATCTATATGTCAAGATAAAGAGAGGAATTATATGAACTACAAAACACATTTCATACAATTGAAACTAGATCTAAACAAATTGAAGATGTTTAATTGCTCCTGGGTAGGACAAGCCAATATAATAAAAATGACAATCCTATATATTTATTCAATGCCATACCTATCAAACTATCAAAAAAACTTTTATAGAATTAGAAAAAATTATAACAAAATTTATCTAGAAGAAAAGTTCAAGAATATCAAGGGAAATAATTATTTAAAAAATGTTAAAGATGGGGGCCTAGCAGTACCAGATCTTACACTGTACTATAAAGCAGTGGTCATCAAAACAATATGGTACTGGCTAAGAGACAGAAGGGTGGATCAATGGAATAGACTGGGGCAAATGACCTCTGTAAGATAGTCTTTGATAAGCCCAAAGGCCCCAGCTTTGGGACAAGAACTTACTATTTAACAAAAATTTCTAGGAAAATTGGAAAACAGCATGGGAAAAATTAGGTTTAGATCAGTATCTTATACCCTATACCAAGATAAATTCAAAATGGGTAAGTGATTTAAATATAAAGAGTAAAATCATAAATAAATTAGGTGAACACAGAATAGTATACCTGTCAGATCTGCGGGAAAGGAAGGGATTTAAGACCAAGCAAGAGATAGAGAACATTGCAAAATGTAAAATGACTTTTATTATATCAAATTAAAAAGGTTTTATATAAACAAAACCAATTCAACCAAATTCAAAGGAAAACAACAAACTGGGAGAACATTTTTGTAATAAAATTCTCTGACAAAGGTTAATTTCCTAAATATATAAGGGAACTAAGTCAAATTCACAAAAAAATCAAGCCATTCCCCAATAAACAAATGGTCAAAGGACATGAATAGGCAGTTTTCACATGATGAAATCAAAACTACCAATAAGGACATGAAAAAAAAGTGTTTTAAATCCCTCCTGATTAGAGAAATCCAAATCAAAACAACTCTGAGGTATCACCTCATACCTAGCAGACTGCCCATTTTTGGAAGCAAAGGAAAGTGATAAATGTTGGAGGGCATGTAGCAAAATTGGGACACTAATACATTGCTGGTAGAGTTGTGAATTGGTCCAACCATTCTGGAGGTCAGTTTGGAACTATGCACAGAGGGCTTTAAAAGAATACCAGCCCTTTGTTCCAGTCATACCACTGCTGGGTTTGTACCCCAAAGAGATAATAAGGAAAAAGTCTTGTACAAAAATATTTATAGCTGCACTCTTTGTGATGGCAAAAAATGGAAAATGAGGGGGTGTCCATCAATTGGGGAGTGGCTTGATAAACTGTGGTATCTGATGGTGATGAAATACTATTGTGCTGAAAGAAATGATGAACTGGAGGAATTCCATGTAAACTGGAAGGACCTCCAGGAATTGATACAGAATGAAAGGAGTAGAACCAGGAGAACATTATACACAGAGACTGATAACATTGTGGCACAATCAAATGTAACAGACTTTTCTACTAGCAGCAATGCAATGACCCAGGACAATTCAGAGGAAGAACACTATCCACATCCAGAGAAAGAACTGTGAGAGCAGAAACATCCAAGAAAAACATATGCTTAATCATGTAGTTCAATATGGATATGATTAGGGTTTTTGTGTTAAAATCACTCTACTGGAAATATGAATAACATGGAAATAGGTTTTGAGTAATATATGTATAATCCAGTGGAACTGCTTGTAAGTTTTGGGAGGGGGGAGGAAAGAGTGGGGAGCAGGGGAATCATGAATTATGTAACCATGGGAAAATATTTTAAACTTAAAAAAAATTAAATATATTAATAAAATAAAATGCCTGTTTAGCAGTCCCTCTTAGGGACTGCTATATATATATATATATATATATATATATATATATATATAGTATATATATATATATACATATATATATATAGTAAGGTGTGGTTATATATTTTAAAGCAATTTTTGAATTGGGAACCATGGGAAAATATTTTAAACTTAAAAAACTTAAAAAACAAACTTTAAACTTAAAAAAAATTAAATATATTAATAAAATAAAATGCCTGTTTAGCAGTCCCTCTTAGGGACTGATATATATATATATATATATATATATATATATATATATATATATATATATATATATATATATAGTAAGGTGTGGTTATATATTTTAAAGCAATTTTTGAGATAGTGAAAATAAGTAGCTGTCCTATTAACTCTAACCCTAACCTTGCTTTGATTTCCTTTTCCTACCATCCCAATCATGACCATATATTTAATACAGTATACTCTCAAATTCCTTGTTTCTTTGTTCCATTAGTCTTGCCAAACTCCAACTCTGGACTACTCTCACTATCTTCCTCCTCTTTTACTTACATGCTGCAGAATGGAGCGAGACAAAGTTATAGAGCTGAGCTGCCTGGGTATTCTCTACATCACTTAACTTTAACCAAGCTCTTACTGTAAAAAGGCAATAGTTTTATTTCTTTCCAATGAACTCCCTAATTTACTCCCCACAAATGCTATTCCAAACATTTTCTTTTCTTAAGTTTTTCATAACTCACCTTCCCTTTACTTTTAGCTAAGGACTCTACCTCTTCTACTAAGAAAATAGAAACCATTTGCTATGGACATCTTCTCTTCCCTTTCTCTTCATCTCAAAACACCTTGATGCTTATTCTTTCTTCCTTTCCTCCAGTCTCAAATACATTGTGTCCCTTCTTCTTACCAAAGTCAGTTTCCTTAATGTACCTTCAAACCCAATGCCCCATATTCTCCCATAGAAAATCCCTTTAATACCTATCCCTCCAATTTGTGCTCTCTGTCTCTGCCTCTGCTTTTCTCTCTCTGTTTCTGCCTCTGCCTCTCTCTCTCTCTCTCTCTCTCTCTCTCTCTCTCTCTCTCTCTCTCTCTCTCTCTCTCTGTCTCTCTGTCTCTCTCTCTGTCTCTCTTTCTCTCTCTGTCTCTCTGTCTCTCTCTCTCTTCTGAATGCTTCCTCTTCTCTCTCCTCCTATCTCTTATCTTCCTTTTCTCACATTATTTTAGTCCTTATCTTTATTAACCCATACTGCATTGGACACTATTGACCACTTTCTCCTCCTGGACAGTCTCTCTTCTCTTGGTTTTACTCTCTCCTGATTTTCCTCCTAGGTGTCTAAATATTGCTTCTCTGTCTCCTCTGCTGATTCTTCATACATATAATGCCCGCTATTAGTAGGTGTGTTGCAAAATATTTGTCCTGGTCCCTCTTCTCTCTATATCCTCTCTTTATGACTTCATCAGCTCCCAAGGATTTAATCATTATATCTATGCAGATTACTATGAGATTTATATATCCAGTTTTAGTCTCTCTCCTGAGTTCCTATTGGATCTTTTACAATGGAAGTCCTGTGAACTTCTCAGATTCAACATAGTCAAAACAGAACTCATTATCTCTATCCCCCAAAATATTCTTCCACCCTCCACCATAGTGTGTTCAGATAGTAGTGCAGTGGATAGAGAACTTGGATTAAAATCAGAAAAAAAAAAAAACTCAAGTTCAAAGTCAGCTACTGAAACATACTAGCTGTGTGATCCTGAGCAAGTGATATAATTTTTCTTTGTCTCAGTTTCCTCAAAAAGGAATGATAGTAGCATCTACCTAGAAGAATTGTTGTCAGAATAAGATGAAATAATATTTGTAAAAGTGCTTGGCTCAGCACACTGCTTGACACATAATACGAACTGCATACATAGATGTTCCTTTTTTCTTTCCATTTTCAGAATTGGTAAAAGGAGTTGCTATATTATTCCATTAGATTATATGAATAAATGTGACAGGATATCATTCTGGGGAGGAAGTTTTGGAAAAGGACCACTGAAGGGGAGCAACAGAGGGAGAAAAATGATGGCTAACATTCAGAGATTTTTTTGTTGTTTTGTCCTTTTTTTAATCATATCCAATTCTTCATGATCTCATTTGAAGTTTTCTTGGCACAAATACTAGAGTGGATCACTGTTTCATTCTCCAGTTTATTTTACAGATGAGGAAACAGAGGTTAATTGACTTATCCAGGGTCATACAACTAGTAACTATCTGTGGATAAATTTGAACACAGGAAGAGGAATCTTCCTGATTCTAGGCCCAGCTTTTTATACATTGTACTATCTTGCTGCCTACTCACAAAATACATTCAGAAATTCAGAACTATATTCATATAACCAGGGCTTTGCCCCAGGGCATTGGAATTTAGAGGATAAAATACTGATAGTACTTTCAGTTCTTCAGTAGAACAGAAAGAACTAAGTTTAGTATCTAGTTACTGAATATAATTACACAAGGTCCTTACCAGACAACATTTGTTTTTCACTATAATCTCATGCTAGGGAAATGTTTTTTTTTAACTTGGCCCTATTCTATTACACATTCCTGTCCTAACTACCAATTTTATACCATTTCGCAGGTGAATGCTTTCCTTTCCTTCCCTTAGAAGAATCAGGTGAGTTTTCCTCTTCCAATTGTCTCATTATCATAGCTTGAGATAAAAACCAGGAGAGGTTAGAATGTTCCCCTCAGCTTCTTGGTCTGCAGAAGTTACTGCTGTGGAGGAGAGGCAAACTTCACTGCCATTGGGGGAAGAGAAGAGATCAGACTGGGATATATTACACAAACCCCATATAGAATTCCAGAGAGTGAGAGAGATAGAGAGACAGAGACAGAGTGAGAAAGAGATAAAGAGAGGGACAGAGATAGACAGAGAGACAGAAAGAGAAAGAGATAGAAAGAGTGAGAATCAGAGACAGAGATAGAGAGATTCAGTCTTTTATCAGGTATAAGGAGAGAACAGTTACTGGAAAATTTTTGTATACCTCATATGTGTGAGGCTATAAGAGAAGGTTTCTGAAACAGAGGTAACTTAAACTAGAGCTATGTCTGAGAGCTATTGGGGCAGACAATCTTCCAGGAATTCTAGAGAAGATAGTGAGCTGGTTCCCTAGGAAAGGTAATGGATGACATCTGCAGGAGGCACATTCTGAATGATTGATATATATCTAGGAAGGTCCCAGATGTTTTTCATATTTGCTTTTATCCCTTGCTCCCAGAAAAGAGCAATGGGGTTTGGGGAAAATAAAATGAAGAGTTAACCATTCTTTTTCTTGAGTGATAAAGAAGTCTTTGGATTTTATGGGAAATCCTTATCAGGGGAAATGCTCAGGCCACTTCTCAAGATATATGAGATTGCCTGCTCCATCCCTTCACTCAACTTCTCTTGATCAAAGAAAATGCTAGAGAGCAGTGTATTCCATCAAAGGGCAACAACCCATTTACCTCAGGAAACTCCCTGAAGATTTGACAGCTGCTTTCCATGCTCTCCAGTGAATGGCTATTAACACAAGGAAACTCTGTGGTTGACATTTTCCTCAGGTTTATATTCAATGCACCATGCTATTAGAAAAAATATTAATCTACTTGAATAAAAAGAGTGATAGAATCTTGAATGTTAAAGCTATAAGGCACCTTAGAGATCATCCAACCCTCTCATTTTATAGATGATGAAATTGAGGCCTACAGAGATTAAATGATTTGTTCAAGGTTATACAGTGAGTTAGTAGCAAGCCTGGACTTGAGCCCAGGGCTTCAGATAAGTCCAATGTTCATTCTGTTACCTTGATGCCTTCTTTTTCTAGTCTTGGCACAAAATTAATTTCTAATGCTGTTTAGCCTTTGGTCTCCATTTCTTTAAGAACATTCTGTTATTCCCATACTTCCCATAATGGTCATCCCTATTTAATGGTGATTTTACAATATCAGGACCATGTAACATAGCTTTCACACTGAGTTGACTCTAAAGGTTCAGGTATGGAAGACAGATACCCTGGATCCAATAAGTAAAATCATAGCCAAAAAGCAAATTTTGTTTAATGTTATTTATTTTATTTTTTGTTTGTTTATCATCAAGTCTTATCATCAAGTTGCTTAACACAGGAGGATAGAATTTCCTCCTCTCTCTGTAATTCAACTTTAATCACCATATCTCTGTGCCCCCTTGAATCATCTTTTACTTCTTTTGTTTTCTTGTTGTTTTGGATGTCATCTGGAAGAGGATGGAGCCTATTGTTTTTTAAATAATAGGGTTAGGGTTCAAGGGATTTCAAGTGATTTGGCCAAGGTCACAATCAGTTAATTGAAGAGGTTACACTGAGATTTAGGTCTCCTGAATCCTTATTCCTACTTAATGTCCTCTCTTCTCAGGTTATTCTAAGGACCTGTCTGGTTGTCTAATCTAGAGAATTTGTTTTAGTTTCTCTTCCTCAATATCAGTTCCTGATGTACTCTTTGGTGTTAGCTTCCATAGCAAAAGGCCTGAAGGAACAGGAAGAGGTAAGCCTACAAAGAACCCTCCCCTCCTCCCCAGCTCCAAAGTTTGCCATGCTATTATTAGTCAAGATAAGCATCTTCTGTTTCTTTTCACTTTTGCTCCAGGGAATGGATCCAAATGTAGCTCCACAACTTCTTCCATACACTATCCTTAAGACACTTTTGTGTGAACTGGGCAATTGGTTTTAGCAGAGGGAAAGAGAAGGGTATCCAAAGGCAAAAATAGGGAACAAACTTCTTTTAAGAAAAGGAAGATTTTGCTGCTTATTGAAGGTGACAAATGACTATTTGAAATTCAAAATCTACTATATTTTTCTAAATGGTACTTTAAAGCTATTTGTCTTAATTTAATTCAATAACAATTTATTGAAGTGAATCATACTTATAAAACATCATAATAAAAGGATTTAAAGCTAGAAAGGACCTTAGAGATCATCTATTCTAACTTTATATAAACTGATGAAAAAATCAAGTCCTGAGAGACCTGTGACTTATTGGAGATTATATAAGAAGTAAGTTGGAGTTTGAAATTACCTTGTCTTAACTCTAGATCCAGTGACCTTTCTGTTATAACACATTAATGGGAAAGAAATTTAGATATATTCTTTTCCAGAGGTGTCACACTAGTAACATACAACTAGTAACAGTTCAGCAAAACTACAGAATGTAGATTAAGATATAATAAAGAAATTTTAAACAAAATAAATGTGAATACAATATAACATGGATAATGTTAATTTGTAGTTTTCTAAATCAGTTTGTCATGTTCAGTGATTATTTTCTGTTTGAATTTGACACCACAGTTTTGGTATAAATCTCTTATTTGACAGTTAAGGAAAGTCAACTAGTGGAAGGGCTATGACCTTATCATGGTTATCCTAAATCATCAGCCAAAAGAAAAGACACTTCCTCCTCCCTAACACCATGAGGACAGTTTTCCCTAATCTGTCTCAGTAATTGGGGAGAGTGGGCTCACTCTTGGCTCAGTAACTATGTAGCAATGGTTCCACCAAGTTCTTATCCAAATTCAGCATCCTATAGGATCCTTATCTCAGGCCTACTGGATTAGATCCTGTAAAAATAAAATTTTGCCAGCTATAAAATAAAATATTTAGATGGAAAAACAGTTCCAATATAGGTACAAAACTTTTCAAAACTGTTTAACTTGCCAATCAGGTTGAAACTGTTCGAATACTTTTGATATAGGTAATCAAAAGTATCCTGAGTGATGAATTGAAGCACAAATGTGAACTTCCCTTCAGGACCAGTCACAAGGATGCTAAAGAGACTCTTATTATAAATATAAAATGTTTATTGAAATACATAAGGATAAATAAAGGATTTCTAATTCTAAGGGATTCTAAATCCACCCAAGTAAATTCCCAGGTTCCACAAGGAACCGCTTCTCCTGTGTTTCACAGGCTACACTAATCCTCCCTGAGCTGACTAACCCAAATTTATACTATCTAAATAAAAACTATAGCTATTATCTTTATAAATCTTAACTTCACCTTCAAATTATAAAATAGCAAAGGCTAGATGGTTGAATCTCAACAAAAATCCAGTTAGAACTCTGAGTCTGTAACCAAAGATCAGATTTTTCTTTGGTCTTCTCAGAGTTAAACAATCTATAAAACCACAATAGATATTCAATATTGTTTCCCAAGTTGGGAAAGGTAAACACTGAGCTCCTTTAGATCTTTCCCTCAGACAGAGATAGAGGCAAAGATGTTACCTCCTCCAGCCCTGACAGAGAGTCTCTGAGAGTGTGTCTCTGCCAACTGCCAGAGAGAGTAATTGACATAGAAAAGTGGTTATAACTGTCAGCAGCTGAAATTAACACACTCTCTCAGCTCTGCTTCAAACTCCAGTTTTTTCCTCAAGCCAGCCACTTTATTTCTTATCTCTAAACTAATAAAACAATAATTATTTTCTAATATCATCCTTAGAATCCCAAAGTTCATTATTAAAGGTTACCTCTTATTGTTCAATTTATGATGCCTGCCTTCTTTAGCATATCAAAAGCCACATTTTTTTCTTACACTTTATCTGACTGTTTTCTTAGATAGGCCTACCCATAAGTGCTTTACTCTACACGCATTTATAGCATCAACTACTATTGAGAATTAAAACTGCAGGAAAACAAAAAGAATTCCTTTGCTACTGCTACTAGTGATCTAAAATAATGTTATTAAATTCGAATACATTCAAATAAAAGGATTATTAAAGGAAATATTAATAATATTGAATTTAAATTAAAACCAAATTTCTAAAATTGAACAAAGCCAAAATTAAATCAAATTAATTACATGCAATATTAAGGAATAATTTTAGAATACAACCATATTAATATTTCCTTGTCACACTACCAATAAAAATAATGACTAATTTTCAAGAACTATTATTAGTCACTATCTCCTATTATTAATTACTAATAATCATTATTGATGATTGATACCTATTGTTTATGGGCATTGATTAATAACAATAATTGCAATAAATTCATATTAATTATTGATAACATGGATAATTACAGTAAATGCATATTATTAGTTATAATAAATGCATGTTGTTATTAATTATTAACAGCAACAATTGTTACACTAAATACACATTCATTATTGACACTATTGCCATGCAACAATTACTGTTTCCTTACATTAGCCTTTTTATTTTAAACCTCCTCTTATTTCCTTCCACAATAACATTGAAGAACTTTTTGTGTCTCCATTTTTTTATGTTTTAGGAACTTTTCATTGTTAAGCTGACCATTTAGCAATACTCAATAAGTAGAACATACAAACTAGATAATATGGGAAACACTGCAACAAATCAAGGGAAATCAGGAAATATTCCTCCTGATTCACCCCTGCATAAATTTCTTAATTCTTGGGCTTATCCCAATCTTCCTAAGGAGAAAAAAGAAGCTAGAAAGCTTTGTAAGGCATAGATGGACATATCTTTTACCTGGCCAAAACATGACTCTTTTGACTTCAAGATCTTAAAAGATTTAATGTTAGCCATTAAAAAAAATAGTTTCCAAAGATTATAAATACTGGTACTTGTGGGCATATAAGTTGATAAATCGACCATTCTCTCCAGTGAGGAAACCATTCTTTCTTTGGAACCAAACCACTCTAGCTTAACTTGTTCAGTGAAATCTAGCAAGAAACACACTCTATTATCCAACCTGGCCTGGGAGGAGGTTTCTCCTCATACTGACCCAAACCAGGACTTGAATCACTCAGCTCCTCTCCTTGTCAGACCTTGCTCTTGCCCTATTCCTCCCATCCCCTTACCCCCCCAATCTATCCCTCCACCATAACTACCTAGTGCCCACCCATCTCCCCTATCCCCAACCATACTATCCCTACTTCAATCTTTTTCCATACCCTCCTTCCCACCGACCTTACTATGACTCCTCTAGACCTCACCCCTCCTACTCCTCTCCACCTTTCCCCAGCCCCTCCTCCATTCCTCTCCACCCCACCCCCACCCCACCCCCAATCTTTTCAGCCTGCCTCCCCACCTCCTGACTAGCTCCATTCCAGGACCCCACCCCTTTCCCCTACTAGCTTCACTGCAACCCACTCCATTGAACTCCAGAGCCAAGCAGGACTTACCACAGATGATTCAAATAAAGGTCTTTTCCCTCTAAGAGATGCCCCAACATATAATAGACATGGAGATTTAGCAAACATTAGACATCATACACCTTTTCCTCCACAGTGTAAAAAATAGACTTGAATACAGGACTATAATCCCCATGAGCCTTTGCTCCACTTCCCCAGAATGCCTTGTAATCTCACCTGGGCCGAGATTGAGAAGGTATTTAAGCTGATTCAAAGGCTTTTGAGGGTCTCTTGGCTCTTTTTGGACTTCCGTTTTGGAGCAGGCTCGTCTCTTGCGTGATGTGAGGTTATTTTGTCTATGCCTCTGGCCTAGGCACATGTTTCTTACTTGTATATTCTTTAATCTTTAGCCTTTAATAAACCTCTAAAAAATATAATACTCCTTGCAGAGAGAAACTAATTTCTACCTGCCTCAGTCTCCCCATCCTCCCCTAGATTTTAATCTTTACAACAGGACATTGAGAGATTCAAAGAATAAAACACCTTCCTATGAAGCTGAGCCTGTGTTGGTGATAAATAAGTTTGAAGGCATCTTTCGCACATATAATCCCACATGGCTTGATGTAGATTTGCTCCACATCTTTCTAACTGAAAGGGAAAGGAATAAGATTCTTTCTCTTGTTAATCAGGCCCAAGGAGAGGGAATAGCTCATTGGCCAAACTGAAGATACCAAATGGAACCCAAATTCAGAGCAAGATTACTTACAACTCTGCCAGACTAGAAATGCATTGCTAAAAGTTATAAGAGCCTGTTCTGATAGGCCTGGTACATGGACTAAATTTGAAAATCTTAAGCAAGAAGACATTGAAAATCCATTCCAGTTTTCGATAGACTTATTGAGCTGGGAGGAAGATATATTGAGCTTGATCTGGATAGAGAAAGGGACCTTAGACAAATCAGAATACACTTTGTAAAAAAAAAAAAAGTTGTAAGGTAGTTAGGAATTATTTTATGACTTGTTGTCGAAACTGGCCTACTATGGACCTTGAAGACTTAAAAAGAGTGGCAATTTGTGCTTTTGAGGGACATAAGGAAAAGGAGAAGGAGAACACTGATTTGGTGGAAGCATTAAGGAAGGAAATAAAGGAATTGACTGCCAAACAGGGTGTGAAGGATGAAGAGAATGCTACTTTAGTAGAGACATTGAGGAAGGAAATAAAAGAATTAACTGAAACAGTTGTGAAGGTAAAGCAAGGAGAGTCATAGCTCCCTTACAAGAATCCACAAAACAACCACTAATGTGTTCTTTTTGTGGAAAAGTTGGTCATGTAATTATGAATTGAAAGAAGAGAAATCAGGAGAATAGGAATAGACGTTTCAGGAATAATGATAATAATAGGAGGAATAGTTATTCAAATGAGGAAAATCAAGACTCACACCCAGATATCAGTACTCAGTGTGGGAACTCCCTTCAGTATGGGGGACCCCAGAGGTATGGACACAGGAATTTGAATGACTAATGGTACTTGGGAGGGGAAGGAACCTCAAAGAGACTGAAAGTGAATTTTAAGCCTTTTCAGACCTCATTGCCTTATTGATATTAACTGTTTCAGTTTGTTCCCCTCCACAGAATGAAGACGTCTCTGAAACTCAATTCTAAATATAAGATGTATGTAATTTACTGTTAACCACTTCATCAGTTATCAAAATTTAAATATTCTATTAAATTGTCTTTATTTTTATCTCCCCTATGATTGTACTGGAGAATATCAATGTAAAAGCCCCTAAACAACATTTTGTTCCTTCTTTGCCTTTGTTAATTGTCAAATAGAGCTGATGGATGGACCCCATCACATTGGTTTCAACCTGTATACTAGTTTTGAGAATTCAATTGTCTAATACTTTAAATTATTTTCACAAGTCTTCAGACATGGTTTTCAGACATCTGGGAGCATCCTTACCTCTGATCATTCATTTACCTGCCTCTTGAGTTGTTTGTAACAAGAGGTAAGGGTCTATTTGTAGCTGAAATAGAGTGCAACAGCATTGTTGTATTTTCCCATCTCTGCATTTATTGTAACAATAATGGATGATGAATCTCAAGTGATTTTCAATTTTTAGACCTCAGCTCCACGTGAAAATAGGTGGGGCATATTGGAGACAGTTCTGTTACACTATTACAGTCCCATATCAAGAGGGAGGGAGGTGTCCAAGTGGCTTAATTACCCTGTGATGTATTATAATCTCATCAAGTAGGTGCAAATGATTTTTCCTATTAAAGGCTAATAGCTTTGAAATGGTTTTATTATACTTGTAATTCTTCATCAACAGTACAGAGGATTTTTGGATTTTTCTCCTACCAGATTTTAGATTGATGGTAATAATAGACTTTGTTAAAAATATGTTTGCCAAAGTTGAAAGATTAGCAAAATCTGTAGAATTTGTGAGAAGTGTTCATGCATTCAAAGGTTTTTTATTTTTAAATATCATATAGCAAGTCATGTAAATCCTAATGATAAAAGGTTTGTGTGCTATTGTCCTTAAATGGGCTCTCATACTATTGGGGATTTTGGTACTTCGTGGAATCTGTATTCATTGTTGTATTACTGTTTTTAAAAGGTTTTTACCTGGTGAAAAAATTATGTATACTCACACTGTGGATTCTGGCCAAGTTAAGAGGGATATACATTTCATTTTTGAGTGAGCACCTTTTGTGTAATGCATCTGCTTGACTAATACATTGTCACATGGAATATGAACTGTGAAATTATGATTTTTTAAAATTATTTTTTCTCTTTATGTTTTTAATAGGATATTTGGTTTTTTTCTTTCTTTTTTCTTAACCTTGATGGAACTTTAAGTTACATAAAGTCAGTATTAATGTGTTTATTTTTGCCTTGAAGGATATAGTTTACAGCATAAGTTTACAGTATCTATTAGCCCTAGTAATATGCCTACCCAAAAAGCTATGGAAACCTAACATATATTGAATGTTATGGGACTTTGTTTAATGATTATGTTTGATTCCAAGAGAAGGGAACAAAAGAGCCACCATACAGTGCCAAGTAACACAAGGTCAAAACAGACCAAATTCAATCCAGGGAGGATTGTTGAACTTCTATGCCAATATGAAAGGACTTGAATATAGTAGGTGGATAGATGTTGAGGAGCTTGACATATGTTAAGATGCAGGACTTCCTTGAACCCCACTCCATGTGTAATACTTTTGAGTCAAGTACCTCAGATTGGCTATTATCCTGGTTCCCCCTATCTCTGACAGTGACAGGGAATGATTTTTCCCATTTACTGCTGAAACTTAGTCCTTTCTCTCTATAGTTTGGCAATTTTCTGTAATCCTGGCTGCAAAAGGGTAAAGTACTGTATTTCTGCTAATGTCCTACAGGCTTGTGGGACATAAGTCACTTTAATTGGGCCTTGCTGTGATTCAAGAATCTGTTACAGGTTTTTTATTTTTTACTCAGAATTTTATACATGTATGATTTTTATTTTATTTTTATCATTTCTGTATTTCTTATTTTTATACAGAATTTCATTTTTTACTCTTTTATTTGGGATTTTTTGGGGTGTGTTTTTTTGACAAATTGTTTCATATACCTCATAACTCAGTCATGTATCCCAATGAGATTCTGGTATTGGTCAACATCCTCCTCGGGGGATTTTGTAATTATCCTAAAATCCAAGATTTAAATTTTTTTTGGAGAAATTTCAGGAAAAGAAACTTGCCAAGACCTCGAATCAAGAAATCAGATCCTTTTGGAGAAGGTAAAGATACCTGAAGGAGCCATACACTGCATCAAAAGATCCAGAATGAATGTTGGGATATAATGAACTGAATTGAAGGGGGTTGAACATATTTATTCTGCATGTAAACTCTTATGCCAAAGGGGACTTCCCCCTAATTGACATCAGTTTTTGCATTTTACTCTCATCTCTAACTATTGTAAGTTCCTCTTAGAAAAATGCAATATTGTATTTAATTTTAGCTAGAAAGTATTTAGAGTTATAAAATAGTTATATTTAAATGATCCATTGGGGAGATGGGTCTCCCAAAGGATCAAAGGGAGAATGTGTCAAGGAAGTTCACTTCCTCCCCCTCCTGAGTAGCTTGACCTGTCCATCAACCATTCCTGACATAACACAGTTGCTCCAGGTTTGTGTCCCTCTAAGTGCTGTATGTCAATAAAGGTCAATGCTTTGGGCTTGTGAGGAAGGAGAAGCAAGAAGAGAAGAAAGAAGGAAGAAGTTGCGAACAGAGAAGGCAGGTGAGAGGGAAGGAGGAAGAGACTTGAAGGCTAGGGACCATGTGGTCAGGTTACTTATAAGAATGATGAGATTTAAACTGATTGTCTACCCTTTCTAATAAACTTTATAAAATTTATATCTGGGTAGAAATATTATTTCAATTCTTATAGGGTCCACATCCATTCATGAGTTCCCACCAACATAATAATTTTTTTTCTCTGCTGATCTAAAGGACACAATTAGTTCAAAGCAAAGGTGCTTAATGAGATAGCCTAGTAAGAAAATTTAAATAGAATATTTCCCCCAAAGGGCACATACTTCCACAAATATAGACATGATCAGTGGAGAGAATGTGCATATATAGGGGATAATTCATGAGGATCACATGTAGGAGTTTCATATGGAGAAACAACTCACACCTTTGATGTTCCAGGATGACTAATGTCTTCTGATGATCTCATCAAGTTGCTCTTCTAGGCATATTCTTCACCAGATATATTGTTCTGCTGAGCTTAGTGGGCCTGTCCCTGACAGGCTTGCTCATCTCTGCTGGGTCTTGCTCATGAAGGGCTAGATTGTACCACTGAGCTCTTCTGATCTAATAGTCTCTGCTGGGGTAGTCCATTCAGGATCCCTTTAAGATATAGTAACTAAACATATCCCTGGCCAAAAAAAAATAAATAAAGACTGAAAACTCTTTAGTCATAATCATCATTCCCAGCTAACAAACAGCTTGCTGGAGAACCAACTCTTCCCTTTCCAGATCTCAAACCCCCAACCCCCAGGCTAAGGTCTTGTTTCCCCCTTTTCCTAAGGTTGGCAGAGATCAAAGCTTTATCTATCAGGTAATCATTTAGCTTAGGGCTACTTTCAACAGGAATCCTTTCTCAAATTCCCCAGATGAAAATGCTTTCTTCCCCTTTAAGGCTATTTTCTATCTATTCTGTATGCGTGAATGAAAAAAAAAAAACATTTATCAAGATATTACTATTGCAAACAACTTTGTTAAATTTGAATATGTAAACAGAAAAGTAAGATAGCCCTTGCTTTGGAGTTAGCACTGTGTTTACTGAACTATGTGTGTGTGTTTATGTGTGTGTGTGTGTGTGTGTGTGTGTGTGTGTGTGTGTGTGTGTGTGTAATCTCCCGAGAATAACTGGTTTTGCTCTTTTTCTTTTATTCTTAAATTTAGTACATCCCTGGCACATTTATGGTGCAGCTAGGTGAAACAGCAGAGAGATTGTTGGGCTTGGGGTTAGGAAGGCTCATCTTTCTGGGTTCAAATATGGCTCAGATATTTACTAGCTATCTAATCCTCACCAATCCATTAATCCCATTTTCCTCAGTTTCCTCATTTATAAAAAGAGCTGGAGAAAGAAATGGCAAAACACTCTAGTATCTCTGCCAAGAAAACCCCAAGAAAAATTGGGCAGGACTGAACAACAAAAGCAGTTTGATTGCCTAGGTATTGATTTTTTAGTTGGGGAAAGGAGGGAATGCTCAGTCTCTCAATAAAATGAATAGCAAACTCAAGATTTAATTGTAGTAGTCTCTCGGTGACTGAGAATGACAATTGTCTTTGTGCATTTTCATCTACAGTGTACTAATAACTAGCATTTATGCAGTATTTCAAGACTTGCAAAACAATTCTATGAAGTAGGTAATACATTTACAATTATTCTTATTTTACAGATGAGAAACCTGGATCTGAGTGGTTACATGACTTAATCAATGTCACATAGCTATAAAGTGACCAAGGCAGGAAGTAGTGTGAGTGGAAACCAAGAAAATTAACGAACCCTTATGTTGCTTTATGAGTATAGTGTTCAGAACGAGGAAAGTGAGAGTCCCCATGTATTCTGCCCTGGTCAGACCTCATCTGTACCTTTATTTTCAGTTCTAGGCAGCACATTTTAAGAAGAAATTGATAAAAATGGAGTATATCCAGAGGAGACTGATTAGTTGAGAAAGAATACTGAATGGAGACCATAACATATGACGATTACTGGATGAATTGGGAATATTTAACTTGGAGAAGAGAAGATTGGGATATGGGGGAAAGGATGATGGCTGTTTTCAATTACTTGAAGTGAGCTGTCATGTGGAAGAGTGATTAAATTTGCTCTGCTTTCCCACACCTCACTTCCAGGCAGAATGAGGAGCAATGAGTGGAAGGTACAGAAAGCAGTTTTAAATGGGGTGTAAGCAAAAAAGCTTCTTAACAATTAGACTTTTTAAAAAGTGAAATGAAATACTTCATGAGGGAGTGAGTTCTTTTATGGAGGTCTTTAAATGGAGAGTAATCAGTTGTTATGGAAGCTGACGAGTGGATTTTTGTTTATATAAGGGTTAGATTAGATGATCTCTGAGATCTCTTACTCATTTGAGCTTCTATGTTTTATGAGTAGATATCTTCATTTTTTCTCTTTGGGCCTATGATTTCATTGGCATAGGGAACTCTTTTGGTGAGAAATGTTTTTTGTTATTTAGTTGTTTTTCAATTGCATGCCACTCTTTGTGACTCCATCTGGGGTTTTCTGGTCAAAGATCCTGGAGATGTTTTCCATTTCTTTTTATAGCTCATTTTGCAGATAAGGAAACAGAGGCAGACAGGGTTAGTTCAGGGTCACCAGGTAGTAAATGTCTGAGACCAAATTTGAACTTAGGAAGATGAGTCTTCCTGAGTCCATGTGCTGCACTAGCCACTGTGCCACCTAGGAAACCCCTTTATTAATGTAGATCTATCCATTGACCTATAATTTAGAGTCTTAGAGAGTTACTTGGCATACAAAGTTTAAGTGATCGTTCAACCAATATATATATGTACGTATTAAGGAGATGCTGACATAGAACTTGGGTAGTCCTTTGCTATATTGATTCTTGACTAATTTTGACCTAATCTGGTCAAAAAGCAAATGAGATCATTATAGTATTATTTGCCTTTAGTGATTTCCAAGCAGACTCTTTGTGATTAGTTCATTGCTTTCTATTGGTAATGAAACCATCCCTTTACTCATTCATTTTAGAACCTTACCAGAATTTGATGCCAAGGTTTCCATTATATGATGTGAAGAGCACAGTGCCCCCTATTGTAGAGCTTGACATTTGTCTGTCCCTCTTTCTGAATTACTTTCCCATCTTCTACGGGTGTTCAAAAATCACCCTCATTGAATCCATAGAAACTACACACGTCACGCATTTTCTTAGATTTTAGAAAGTGGCTCAGTCTGAAGAAGGCTGGATGCTGCTCTTTCCATCTTCTTACTTAAATATATATAATTATGAGGTGTTATTATTTTATCTAAGAGCTAACTCAGATAACATGAATAAACAGTGATTGAAAACAAAGTAAAGTAAATGGGTTATGCCTCTTCTTGACTGCAATCTAATATCTATATGAAACAGAGAGAGAGAGAGAGAGAGAGAGAGAGAGAGAGAGACGGATGGAAAGGGAGAGACAGAGAGACAGAGACAGAGAAAGATAGAAAGATACAGAGAGTGTCAGAGAGACAGAGAGAGAGATTCTAAGGAAATGGGGGTGATCACTACAGTATGAAGTTAGCTTAGGAAGTAGAGCTTGGAATTAGATAACAGAAGTGACATTATAATTGCAGATCAGGAGAAGTGGATCATATAGATTTCATTGAGCTTTAGAACTAGAAAGGAAGAGAGGCAGTCAGTAGTAATTAGAGAGCCATCCTGAAAACTTGGTTTCAAGTCCTGCCTCTGGCACATACTTGCTCTGTGACTTTGGGCAAATAACCTAACTTCTCAGAGTTCCTGATAAGTCACTAAAAATGCCGACAATGTTTACTGATTAAAAGAGTTTCCTCACAACAATGTTCCTTATATCAGTTCAGTTTCCTATCTAGAGCCCAAAGGGATGTTATACAATTATCTAGTTCAGCCTTGGCCTTATATAGACTAAAAATCTGAGGCTTAGGGGTGTTAAATAACTTCATTAGGTCACAAGGATAGAAAGTGGCAAGGTTTAGATATGAATCCCAGTTTAGAGACCTTTTCACAACATACTGCTTTCCCCCCAACTAATGCATCCTATGGTCATTTGATCTCTCTCAGCCTCTGTTTTCCCATCTGTAAAATGGGAATACTGCCTGAGTTACCTGCCTCATGGGAATATTGTGAAGTTCAGCTATGAAAACAGAAGTGAAGGCACCATGAAAGCATAATGTATTACTCTGCTTATCTTTTGAGCACAAGAATCTATCTCAACAACAGAAGAGGAATAATGTGTTTGGCAGATGTCCACATTGTTAAATAATGAGTCAAAGCTACATTAAGCTGAGCAGTAATAATGAAATTATTTTAATAATTTGCACGCACATGTGCTATGTATGTCCTTATGCCGAGTATGTGGAGGAGCTGCTGCATTTCTTGCCAACCTTTCAGGCTCAAGATGAAGTCCAACCTTTCACTGAAGCCTTGTAGTAGCGGGGGCAGGGGATACCAGACCTCCATTAGCTCTATGGAAGTTCTTTCTCTTCTTCCCTTCCCCCCTCAGAGATTTATTTATTCATTTGTATTGGCGGCACTAATGGGGCTTCAGCTTGGAATGGGCTGGTGGCCAGCATGCTGTTCCAAATGGAGGGTGTAATATATTGTTTCCTGAAGGATGACATCTGGGGGAAGGAGGGAGGGAAGGAGATGGGCTACTGAGGTCTGCCCTAATTGAACACCTAGTGAACAAGATGGATGGTCCCTCTGGGTGGGGGGCAATTAGAAAACCAAGTAGCATGGAGAAAGAAAAAATAGAAGAGGAAGAGGAGAAAGATTCATAGAGGAGAGAGTCAAGGGGGGTTAAAGTATCAGTGCAGGGCAGCACAGGCAAGAGTTGCTCAATTCCGCTAGGAAAGTAGAGGATAGAGAAAGATTTGGTGATGCTCCATAGCTTAAAATCATGTAGACAAGGTGGGGAAGTTAGGCAAGGTGTCATATTGGGGGCCCCAAAAGGTTTCTTCTTGACCCTAGAAGATCTCTGACCTTCTATACTCACTTAAGCCAGTAATTATGCTAGTGGAATTTAATCTTTTAGTCTAAGGCTGAACTCTATTTAAAAGTAAAGTCACACTCATGAAAAAGGAAGCTATCCACCCCCAGAGAAAGAACTGTTGGAGTAGGAATGCAGATGAAAGCATGCAACTTTTCTCTTGTTTATTTAGATATTTGATATGGAGTTTTGGCAGGCTGTAAAAATATTAATAACATTTTTTGATAGCTACTATATTCAGAGTACTCTGATAAAGGTTAGGGGAGACATATATTTTGATGAGACATGATTCCTGCCCTCATTGAGCCTATAGGCTATGTTACTTGACCAAAATGACAGTAATAGTTAATAGTGGGAATGAAAGCAGTCATTCTTGGATTGTTGGCACATACTTTTGGCTTCAGATCCTCAAATTTTAATGAATTTTCAGCATAATTTCCAGCTAAAGATGAACATAAAAGCCCATCAAAAACCCTAGAAATCAAAACTCAAATTCTTAAGGATTAATCTAAAGCTTCTAGGGTTATAGCCAGACCTAACACACAAGTTTCCAGAAAAGAGGAAAAGGTAAAAGGAGAAAAGTGTAGCTGCCTTTGGCTGCTTTGCTCCATATAGTGAGAAGGAGAAAGAGGAGGCAGACCAGCTGCTGGTTGCTCTGCTACCAGGAAAGGAGCCAAGATGGAGGAATTCACCTTTCATTGGTTTCACGAGGAATGTTTCTCTATTCTTCAAGTTATCAGGGGCAATAAAGTATTCCTTAAAAGAGTTTGAAGTAGGTCTTACTTCAATGTGAAAGTCATGAAGGAAAATTACCTGAAGAATCACAAGGGGATGTTGGTCTATGTCAAGAATCATAGAATTTGAGACTTGGCAGGGACCTCAGTAGCCATATAATTTGATTCAGACATGAAAGAAATCTCCATTATAGATTACCTGAAGAAGGGTCAGATGTTGAATGATGGCATATTGTCATACCTAAGAGAAAGGGAAGAAGAAAAATAACCACTGACCTTGAGACTTTTTCCAAAGAAAAAGGAGCTAAATGCTTAGAGAAGGAAACAGTTGTTTTTCTCCAAGGAATATGAATCCACGGGTACTATCAGAAGAGAGAACAAATAGTAAAGGTCAGGGGTAAAAGGGACAAGTAGTGGTAGTTGTTAACTTCCTGATGATGGATACTGAAGTGTCTAAATTAGGTGACTGACCCTCACTTTTTTGTGATTCACAGGGACAGAAATAATGCTATCAAAAGGAACCTAGAAATTGTTGCTAAAGATTACAAAGTCTTGGCAGGAAACTAAAATTTGTAAGGGCAATTTAAGGAAGTCCTTCAAGCTTGGTCTTAATCTCCGCTGCCAAACAAAAGTGAGGAATTTAGAGTAGATAAATAGATCTTGGCAGTGACTACCTGATTATGAAAATGGTATCTGAGAATTAGCTTTGGATTTTTGGGCCACAGTTAAAAATACAGGAAGGATAGACACTTGGCCAGGGAAGGAATATGCCTAATATGGTAAGAGAGTATTTGTCTCAAGTCCTACAATTCTAATCAAAAGGGCTTTAAAAGTCAAAGGGAAATGGGAAGAAGGAAATAGGATTCAAAATCCAAGAAAGGGGACTTTAAAAAAAATTATTTCAACAGATAGCTACAGAAGTGTACCAAGCATGGTTAGCAAGCAACATGAAGTAAAGATACTAATTCAGAGAAACACATTTAGCTGTGTAGACAGACTTCTAAGGTCATTGTAGAACAAGGGCATATTCTATCAAAAACAAGAGGAGAACTTGTAATACAATATGCCAAAAATGATATAGCCTACAACCAAGGATAACTTACTCTATAAACTAAGTACAGTTAATCCTCAACTTTTTCTAAGGTAATGTTTCTTAAAAACAATACAAAGGTTAAAAATGTGAGTGTTAATAATTGAACCTATTGGAAATAAAGAGTTAGGTTCTTGTGACCACCAAAAATTATAATCTTTTGCTAGAGACTGCTGAAAATACAATTTTCTGCATACAATTCTTAATAACAAAACATTAATTCCAACAATATGCACTTTTCCCTAATATAGTAATCATGAAATAATCCATAAAATGCAAGAGAGAAGAGAGATTGAGAGGGGCAGGGATGGAGATGTCTGAAGAACCTCAGGTTAAAAAGGGGAAATCTGTTATCTCTAATCTCCCTTTGGAGAATGGGATATTCCCTCTCAAGAGCTGCTGAGAAAGTAAGGGTGATCACCACCTCATTTACCCATGATCTTAACCACTTAACTGTTGTTCCAAATTTCTCTAATTTCCTTACTGAACACCTGAAAGATTACATAATCACTTTTTAGAGCAGATTCACAAACATTTTTATAAACACTTTCCCTCTTTTTGCAGATATGAACTTGTGCATTACTATTCATATGTGTAAGATTGCCAACAGAAAGTAAAAATGAGGTTACTAATAAAGTCAAGGGAATGTTTGAAGATGTGAAAGCTAAACACGAAAATGTTGAAGATTAACTCTATAATCCTATAGAGGAAAAGATGGATTTTTAATGTAATAGAAGACTCAATTAAAAAAACGTATCTTCCATCTTAAAATCAATATTAAGTATCAGTGCCAAGAAAGATGAGTAGTAAAAGCTAGTTGATTGGGGTTAAGTGACTTGCCCAGGGGCACACAGCTAGGAATATCTGAGGTCAAGTTCAATTATTTTTTGACAGAAAGACTGGAGCTAAATAGAAACTTTGAAATGGAAACCTAAGAGTTAAGATATATTTGAATCATTTCCTTACATATCTTAAAAAAGAGACCTTTATCAGAAAATTCTTTTTGGAAAGATTTTCTCTGCCCTCTAGTAGCCAGATGCCCTTCTAATTTCAGTATCATTGGCTTTATTTGTGGAAAAATGTGTAAATTTTATATAATCAATTTTTATTTCTCTTCTCCTGACCTTCTTGATTTCCTTACCCAAAGCCCACTTATAGATTTTAACATGTCTTTCTTTCCTTTTAAACTCCTCTTTGAGCTCCATTCCTCATGTTTAAATTTTGTTTTACTTTTGACTAATCTGTCCCTAACTCTACCCTCTCTCTTATGACCATTATCCTTTCACCTCACTTCTCTGTTCATCTGTTAAATAGAATATACTCATATCTGTGCATTTATTAATTTTTCTTCCTTTTTAAAAAAAGAGAATCAAAACATGTAAAAACCACTTCCAATCCTGTCTTTTTGTTATTGTTCAGTTGTGTCCAACTCTTCATGATCCAATGGATTTTTGGCAAAGATGCTAGAGTGGTTTGTCATTTTCTTCTCCATTGTGTTCCCATTTTACAGAAGAGAAACTGAGGCAAATAGGGATTGAATGACTAGCTCAGGGTCACACAGCTAGTAAGTGTCTGAGTTTGGATTTCAACTCAGAGTTCCCTGCCTCTAGGTTCTGTGCTCTATTCATTATACCACATAGCTGCCTTATTATCTATCATGTTAGGTTCCCTTCAATGACCCCTAATGATACTAGAGTTTTGATGGGATCATCAACTCCCCCAATAGAAGATAAGCACTTTTTTTTGTTTAGTCCTTTATTTTTAATTCAAATTTAACTTTTTATATTTTCCTTTACTCCTTCATTTGTATTTCAGAGTCTTTACCTTGTTTCTGTTTTTTTTCATTAGGAATGTTTGGAAGTCCTCTATTTCATTAAAAATTCATTTTCCCTCGATAGATCATACTGTTTTTATAAGGCCAATTATTCTTGGAATATTATTTTTAATGTTAATTTTATTTTATTTAGTCAATTTAAAACATTATTCCTTGGTTACAAGAATCATATTCTTTCCCTCCTTCCCCTACCCCATGCTTCCCATAGCCAACACACAATTCCACTGTGTATTATATGTATTCTTGATCAGAATCTATTTCCATGTTGTTGATGTTTGCACTAAGACGTTCATTTAGAGTCTATATCCCCAATCTTATCCCCCTCAACCCATGTAATCAAGCAGTTGTTTTTCTTCTGTTTTTCTACTCCCACAACTTTCCTCTGAATGTGGATAGTGTTCTTTCTCATAGATCCCTCAGGGTTGTTCAGGATCACTGCATTGCCACTAATGGAGAAGTCCATTATATTCGATTGTACCACAGTGTATCAGTCTCTGTGTATAATGTTCTCCTGGTTCTGCTCCTCTCACTCTGCATCACTTCCTGGAAGTGCCCCTCACTCACATGCTGGCTATGACTCTGGCTCTGACTCTAGGGTGGGGGAGGATAGATCAGCTCATGTTTTGGTGGAAGCTTTTTCACCCCCTTATAGTGTGGAAATGCCAAAATGCTGTGCCCTACTATAGAGTCCTTTCCTTCATATGAATTTTTTTTTTGGTCTTTTGAGGTAGTCTATATTGGTAGGTGGTAAGGAGAAGAAAAGTTCTGTGTCTAGATTGCTGCCATGTTTTCCTGGAAGTCATTCTTGGAATATTATATTTAAAGTTCTCCACTTTTTATGATAGCTTCTAAATCTTGTGCAATTCTAATTGTGCTCCTTTCTTTTGTTTGAATTATTTTTTTCTTTGACCTGGAAACTCTGGGTTTGGAATATAATATTTCTTAAAGTTTTCATTTTGGATTTATTTTTGGGGATGATTGAAGAATTCTTCCTATTTTCACTTTACTTGCTAGCTTTCATCTATCTTGGTAGTTTTTCATGGTTTCTTGAAATATGATATCTAGGATATTTTAACATTTTCCATATATATATATATATATATATATATATACATTTCTGTTTCTTCAGTCTTTTTACTTGGTTTTAATATTTTTGGTTGTGTCCCAGAGTCTATTTGGCCCACTCTAATTTTCAAGATGTCTGTTGGTTGGATAAGGTTTTTGTACCTTTTGTGCTGTCTTAGTGACTATTATGTTTTTTTAGATTCATTGCTTTTCTGGTTTGTTGTTGCATGCACAATTAATTCATCTGTATTTTCTTTCTTTTTATTGATGAAAGTGATTGGAGATATAGTAGATTTTCCCCTCAAGGCTTCCTTGGATGCATCCCCAATACTTTTATATGCTACTGCATTGTTATATTCTTTGATAGAAGTATCTATTCTTTCTATCCTTTGGCTTATTTTATTAACTTATTTTGTCTCCATTCAGGTTTAAATTCTTTATTTTATTTAAAGACCTTTTTTGATTATAGTTTTTATTTTGTGATCAGTAATGGGCTTTTTCTGCTTTTATGCAATTATTTTTAAGACTTATGTCATATCAATAATTTGTCATTATAAAGGTATACACTGCTAAGAAATATGCAGAAATACAGATGTAGTATAAACAAATGTAAAATATATCCATATATTTATATAAATATAAAATATGTTTTCTAGTCCCTTCCAGTAATTACCACGGCTCTCTCATATATTACCATCCTAAATTTTTTAAAGTCCTTAACCTCTTCCTTGTTTATCTTTTGGTTATATTTATCTAGGTATGAAAGAGGTCCCTAGTTATTACAGTTTTAACTGTCCATTTCTCTCTTTAATTTTATTACATTTTCCTTTAAGTATTTCAGTCTTAAGCTGTTCAACACACATATTAAATATTGACTTTATTTCACTGTTCATGATGTCTTTTAGAATAATGTAGTTTTTTTCTGTTTATCTGTTATATCTGTATCCATTTTAGATTAAGATATATACCTCTACTTTTTTCTACTAAAGAAATTCTTTGTATTCTGTATACTATATAAAATTCTTTATATACTGTGTTTGATCATGATTATGGCAATTTTTTTTTCCTTTTTGTTCCTGAGAGGAGATTGAAGACAGGGAGAGGTCAGAAACACACAGCTAGGTGGCCCAGTGGGCAGAATGTGGAACCTGGAGCTGGGAAGACTCATCTTCCTGAGTTTAAATCTGGCTTTAAACATTTACTAGCTGGTGTGATCTTGGGCAATTCACTTTTATTTATTTATTTAATTATTCATTCATTCATTTATTTATGTTTTTAAATTTTATTTAATTAGGAGAATTTTTCCATGGTTACATGATTCATGTTCTTTCCCTCCCCACCTTCCACCCCCCTCCCATAGCCAACAAGCAATTCCATTGGTTTTACATGTGTCATTGATCAAGAACTATTTCCATATTATTGATATTTGCACTAGAGTGATCGTTTAGAGATTATATTCCCAATCATATCCCCATCAACTCATGTGATCAAGAAGTTGTTTTTCTTCTGTGTTTCTACTCCCAGATTTCTTCCTTTGGATGTGGATATAGTGTTCTTTCTCATATGTACCTAAGAATTGTTCTGGATCATTGCATTGCTACTAGTAGAGAAGTTCATTACATTTTATTGTACCACAGTGTATCAGTCTCTGTGTATAATGTTCTCCTGGTTCTTCTCCTCTCACACTGCCTCAATTCCTGGAGGTCATTCCAGTTCACATGGAATTCCTCCAGTTCATTATTCCTTTGAGAGAATTTTATCACCAAAAAATACCATAATTTGTTTAGCCATTCCCCAAATGAAGGGCATCCCTTCATTTTCCAATTCTTTGCCACCACAAAGAGTGAGGCTATAAATATTTTTGTATAAGTTTTTTTTTTTCAGGCAATTCACTTAACCCTATTTGCCTCAATGTCCTCATGGCAAATCACTCTAGTACTACTAAGAAAACCCCAAATGGGGTCATGAAGACACAATTGAACAACAAAAAGAATGACAAAGAAAAGTTGGAAATAGTCTGAGATACCTTTAAGAACTTGGTTGAAAAGATTTCAAAGAATTCAAAGAAAGAATAACCATGATTCCGACATCAACCTATGCAGAATGGGAAGACCTCATCAATGAATTTCAGAAGACACAAGGGAAAAAAAAAGTTGATTAAGGAGGAAAAAAAGGATTTGTTTAATAAGACTAATGTGGATGCACAGGTAGCTCAAGCAATACATCTTATAAAAGGACAAGAACAGGAGTCAGACAGGGCAGGTTGCAAAGGATGAGTAAAAAGTGTTTATTCCATGGCAAGCATTATGCTAATGATTGAAGATTTTACATATAGGAAAACAAGATAGTCACTGATTTGAAAGAGCACATATTTTAAGGTATGAAGACAATACATAAAGGGGAGATAGAAATAAGATAGAAATCAGGGTGGGCGAGAATGCACACAACCATATGGTCTAGAAATGTCCAAGATGTGATGTGGAATCCTGTTTGCAAATAAGATGAAGTGAAGGTGGCCAAGATAATTCAGGCAGAGCATTAGGTTCAAACAGGAGAGGGATGTCTAGAAGATGAGAATGATGGCCAGAAGGCAGAAGGCATTGTTTAGGAATGTCTGAAACCTGATGTGGACTGGTTTGGTGCAAGATAAGGGAAAAGAATTTGGGTATGATTGCATGATATTTGATAAATCCAGAGACTCCAATGGGACAATAATTCCCTATTAAAAATTTCTAGGAAAACTAGAATGGCTGAACAGAAATTAGATTTAGACTAACAACTTACACTATATTTTTCAATAAGTTCCAAATGGGAACATGATCATGAATATAAACTTGAGCAGAAAGGAGGGGAACACCTTCACAACTATGGATAGGAGAATAGTTTGTTATCAAACAAGAAATAAAGATGATTATAAAAACCAAAAATGACATTTTGGGTTACATAAAAATGAAACGATTTCAAACAAGCATAAATTCAATGAGAATATAAAGGGAATTAATGAGAAAACAATTTCTGAAGTTAATTTTTCTGGAAAAGGTCTGATATATAATATATATATGTAGAGAATTTATACAAATATTTAAGAATAATAACCATTCTCTAAAACTGAAAAATGCAATCTATCAAGAACAATATGGAAAATATTCTAAATAACTAATAAGTAAATAAATATAATGATGTTCAGTCATTTACAATTGTGCTCAATTCTTCATGACCCCATTTGGGAGTTTTCTTATCAATGATATTGAAGTGGTTTTCCATTTCCTTCTCCAGTTTATTTTTACGGATGGGGAAACTGAGGTAAACAGGGTTAAATGATTTGCCCAGTTTCACAAGACTAATATCTGAGGCCAAATTTGAACTTGGGAAGCTGAGCCTTCCTGATTTAAGGCCTGACACTTTATCAATTGTGCCATCTAACTGCAAAATAATATAAATTAAAAAAGCTCTAAAATTTTACCTCATTCCTATCAGACTGGTGAGGATAACAAAAGATGAAAATGGCAATTATTGGTGAGAATATTGAAGGACGGGCATATCCATGTACTAGTGGAGGGGCTTTGAATTGTTCCAATTTGTTCCATTCTGGAGAGAAATTTGTAATTATATTCCCATACTAACTAAATTATGTATAACTTTGTACCTAGTTATTCAACAACTGTGCATATATACTCAAAGAAATACAAGATAGAGGGAAAGGTACCATAAGTAATAAACATATATATATATCATAATTTTTTTTGTAGAAAAGAAATAGAATCATATGTCTCTGTGTGTGATTGTGTGTTTACACAAGAGCACATGTATGCATAAGTTGTGGAATAAACACATTATGAAATATGAATATTATATAATACTTTTCTCATTCAAAATGATGAAAGGAATAGATTCAGCAAAGTCCTGAAAGACTTGTATGAACTGATTCAGAGTAAATTCATCTGAACAAGGAAAACAATTTAATGACTCTAACATTATAAAGGACAACAATTTTGCAGGACTTAAGAACTCTAATCTTAAATTAAACTGATCAGTGATACCTTCAGAAAACTGATGAAGCAGCATTTTCTCATCCCTTATACTAGATGTGACAGAGAGCGGTATAAGTCATAATTTTAAAGTCATACTTTTAAATAAGTCATACTTTTAAAAAACCCTTACCTTTTGTCTTAGAATTGATACTAAGAATCAGTTACAAGGCAGAAGAGTACTAAGAGATAGGAAATGCGGGTTAAGTGACTTGCTTAGGATCACAGAGGAAATATCTGTGGTCAGATTTGGATGAATGACCTCCCATCTCTGGGTCTGGTGCTCTATCCACTGGACCACCTACTTGCCCCAAGACATATATTTTTTCAATGTAATAAATGGGTTTTGTTTTGTTTTGTTTTACCATACTTATTTGTTGGAGAAAAAGCTACTGTGGATAACGCATTCTGGATGTATTAAGATGTTAAATGGGGACAAAAGAAGAAAAGAAAAAAATCATCAAAAATGTTAAAGAAAAATACACAGAAGAGAGCAAAATTTAAAAAGGGATATTGAATCAGGACAATTTTACTCATTATCTTATTAAATTTATTATCTACTAAATAAAACATAAATGTAGTAGAAGTTCAGAATTTCATATTCAACTCTCCCTTTTCTGTTCTTCTTTGTGTAATGAAATGTTCATATTTGTTGAGGTAATAATAAATGGGACAATTGAAAAATGAATATGGAGGCAACATATTAGAGGGGAAATAGTTTCCTTAGAAGTTCGAGAACCTGGTTTGAAATCCTTCTCTGACACTTCCTACCTACATGATTTTGGACAAGCCACTTGAAGTCTCTGGGCTTCAGATTCTTCATCTGTAAAGCTCTAGGCTGTGGTTAGGACTAGATTTTTTTCTGAGGTTTCTTTTAGTTCTAGATCTGGAATCTTGTATGATCCTATGAATGGTTATTGTAGCAGGAGTAGTACATGATAACTTGGTATCTAATTGAAAGGAGACTTGAATATCAGAATTTACTCCACAGATAAAAGTCATCTATTAAAAATGGTTATCAGGAGAGTGACAACATGAAAGAGCACACTTTCTCTTCTCCCCCAATATGGTATTTTTTTTATTAATATACAGGTAGAAAAGGAATTGGGAATTGTGTCGTCTGGAGTGCCACAAAATATTGAAAATTTACTTCATTCCCATTCAAGAGTTCTCCATTAATAACTCACTAAATAGGGCAACTAGTTGGCTTATTGGATTGAGTGCTAGATCTAGAACTAGGAGGTTCTGGGTTCAAATCTGTTCTTAGACACTTCTTAGCTATGTGACCCTGGGCAAGTCACTTAACCCTCAATTACTTTGCCTTTGTTGCTCTTCTGTATTAGAATTCATACTAAGCAACAGTGGACCATCAGATGAACTAATCATGTGAGCAGGTATTTCTTTTAAAAATTTCAGCATTGAGACACTTATAAAATATTTTCTTTCCTGAATAAATTTGGATTTAGGCCTAGTTCCAGAATCTATTATCTAAAAATATTGAATGCAAATCTCTTAATGGCAAGTATTCTATATCATAAAGATTTTTTAAAAATCATATGTAGAGGGACAGCTAGATGATTCATCAGATTGAGAACCAGACCCAGAGATGAGAGGTTCTGGGTTCAGATTTGGCCTCAGACACTTACTAGTTGTGTGACCCTGGATAAGTCACTTAACCCTTATTGACTTAACCCTTATCACTCTTCTTTGCAACCAATTCGCAGTATTGAATCTAAGATGGAAGAGAGGGGTTTAAAAACATAACTCACTACACATTTGTTTCACTGTCCTAAAATTTTCCTATCTACGCCATTATTTTATATTAGCAGGCTGACTGGGTGACCACTTACTAACCTCTGATGGGGGAAAACTGAGGACTAGAGAAATTATGGACTTTCCTAGTGTTACATAATTAGGAAAGAGAGAGCTTTCATCTTTGAATTAGTGTGGTCATGTGAAAAGATTTATTCAAATACTACCTCTATAATATACTATAATATAATACGATCTGTGCAACCCAGGTAAGTCACAACTTCTCTGATCCTCATTTTTGCTCTAATCTAAAGTTAGGGGGTTGTACTCTAACCTAACAGAATCACAGAATTTGAGGGTTGTAATGGATCTCAGGAGCATTTGAGACCAAATTATATGTGGAGGAATCCTCACTATATCAGAGCTAACAAGTAGTTTGCCCAATTTCAGCTTAAAGAAGAAAGATCTCTTCTTGTGTTGAGGCAGCACATTTCACTGGATTAGCCCTAATTGTTAGAATTTTTTTTTTCAAATGAAGTTTTTATCAAACCAAAATTTACCTTTTCCCAACTTCATCCATTGTTCATGGTTCCATCCTCTGGTCAAACAGAATAAATTAAATTCTCCTCTATGTGGAGTCTTTTCTATCTCTAAATCTATGACCCTTTGTTTCCATGTCACCTAAAGTCTTCTAAATCTAAATCTATGATCTTATGATTTTTCCAATGAATCCCCTCTCTCTACCTCCACTCACAACCCTTAGTATTCTTTCTTTCTTTCTTTCTTTCTTTATATTTATTTTATTTTTTAAAAAAAGCTTTCCATGTTTATATGATTCTTGTTGTCTCCCTCCCCTCTTCCCTCCTCCCCCCAGGAGCTGAAAAGCAATTTCACTGAATTATGCATATATTATCACTCAAATCCTAATTCCATATTATTCAATTTTAATAGAGTAATTTTTAAAAACCAAAACCTCAAATCATATACCCATATAAACAATTGATAAAATCATATGTTTTCTTCTGAATTTCTACTCCCCCAGTTCTTTTTCTAAATTTGGGTAGCATTCTTTCTGTGAAGAAAGAATTAAACTCTTTCTTTATTTTTAATGTAATCAATCAGCAACCTTTAATTTAATCAATCAAGAATTTAAAGTACCGCTTCTTAACACTTAGTAAGTCACTAAGTAAGAGAATTCAGAAGTCACAAGGAAAAAGAGTTCACATTCCCCAATGGCCACAAGTATTGACCCTCTGGGGCAGTGCTAGGCACATTGGGAGGCTGTGATTGGTTCCTGTGAAGTGGGAGAGAGACAGGAAGTGATGTGGAAAAAAGGACTATAAAAAGCAAGGCAGAGAAGATTTATTCATTTCTTCTTTGGCTCTTTGGCAACTCTCTCTCTCTCTCTCTCTCTCTCTCTCTCTCTCTCTCTCTCTCTCTCTCTCTCTCTCTGTTGGTGCTTTGGTGAGACACTCTTCAGTATGAGCTTTCGTGAGATTCTTTGTGGTCTTAGCCTCATGTGCACTGAAGGTATGGATTTTTCAGCATCTCCTGGGTCTTCAGATTTCAGCTTCCTAATAAGGACTTTGGATTCTGGTGAGATTTGCTTTTGGATTTGCATTAGTGGTCTGGAGGCATTAGGATTAGGATTTAGGGTATTTGTAGGTAGGTGATTTTTTCTACCTCTTTCCTATATTTCCCATTTTAATATCTCTTCTGAGCTGTAAATAAAAGCTGCTTATAGTCATTTTGACTGGAGAAGTTAATTATTTTTATAAACTGCAACCACAATAATTTTTTTAATTTTTTTAGATTCTTATATGTGTCAAACCCATTTGAATTATTATATTTCTCATGAGTCCCTTAAAGTTTTCCTGGATAATTGCATTTCTTTTAGTAGCAAAGTCAATCACATTTGATCATCCCACAATGTTTTGTTTACTGTGTATAATGTTTTCCTGCTCCTGCTTATTTCATTCTGCATCAGTTCATGGAGGTCTTTTTTTTTTATGAAATCAAGCAGTTTTTATGAAATCAAGCAATTCATCATTCCTTATAGCATAATAATATTCCAAGACCATCATATACCACAATTTGTTCAGCCATTCCCCAATTGAGGGACTCCCCCTCATTTTCCATTTTTTTGCCACCACAAAAAGCACAGTTATAAATATTTTTATACAAACAGGACCTTTCCCATTTTTAAAAAAGTCTTTTTAGGATACAAAACCAGTAGGGGTATTACTGGATCAAAGGACATAAATTCTTTTAAAGCCCTTTGGGTATAATTCCAAATTGCCTTCCAGAATCTGACCCATAACATTGTAAATGATGCCCTTTCTTGGAATATTTGAAAGGTAAAGGAACAGCAATTACCTGTGAGAAATTCCTCTCTATCCTTCATTTTCCTTACATCTCTTAATTCCTTACACCAACTCTCTTCCCTTACTCCAGTCCTAAGAAGAATCCTACGAGATGACTGCTGTCATATCTGCATGTAACTGAATGAGCTTAGAAAACCACTGCAGAACAGGACTTCAGTTACTGATTTTAAGAGAGCTAAGTGTGCATTCACAGGTGTTCTCAGCAGCTGGTAAAATGACTTATATGTTATGTATTATTTAAGTCTCAGCTGGCTTTGCTCAGGGCTTCCCACCTCTTTAGGAGGGTAGTTGAAAAGGAAGTTCCCTTGCGTGGGTAACTGAATCTTCCCCACTGTACTACATCTCTCCCCCCCCCCCCCCCCCATCATTTCATTCTAGTTTAGCCAAAGGCATGGCATAGATAACTTGATTGGGTGGAGCCTGGAATGACCCAGGCTGGAATAATGTGAAATACTGTAACAGGAATATATTTTATGGGTTAGGGGAGTGATAAGGGAAGCATTTCAGAGGCCCTGCTGACTTAGAGTAAGGTGTTGAGCCAGCCCCTCCCCTAATAACTCCCTGGAATTGTTTCTCAACTGGGGACCATATGTCTGGCATGTGCTTGCTAGAAGAAGGATGAGTGAAAGTTGTTAGTTGCCATTAAATGAGAGTTAGATGGGGAGAAGACAAGACTTAGAAGGAAATGATAGCTGTCTTCAGGTATTTGAAAATGCTGTCATATGAAAGAGCAATTAATCTTGTTCTGCTTGGCTCCAAAGGGCAGAACTAGGAATAGTTGGTGGAAGTTGCAGAGAAACATTTAAGGTTATTTAGGAAAAAAATTCCTAAAAACCCAGAGCTATCAAAAAAGTTGGAAAGATTGCCTCAGTGACAATGGATTCTCTCTTTTTGCAGGTCTTTATGGGAAGGATAGATGAACACTTCTCAGGAATATGATCCAGGGGAATATTATCCAAGTATGGATTAGAATGAATGACCTTTTTTGATATCTTCTAGCTGTGAAATACTGTGATTCTTTGATGAAGGATTATGATCATATTCAATCACATTGCAATTTTATTACAAAATTATAAACTCAGTAACAAATAATGTACACTGGAATTGATTTTATACCTAGTAGAAGTCAGAAAGAATCTCAGTATCAGCTACTTCAAGTAACTCAGAAACTTTTGAAAGACTTAAATTTATGCTACTTACATGAAGCACTGATTTCACTAATCCTAGTAGTCATTTTGGAGTCTTAGAACATGAGATAAAGCAGTAGAGAAATGTCCAACATGGGAGCCAGCAAGACCCAGATTCCAACCCTATCTCTGCTACCAGAGAACATTCCTTAACTTTTCTGTGCTCTAGGAACCTCTCAATCAATTATCAAGTACTTTTAAGCTCCTACTGCATGTCAAGCATTGTGTTAGGTACTGGGGATACAAAGACAGTAAATGAAACAACCCCTACTCTGACAGTATAAGTTTTAGAGAAGATGCCAGTCTGTCTTGAAAGAAGGAATTTCTTCATCTGGGATTTTTTCATTCCAATGAAGTCACAGGTCTGGTCCTGTGAAGGGCCTCAGAAATAATACAGATGGGATTATATTGAAGAAATTAGGAATGTGTAGATTGGAGAAAAGAAGACTCACAGGAGATATAATTCTTTTTCAAGTATTTGAAGGTCTGTTATGTGGATATGGAAACAAATTATTGCTTCTTTACATGAGCACAGAGCTAGAAGAAATAGAAGGAAGATACAAAAGGAAAAATTTAGATTTGATGAAAGGACCTAACCACTAGATATTTCCCAAAGTAAATGTGTCTTCTTTGGGAAATCTATAAGAGAGGTCTTCAATCTAAGGATAAATGACCACATCTTAGGGATGTAGACAAGATTCAGGTAAGGATTGACTTAGATGACCTCATCTTTCAGCAGGAATTTTGTGATTACATTCTTTTAAGAGTGGCTCTCAATTTATGTATTGATTATCTAAAATGACTCAACAACAATAACAACAATATTTTTTGATGATTAGAACACACTTGGAGACCTCCCACCTTCATACCTTTGCTCATCTTATCCCTTCAGCCTGAAATACTCTCCTTCTATTATTCTATCTCTGCCCCTCAAAAATTGCACTGATGCTTCAAAGTTTGTCTCAAAGGTTACCTTTTTTCATGTACCTAATCTTATACATGTCTGAGGTGAGAAGGGGGAAAAGGGAAAAGGGGAAAAGAATCTACTCTTTAGGTACCCCTTTTGGTGAATTGAAATGGTGGGGATGCTCAACCACAGTGGATATCCAAGGAAAACTTTTGTGTTTAAAGTCTTGTAAATATAATAAAAATAATTTCAATTTATATGATGGCATGATTACAAGAAAGGTTTATATTCAACATTTCATTGTTCCTTCTAACACCTTTGTGACTTAGGTTATGTGCAAATGTGTTCTTTTGTCTCTTTTTTTTCCTAAGCTATCCAGTACACTATGAACTCCCTATGGGTAAAAATCCTGTCTCTTCATTCTTGGATACTTCTCAAGAACCCTGGAATTGCATTCAAGAATATTTGGGCTCAAATCTCAGATATGTTCTTAGTACCTGTGTGAATACTGGCAAGTCCCTTAACTTTTGTTGGTCTCAGTTTTCTCATCTTTATTTTATTCCAACTTTTTAACAATTCAACAAACATTTATTAAAAGGCCTACCGTGTGCAAGTCATGGTGCTTGATTCTAGAGATGGAGACAAATACAACAGGCTCTACTCTTCAAGAGCTTATGATTTAATTCCAGGAGTGGGGCAGGAGGGAGAGAAGGGGAAGAGATGCATATAAATAACTATGATGCAAAGGAAAGTGAGATAAGTGCAAAGTGGAAATGTCCAGGCAAAGAGCTAGGAGAAATTTCAATCATGTATTAAGGTAGCCCTAAATTATCTCCTGACAGAATATTGCAAGGCAATGAATCCCCTGTATTCACTGCCTTGACCTCTGTGCCCCAGCGTAAATATGCCTCATAAGCCATACTCTGAGGTAAACACCTCTACCAGCTCTTTGTGCTGCCCTCTTGAAAACTCTTCCTTTCTTATGAGGTGAGAGACATAGACTAGGCATTTATTGGTCCCTGGCTGATTCCCTGCCTGTGGTTCTTGAAGCAAGGAGGAAATTCAGAATGGCTTCTCATCTAAATAAAAACCCAAGACCTTCCCCTGCATCATTCAAATTGCAATAATATAGAAGTGACAAAGGATGTGGGTGATCCTCCTAATCAATTAGAAGAAATAATCAGAACTTGCTTAGTTTGAGAGCAGTCTCTTGCTGGACCATCTTTGATCCTCTTCCTCCTCTTCCTACTTCAGAGGTTATTAACTGCTTTCCTTTTTATGGGGGAATCACAGACTCTTTTGTGAGTCTGGTGAATTCTACAAATCTCATATATGAATAATGATGGTAAATGCATAAAACAAAACATCCAAGATTACTAAGGGAACCAATTAGATTGAAATTAGAGTTTTCAAATTTTTATAGTCTAGTATTATTTTATTTTTCCCCAATGCATATAAAAACAATTTTAACATGTATTTTCCAATATTTTAAGTTCTAAATTCTCTCCTTTTCTTTCTTTCCCCTTTCTTGAAATAGTAAATAATTTGCTATAGGTTATAAATGTACGATCATGCAAAACTTATTTTGTTATTCACCATGTTGTAGAAGAAGACAAAAAAATTAAGAAACATTGAAAATGATATGCTTTGGCCTACATTCAGATTGCATCGCTCTTTCAAGTGAGGTGGTGTGACAGGCTGGCACTAAAGAAAAAGTGCCAGGTTGAAGAGTGTATGAAACTGATCACCTTGATGGGGAAGGGGCCCCAAGGGATTGGAATCTTGAAGAGGAAAAGACTCTGGCTGGTAGAGCAGTTGGTCTCTCAGTCTTGAGAAGCTGAAGTAAGAAGGTGGAAAAAGACTTTCTCTTGAGGGTTACGTACTTTTCCTGCTGGTTTTGGAAATCTCCCCCCCCCCCCAACATTTGACTTTACTTCAGCTCCTGTTACCCTGAGTCTGAACTGTGGCCAAGGGGCCAGGATGAGTCAACCTGATTTTCTCTCAGGGGGCTCAGGCTGCCAAAGCCTGAGTTCCCCCTAAACTTGAGGAGGGAGGAAAAGGGTTTTAGATAGAAACAGGGATGTCTTTTCCCCACTTTCCTCTCCCATTCATTCCTTGACAGTTTTTCCTTTGTATTATCCTTATTGAGTTAAGTTGACATTAAATTTCTTGTCCTCAAGCTGAGTGTGAGTGAACAGATCAAGGGGAGATCCTTTGCTCTCAAGTAGTGGAGGGGTGACAAGAGGGACAAGAGCGAATCTGGGAGAGCAGCCTTATCTAAGGAGGGAAGGCACAAGGGGGAAAATCTTCAAACACCCTCTCCTCTCTTTGAACCAGCTGTCCCTCTTGAACCCTGCTTTGAGAAAGGGGGTTCTCTTCTCTTTAACCCTCTCTATCCTGATAAACAACCACTCCATTATAAATTCCTCTCCCCTCAAATACAGTGGAAGCCTTTTTTCAGCATGAGACCTTAGGAATTGTCTTAGACCATTATATTACTGATAATAACTAAGCCATTCACATTTGTATCATCATACAATATTGCTGTTAGTATATATAATGTTCTCTTGGTTCTGCTCACTTCAATTTCAATGAAAAGTAATTTGAAGAAAGAGAGAATTAACAGCTTGAAGTTTCAAGAAAATCTTGGAGTATAACTGAGCTGAGTGAAAGAGAAAAAGGAGCATTGACAGAATTGAAGAGGTATATAAAACCTTTCCATTTTATGTACCTGCTGCTTGAAAAGTTAGTGGATCCAGTTGGCCCCTCTTTACTAAACAAACAATTTCTTTAAGGAAGGCTTCCCAACCCCTCTTTACAAAACAAACAAACAAACACAAAAGAATCCAAACTCTTTCTTTCTATCAGTAAAGGCTAGGAAATTGAAATTTAGTGATTTGCTCAGTGTCACCCAGCTAGGGGGTGTGTCTGCAGTTAGATTTGGAACCAGGACTTCCACTCTCCAGAAGGGATGCTTTATCCTCTGAGCCACCTAGCTGCAACATCAATTCCTCTTAGTTACCGTGCCTTCCCTCTGTTAATCATCTCCTATGTATTTTTAACTTTTCAAAAAAATTTGAACCAAATTCTCTCCCTTCCTTCTCTCCTTCTCTTCCCTCCTTAAGACAGCAGGCAATTTGATGTAGATTTTACACTTGCAGCAAGGTAAAATATCTTTCCTTATTAATCATTTTGTGGAAGAGAATTAAAAAAAAAAGAAGAAAGTGAAATATAGTATGCTGTGGTCTGTATTTAGACTCTATCAGTCTTTGCCTAGAAGCAGATGACATTTTTCATTATAAATCCTTGAGGACTGTCTTGGAACTGTATTGCTAAGAATAGCTGAATCACTCACACTTATGCATCATACAATATTGCTGTTGCTATTCACAATGTTCTCCCGGTTCTGCTCACTTCACTTTGCATTGGCTCATGTTGATCTTTCCATTTTTTCCCGAAATTATGCTTCTCATTATTTCTTATAGCACAATAGTATTCCAAAACAATCTGATATGAAAGTTTGTTCATTCATTCCTTAATTGATGGGCATCCACTCAATTTTCAATTCTTTTCTACCACAAAAATTTTTTTTTTTGTAAAAATAGGTCCTTTGATACAAATCTAACAGTGCTATTTGTTGGATCAAAGGATTTTTTTTAAAGATCGCTAACCCTAGATTAAGAATCCCTGTCTTAACCTATGACCTATGACCTAAAATTTATAGACTTACAGTCTTAGTGACCTCTTTCCAGGGATAAGGCCCTGTTTGTGTCCTATGGTGTGAATTCTTCTTCCATTGTCCCAGTTTATCCAAGTCATATCCCCTGGGTATCTCAAGTTATGCCTTATGTATTTTCTCTCATATGAGAAAAATGTACCAATAATAAAAAACTTATTGCTTCATGTATTACTGGCCTCTCTGTGTGTATGTATATATGTAATCATCTTAATGATCAAGACTGTTAAAAATAAGTAGAATAGAACCAACATGAAAGAAGTGTCATGGGAGATATCATCCAGGATGTGTATCATCAAAAACGTATGTGGATCAGTTATAAGAATGAGGAATTTTTAAAAATTAAAATTTAAAAATTAAAAAAAATCTTGAAAGCTTTTAATAAAGTGATGCAAAATGAAGTAAGCAGAACCAGGAGAACCATTGCACACAGGAACAACAAAAATGTATAATAATCAAATGTGAATGATTTAATTATTTCAACAAGACAACTCCAAAGGACTAATGATGAAAAAGGATATTCACTGCCATAGAAAAACAGTGCAGAATGAAACGTTTTCTTCACTTAATTTTCTTCCATGAATTTTTCTCTAATTAAGCAATGTATGTCTTATATGTATTATATGATAATTTATGTACAAAATATATGACATTATCTGCCTTCTTGGGGGTGGGAGGAGTTGGATGTAGGAGAAAAATGAGACATACATAGATTTTTGGACATAACTATTATGAGAATTTATTCCTCTTGGATAATCATAGTCATAATTTATTACATATTTATAATAAGTCATATGTATCATTATAATGTTATAAATAAAAATTAAAATAAAATGGTAACCAAAAAATTTGGTGATATCAACACCTTAGGTAGGTGATCTAAGGAGGGTCCATAGGAAAATATGAACAAGAATTTCAGAAGATAAAAGGCACAGGTACTGAGGTTAGTATTTTCATCAAAGGAAGCAATGCTCACAAAACTGAAATCAAAGAACTAATGATGGGTTGAAGCAACCAATATGTACTGAGCATTACATGAAATCATAGGATTGTAGAACTTTGTCATTGTAAAGCATTATGTAAAGTTCACTATTTTAAATATTATTATTCCTGAAAGAGGATGGAGGGCTGCTAAATCAGAACTGTATTGAAGTGGAGGACTCCAGAATAGTGGCACCAGTGAAAATTTGTCTACCTCTTGATTTTGCTTAGGGTTATTTGTGTTAATAATTCTGATAGGTGCCTAACTGATTGAGGTTTGGGAGACAGGTTTACTTTCTGTCTCAGCAATTTCTATTTCATCATTGACTGGTAATTTAGAAAGAAAGCCAGAGGGATTGGGTATGATTTCACATGACTAAAATCCCTGCTGTTAGGGAAGTTAAGGGTGATGGATTGCTTGAGCTAAAGAGTTTTGAGCTGCATCAGAGAGCAGGGCAATATGTAGAACCTCAATATATAGAGAACTTTGTCAAATTTATGGGAAACAATGGGAAAAAATAAAAATTCCCCAATTGGTCAATGGGCAAAAGATACAAAGAGACAGTTTTTGAATTAAGACATCTAAGCCATACATAGGTACACAGAAAAAGAAAAGTCTAAATCACTACTGATTAGGGAAATGCAAACCAAGACAATTCTAAGGTATTATCTCATACCCATCAGATTGGCTAACATGACAAAAGTACCGGTAAAATGACTAATGTTGGAGAAGATGTGGAAAATGGGGGCACTAATACACTGTTGGTGCAACTGTGAACTGATTCAATAATTTTTTAAAACAATTTGGAATTAATGGCCATAGAGCTTTAAAAACTGTTTACTCATAGGCCCAGCTGTTTCCTAAAAGAGATCAGGGAAAAAGTAAAAGACCATATAATTTCCAATATTCCAATCCAATATATTCCAAATAGCAGCTCTCTTTGTGGTGGTAAAGAACTGGAAGTCAAGGGGACACCCATCAATTGAGGAATGACTAAACAAATTGTGGTGTATATAATTGTGTTTGAATACTACTGTGCCATAAGAAATGATGACCAGATTAATTTTTTTAAAACTAAGAAAGAACCACATGAGATAATGAAGAATGAAATGAGTAGAACCAAGAGAACTTTATTTATAGCTATAGATCTAATATTTTCAGAATAACTTGTAAATGTTCACCTCCAGAAAATGAACTAAAAAGTGGAAACATGCTTGAAAGACATTATTTATTTTTCCAGATGATGCCGTCTATGGGAAGAGGAGGGAAAAGCTGAATAAAACAATAGATTTTTAAAAAAAGAGAAAAAAATGGACTACTTAAGTTTTTATAATAGACTGGTTTGAAAATTACTTCAATCTCCATTTTAGCATTAAGCAGTAAAATAAATCTTTAAATCTTTGAAAGCTATACTTCACTTCATCAAATTTGTTAAAGGTGTTTAGTGTATATGTCAAAGTTTATAAATTCACATATTTAAATAATGTATAATGTGTGTATGTATGTATGTGTATAAATACAGTGAACTTCCAGGAACAGGGGATAATTCTGCTGCCCAAACTGCTCCAGGTTGGAAACAGATCAGGTCAAAACTAATTAGCATCAGTATCAGAACAGTGAGTAGCCACTCCACTTCCAGGGTAAGGGAGATAGGAAGATTTAGTATTAGAAAAAGGAAAAGAAAAGAAATTAAAAGAGAAAAGAAAACTGAAGTGAGCATTTTGGAGTTTTACTGAATGAATAAGAGGTTCTTTCCTGCTCTGAGTTTCAAGATCCTCTGATTGCTTACAAAATCCTGCCTAGAATTATTGCTCAAATAATGATTTAGATGGACAACTGCCATTTTCCAGACTCCCTTCAGAGGGTTATCTTCAGGTCTCACTCCCCTTAAGTAAGGTATCTAGAAAGGATATCAGGCAGCAACAGCTGATGTGTATTTCCATGTTAAAGATGAGCTGGGAAAATCCAGAAATGTTATATAGGGGATGGGTACAACCTCCCCCCTGCCTAAAATGCTAGGAAAAGCAAAACATAATCCTCTTTCCTTTATCTTTGGGATGGTAATTTGGTATAGTAGAAAGAGCAAAGAGTTTGGATTTAAGGAAGCTGGGTCTTTGATGCTTGCTAAATAAATAACTTAATAAAATGAAATATTTAGAACTACTAAGGGAATCCGTTATGTTTATTAGTTGTTTTTTTTCAATAAGATATTTCACATTTTCCTCTTTTTTTTTTTAATTCTGCTTTAATGTTTCTTGATTTCTCATGAGATCATTGGTCTCTAATTGGTCAGTTCTGATTTCTAAGGCCTGATTTTCCTCTGTCAGTTTTTGGTTCTCCTTTTTCAACTGGACCATTTCTTCTTGCATTGCTTTCATTTCTCTTCCCCACTTTTCCTCTACCTCTCTTAATTGGTAGTTATGTTAAAATAGTTAATCAATTATATCCACGTGTGTAAACAGATTGGTGGTGAGATGGATAGGGTGGTAGGCTTGAAATCAGGAAAATGTTAGTTGAAATCTAGAATCAGACACTTAATATATGATCTTTAATTGCTATTTGCTTCAGGTTCCTTATCTCTAAAATGGGAATAATATCCATCTCCTAGAGTTGTTGTAAGAATCATCTGTAAAAATGAGGATGTTGGACTATACATTCTCTGAGATCCCTTCCAGCACTTGCTCTGTTAGCTTATTTTCCTTCTTTTGTTCCTCCTATCAACTCCTGGTGGAGGTTCTGCCTCTAACCTCTCCCTACTGATCCCATAAAAATGTAGAAGAGAGCAAATTGCTATCTGTTCCCATGAGGATATGGCCAATTTACTGCAGGTTTCATCCTATCAGCTGTCCCAGAGTTAGCTAAGGAGAAAACTGGCCCTTCTTAGACTCTGTGGTATTCTGAATTGGGAATTTATTGCTGTACTGTGTGAGATATTAAAGAATATTCTTGTAACATAGCATTTCCATTAACTTGGAACCCCTTGCCCTGGAAGTACCATCAGTCAATCAGTCAACTATTATTTGCTTGGTGCTAGAGATAAAATTACAATGAACTCATGAGGACTTTCTGTTCTATTTGAGAGGCAAAAAGTACATATATAGGGATATACAAAATAAATGTCAGGTAGTTAATGAAGGAGAGCACTAGCAATTGGGGAGATCACAAAATGTATTGGATAGCAGGAGGTATTTCATCTGAATGTTGAGGAAAGAAAGTATGAGATGGAGGTCAGGAGGGAGCAGCAGGTTACTGATCATGGAATTGAGAGGGAGATAGTGTACAACAAGTCAGTTAATTTTTCAAGCTTTTCTTTTACTACCATGGGAGACTGGTTTCTGTTCTTCCCCCTCTCTCCCCACCTATCTCTTCACTGGAGAGATGGAAGTGGAAGTCTGTTGACCATTCAGTGGGTATATTGTAGAGTGGGTTCCTTTTTTGTTCAAGTTGGGATAGAGACAGCCTTAGGTCCCTTCCAAATCTGCAATTTTGTGATGTTTGTATCACAGAGGGTATTCAAAAGGAAGAAAGGTGGGCCATTTCAATAGTCCCTTAGTTAAGCTTTTCCTCTCCAGTCCATCTTGACATATTGCCAGTAAATTAAGTAGAACATTTAGAGCTGAATGAGATCAAAAGGTAAACTAATAGAATGCAAGAAACTATCAAGGTTAAAAGCATTTATTAAGTACCTACTAGATGCCTACTACTAAGAAGCTTTGTGAGGAATATACAAAGACATAACCCTTGCTCTAAAGGAGTTGTCATATATGTATATATGCAGAGTACATATAATTAATTAGAGTTAAATAAAAGGGAGGGAGGAAGGGAGGATTTTAACAGTTGGGGAATCAGGAAAGGCTTCATGAATTATACCTGATAAATGAATGAGAGGTACCAATCAAGTCCTTACCCTTGGGGAACTTCTTATTGATTAAGGGACAGTAATGAATGAAGAGCATTTATTAAAGGCTCTTACTATGTGCAAAGCATCATGCTAAGCAAATAGAAAAATGAGACTATTTAGTGACTGGTCCAAGGTCACTTTGATGATTGGCAAGGGGCTCAAATGCAATTCTTATGTATTTCCCTGCCTGAACCTCACAATGTGCTGAGATCAGCCACATAAAAGACAATGAAAAATGTAAATATAAATAAGCCGCCAAAAATGATGGACAGCCACTTTTGTCAGAGGCAGTAACAGGTGTAGGAGCAAAATACCTGCATCCTAGGCTGGGGACAATTTCTTATGGGATATCTGGATTTAATAACAGTGGTGTGTTCCAGGGTGATGGGGGGCATTGTACTCCCCCCCCCTTGTTTAATGTCTTCCAGATGTTTAAAAAAAAAGAAAAAAAGAAGGAATGGATTGTTTTATTCAAAACAATGATTAGAGTTCAGAGCTGGCCACCAGAATGCACTGAATGCACTAAATCTACTGTGTGTGGCTACAGAATCAGCAGTTAAATTGTCCTACAATTATGCACCTCTGCAAATTATGTGAACCAAAGCAGGAGTATTCAGGGCAGAGATACTCTGGGTAGGGCAGAAGCAACAATAGCTGCATCACCCTTTACTCTCATCATCTAATATTTACTGTGAGCCTATGTAGAGAGTGACATTGTATGGGAAAAGTAGCTCAACATAGTGGAAAGAACATTGGATTTACGTTGAGAAGAAATAGATCTGAGGCCTGGCTCTGATGCTTGTTGCTAATAACAAGTCTCTTGGCCTCTTTGAAAATCAATTTTTGAACTAAAAAAATGAAGATAAAAAATATTAGAGAATTGCTTAGCTCACATGGTTGTTGGGAATCAAGGTCTTTGTAAAATAGTAAAGAGAGTTAGAATATTGGAAGTTAGTAGCATTTTACAAAAGGTGAGAATATTTGTCCTCTTTGTGACAGAATCAACAATTGCATTTTGACAACTGGGTGTTCAGGATTACCAATTCTCTCTCTTTCTCTCTCTCACCTCCCCAGTTCCCCCTCCTCTTTTCCTCCTTCCTTCCCTCCCTCTTGTCCCCAACCTTTCCTTTCTATATTTCTCTTCCTCTCTTCTTTGCTTTCTCTCTTTCTCTTTCTTCTTTCTCTGTCTCTTTCTGTTTCCATCTCTCTGTGTCTCTTTCTATTTGTCCTCTCCTCTTTCCCTTTCTCTATCTTTTTATCTCTGTCTTTCTATCTTTCTTTCTCTGTATCCCCCAGTCTCTGTTCTCTGCCTCTGTTTCTGTTTAAATGTGAGAAATGAGTGATATCATGGGAAAAAAAATGGACTGAAAAGCAGAAAGGCTCAGAGCCAATTCTAATTCTGAAATGACCCAGCTACTTGACCCTCAGTTAGTTACTTAACTTCTTAGTACCCCTGGTACTTTTCTAGAACTAGTAGTTGTAGAAGTTGGAAATCTGTATTATATGAAAATATATTTACAACTTATATCATATTACCTACCTTCTTATGGAAAGGGGAAGAGTGGAAGGGAGATAGGACATGGATTACAAAATGTCAGAAAACAAATATTAAAAATTTTTATCAAAATATAATCCGGAAAAATTTTTAAAATAAAATAAGTGAGCATTGCAATTGCCCAAAAGTAATTCAATTTCTTTGCCTCCTCTTGTGAAATTCTGGACCTATTCATTGTCCCCTTGCTATATCTTTTCAAGTTCCATATGCTGATAAATGAAGCCTTTAGTTTGTCTATTTCACTACATCCCATGGTCTGAACAGTGGTTATTCTTCATCCACTTGGTTTTTCCTTTGTGATTAGTTAGAAGAAATGTTCTAGAGCAGTAGTGACAAACTCAAATAGAAATGGATGCCATTGATTGGATCCTTGCAGGCCATATACTAATTGGCTCAGAAATTGTATTTTTATTTATTTTGTTAAATATTTCCCAATTACATGTTGATCTGGTTTGGGTTACAGTCCATGTATGTAGTCTTCATGAAGTCTGCCCATAGACCACGTGTTTGATACCTTTGTTCTAAAACAATTATAGATCTCATTTAGATGGCTCTAAAATGTTCTAGAACTGATTATAATCAGTACAATGTCATCTGTCCATAGGAGTCTTCTCACTGAGCTATTATGAGTTTTTTTTTTAAGTTTATTTATTTAATTAATTTAGAATATTTTTCTATGGTTACATGATTCATGTTCTTTCCCTCCCCTCCTTCCACCTAATTCCCATAGTCAAAGAGCAATTCCACTGGGTTTTACATGTGTTATTGATCAAGACCTATTTCCATATTATTAATATTTGCATTAGGGTGATTGACCCATGTGATCAAGCAGTTGTTTCAAACTCAAGTCTTCCCAGCACCAAATATTATGTTCCATCCACTGTGCCCCAGCTGCCTATGACCTCCAATCTCTAGCATGGTTTTCTTCATATAATAATATATGCTGTTTTTTATATAGTCTGGGTCATATGGGAAGCTTTTATTCCAAATGGACAAGGCAGTTCTGGGTAAAAATAGCCTTTATAATGACAACTCATGCTTCTATCATGCTACAGTTTACAAAATGTTCCTCTCTCAACAATCCCATAAAGTGAATACTATTTGCTATTTCAATGATCTATAATTTTGGTGGCATAGGGGATCCCTCTGCCCATGTATACTATAAGCTGAGGAAGGGGAAAGGAATAAACATTTATTGTCTGCTCTATGCCAGGCTCTGTGAAAAGGATTTTACAAATAGGATTTCATTTGATCTTCTCAACAACCCTGCAAGGTAGGTACTATTATTATACTCATTTTTACAGTTGAAAAATTGAGGTAAAGAGAAATTAAGTGACTAAAAAAATCTTTACCTTTTGTCTTAGTATTCATTTTATGGCAGAAGAGGGGTAAGGGCTAAGCCACCAAAGTGAAGTGACTTGCCCAGGGTCACCAAACCAATAAGTAACTAAGGCCATATTTGAACTAAGTCTTACTCACTCCAGATCCAGTGTTCTATCTACTGAGCTACCTTACTGCTTCTATATAAAATCATTCAATAACCTGGCCATCTTGAGCTTCTGTGGTTAAATTATTGTGTCCTTTGTCAAACATGATGAAAAACTTCTCTGAGCCTAGCTGGATTAGACCCCAGAAGACAAAGAACTCATCATCACCACAATCATGCTTAAAACCTTTCTAGATAGTGCTTGTGGTCTATTGATATAAGCTTTGAGAGTGCAAGACCACTTGCATACCACCATGGGGCACTGGAAAAGAACTGTAAAGGAGGAATACAAATTATTTCACCTCATTTTTATAGCTGAAGAAAACTAAAGGTTGAAAAAGTCCTTAGAATTTACTTTGCCAAGCAAGTATCAACGTCGAGTCAAAACCAGCTCTCTTGACTCCTCATTCACCACTCTCTCCATTATCCCATATAACTCCATAGGGTATCTCTGCTTTATGAATGTTCACCCCAATGTGGCAAAATTGGGACTTTAATTCATTGCTGGTAGAGTTATGAATTGATCCAACCATTCTGGAAGGCAATTTGGAACTATGCCCAAACGTCACTAAAAGACTGCCTACCCTCTGATACAGCCATAGCACTGCCAGGTTTGTACCCAAAGAGATAATAAGGAAAAAGACTTGTACAAGAATATTCCTAGCTGCACTCTTTGTGGTAGCAAAAAATTGGAAAATGAGGGGATGCCCTTTAATTGGGGAATGGCTGAGCAAATTGTGGTTGGTGATGGAATACTATTGTGCTAAAAGGAATAATAAAGTGGAGGAATTCCATGGAGACTGGAACAACCTCCAGGAAGTGATGCAGAGCGAGAGGAGCAGAACCAGGAAAACATTGTACACAGAGACTGATACACTGTGGTACAATCGAACCTAATGGAATTCTCCATTAGTGTCAATGCAATGTCCCTGAACAATCTGCAGGGATCTAGGAGAAAAAACACTATCTACAAGCAAAGGAAGAAGTGTGGGAGTAGAAACACAGAAGAAAAACAACTGCTTGATCACATGGGTTGATGGGGATATGATTGGGGATATAAACTCTAAATGATCACCCTAGTGGAAATATCAATAATATGGAACTAGGTCTTGATCAATGACACATGAAAAACACAGTGGAATTGCAGGTCAGCTACCAGAGGGGTTTGGGAAGTGAAGGGAAAGAACATGAATCTTGTAACTATGGAAAACTATTCTAAATTAACTAATTAAATAAAATTTTCCAAAAAAAAAAAAGGAATGTTCACCCCCAAAAAGTTAATCTGTTATAGACATATTGATCACTGAATAAAAGCAATGACCAACAATTCTGAATTTGGAACTTAAGATCTGGATTTGATTGCCAGTTCCCTTGTTAATTGGGTCACCTCAGGTAAATCAGTTCCCTTCTCTGGGCCTCAGTATCTTCAGATGTGAATGAAAAATCTGGATTAGATGATCTCTAAGGTCTCTTTCAATTTTAAATCCTATGACTTTTTGACTCCACAGCATCTAGGAAATGGTCTCTCTCACTTCCCACCTTCCAGTCAATTCCCTACTAGGGAAGCATCTTCAATGGAACATTTTTTAACTTAATTGTGGGATAACCTGAACCTTTACCACTCCAGAGAAGAACAAAGGGGGTAGGAATTGTCTTTTTCCCTTGGAAATTCTACTTTGGGATCTCAATGACTTGGGGATGGCCTGATATTAAATAAAATGAGCTCTCTTTATCCTGGACTTACAATTGGCCCCCCAATTTCATTATTCTATGCTTATGATCCACTATTTCCCTTTATACTCCCTATTACTTTGACCAAATCTGATTACCCATCATAACTCATCCCGTATTTTCCAGTCTGGATGCCTCAGATTCTATTGTTCTCAAAGCATAGAATGTTCCCTCTTGATAACTTCATTGATTAGATCTCAATCATTCTTCAAAACCAAGATCAAATGTCATATTCTGTGCAAACTTTTCCTCCTATCCTTCCAGCTAGAAGTTATTTCTCTATCTTTCAAAATCTCATAATACTTTTTATGACATCTTTTAAGTCCTTATATTTGTTCTATTTTCAATTGTAGTTATTGGTTTCTATGTTTTCTCTGCACTGCTCTGCCTCCTGCCTCTGTCCCTCAGACTGTAAGTTCCCTTTTCATTTTTGCATACTTTTCAGGGCTTTGTATGTAGTCACTGTTCAACACACATTTTCTGAATAAGTCAAATGAATGGTGAAAATTGCCTAACATTGGCCAAATCATCTTTCTAATGTAAACACTGTCCTTCTATGAAGATGAAAGCAGAAAAAGGTTTTTGCTGACACCCACAGTCCAATTCAGATGAATTATGAGATCCTTAGTCATGCTTCTGCTGCAGCTAAGAATAATACCTGCCCCAATTTTAGAGCAGAGGGTCACACCAGGGAAGGCAGGCACAGCAGTGACATTCACAAGGAACTCCAGCCCAATATGTCTCTATGACCTTTGGTCTGCTCCAGAAAGAACTGAGCTGAGAAGATGAAAGCCATTTCTGGGAAAAGAAGGTGGGGATAATGTGATCCTGACAATATATGTCATGGGGGATGGGAATCTGGAATAGCCCTTTGGCAAATCTCATTCCAACAGCCCAACAAGGATGAAAGTAATTTCCTTAGAAGACCCTGCCAACTTCATTTCAGGCCGATAAAGCCCAGTTCCAGATATTATAGTTCCTCTTGTCTTGCTGCTCCATTTGGCAAATGCTTCTCCTTTACTGGATTCTCTGAAGTCAAGTTTGATCCTCTGAACTCCAGTATTATTCCGTTTGTCCCATGCCCCTTCTTTCCTTTCTTCAGAATCCATTCTTTTTTTATTCCTTAGAATTGTTTTGGTTTGTGGAGCTTTGTCCTCTGCTGATTGGAAGGCAAAGAGTGGAAAAGGTGGGTGTGCCCTTCATTTATGGGAAGATTGTGGGAAGAGAGTGTGGAACAGTAGAATGAGCAATGGATTTGGAATTGGAGTGCAGATTCAAAGCTTGGCCTTGCTATTTACTACCATACCTTAAACAAATCACTTCATTTTTCTGGAGTTCAGTTTTCTCCTTTGTAAAGTGAGGGGATTAGACCAGATGACCTCGAAGGTTTTTTTCTAACTTTAATATTTCTCAACTTTCAAGGACTATGAAGAGCATTTTCTATCAGTCCCTCTTCTGTTCTCAGTTAATGTTAGGATTCATTTGTATCTTGTTTTCTAGAAGATAAGGTTTCTACCTGATAATCCTTTAGCATAGTCTAACACACTCTTTTTGCCAAGGAAATGATAAGTACAAGCTGCTACAGAGCATAGGACTTGTTGCTTTCCTTCCAGGTCAGGAGCTGAGATCTTTATACTCAGGGATTTTTCCAATCACCTGAAGACACACCTGAGATGATCTTGCTTCCTGATCTTCCTGTAACCTGGCATCTTGTTGGACCTGAAGCTTTCCGCACACATTTGGAAAGAATCAACAAAAACCAAAGAAGGTACAGCCACCCCTGTACCTATCTATGGGTTGTGGATCCCATTGCCTATCATGCATAAAATGGGTAGAATATCAGTGGCTTGGACAAAGGGATGGCAGCTGTGGTGTTGATATTTGATGTGGTTATTGATAGTTGACAGAATGACATTCTTTATTGCATGAGGAAAATTTTCAAGGCACTGGGCCAAAACTGACAATAAACCTGTCAGGGGAAACTATCTCCATGAAATACCTAAAGCTTACAAAGCAGATGTAGGCAGAGATGGAGAGGCTCATTCACCTGATTCATTCCTTTGGGGCAGCTAAAAGAAGTTGGAGGTAGATGGTCTTTCCAATATCTCCCTGGCCAGAAATTAAGAGGAGGTACAGGGCAATCATGCCACAAGCAGCAGGCAAAACATTTTGTTAAGAACATAACAGTGTTTGAGGTAGTACATAGAAAGTTAGACTGAGAGCCTACAGTCCTGACTGTTAGTCTTAATCTTGTTTTTATTTTTTTCTGGTAGTATTTAAGGAAGGAATCTAAAGTTCTTGGGGTCTTAGTTTTCCCTTCTATAAAATGGGAATAATTACTTAAGGTTCCTTACAGCTATAAAAGTTGATGATCCTCTGATATCTATCTAATCTCACAGGGCAATTGTGAGAATTGGTGAGAGGATAAAGCTGAAAGCATTTGAATTCTTAGGAAATAAAGAAAAAAACCAGAATTGTTTAATCTGGAGAAGAGTCGACTTGGGGGGAAATGATAGCTGTCTTTAAACATTTGAAGGGCTGTCATGTGGAAGAAAGATTAGCTTTGTTCTCTGTAGTTCCAGAGGGAAAATGAGGATCAGTGGACGGAATTTACAGGAGGCAGATTTCTGGCTCAACATAAGAAAGAATTTTCTAACCATTAGAGCTGTCAATTAAGTGGGCTGACTCATGAGGTAGTGAATTTCCTGTCACTGGATGTGATCAAGTAGAGGCTAGATGACTGTTTATCATGGATATTGTAGAAGGGGCTCCTAAAGCAGGCAGGGGATTGGATTAATTGACCTCCCATGTTCCTTTTAGCTTTTTTATTCTATGATTATTAGGAATGTTGGTGTAGTGGCAAGTACATTGTAAAAAGTACTAGAGTTAGAAGATTCACATTCTAGTTAATTCTTTGTTTCTTAAGTATCTTTGCTTTTTTAAATCACTACTTTCTCATTTGTAAAATGGGAAAAATAATAACATTTGTACCACTGATCTCACTTTCACCTTCAGTGATGGCCCTGTGTTAGTGGTGGATTCATTCCTTCCACAGAAACCGGCTTCTATAGCTTCTGTAACTATGAACTTTGTTGATTGTGACCCTTGAATGAAAAACAATAAACTTTCCAGTTCCTGAAAGTTAAGAAATACAATCCCTCAAGCTTTCAAGGAGGATTTCATTCTCTTTTGTTTTGTACCTATTTTCTGTATTTGGGCATTTGGAAGCTATTGGCTATAAGATACAATCCTTGATGATAAGGAGCTCACAGTATGACTGGGGAGACAAAACTCACATACATGAAATGATTGAAAGGCAATACTAAGCATTTCTATAAGGCACTGTTCAAACAATTCTGTCTTTGGGCAAAATTATTCTAGATGATCTCTGAAAGCTCTTCCAACTCTGAGAGACTCTGATTTTAGGATTCTATCTTTGCCACCACAGTAGTTTCCTTCTGTCAGACATTTACCTTATTGGATTGTGGTCATAAGTGGCATTCTTCTCTTCCTGGGCTGTTCTCTACTCCACTTCCTCTGGTTTCAGTAACAAATTAGACTTGTCTGAGAATGGTTATAGAGGAAGATCAATGGAGGCCTCATTGAATCACCTTCTAGCAGAAGCTGAATAATTATCAGGCTAAGTAAATGCAATACAATACCAAATACAGGTTTAATTTGCTTCACTCCTTACTACTGGGTTGGTGCTCATTTGGGCAACTCCTGGCTGTGCCACACACACAGTTTTGTTACCCTCCCATAATCCTATTATCCTATAAATCATTTAACTTCCCTAAGCATCTGTTTCTTCATTTTGGGGATGTGGGGGCAGGGAGCTGGACTAGATCAGCTCTGTGATTCCCTTCCAACCTTAGTATTCTATGATTTTAATTGAAAACGACTTACTCTGATCTTTGAGTCCTCAGAACCTATTGGGATAGGATCATAGATATAGAGTTGGAAGGGATCTTAGGAGTCATCTATTCCAGTGACTCCCAGTAGTTCACAAACTCCTTGGAGTTCATAATGATGGTCCAAGGGGTTAGAGTTTAATTATGCTTAATTGGTAGATAATTACAGAATACTATGAGGAGTTTGTATATTAAGTTAATCTAGAGAGTTCATGGTACATTTTTGCTGCTGTTATTAGAAAGATTTTAAACCATAGAAAATTGTTAGGAACAAATGATCCAGTCTAATCCCCTTATTTTTTAAATGAGAAAGGCAAGGCATGGAGAGGTTAATTAAAGGACTTGTCCAAAGTCACCCAGATGGCAAATGGCAAAATTGGGATTCAAACCCAGGAACTCCAAGTCTAGTGCTCTTCTCATTACCCCCAAGGCAGTACTTTGCCCTTAGTCAACATCCCTGTGCTGTAACGTTTCCTAGTCCAGATCTATACTCTAAGGTAGGGTCAAAGTTAACTGTAGAAAAATGTTCTTTCTCAGGACTATCTTTGTTATCTCAGGGAGTACAGTGAATATTCTCTCTATTTATTTCTTCACTATCATTGGTAATTTAGAATTCAATTCTCTCCTAATTAAAGGATTTTCTTCCTGAGCTGCTAGTATATTTGCTTGCACACTGATTATTTTTATCCATATAACACAATAATGTAAACAACCTATGATACTGATATTGCCCTCATTTTCATACAGTATCTCATCACCTTGTGCCTGGACTGTAAGAATAGCTTGCTGGTGGGTCTGCCTACCTTATCTATTACCACACCAATTCATCCTCTAATCAGCTGCCAAAGTAAATTTCCTAAAGTGCATGTCAGATCATGCCCTCCCCTACTCAATAAACTCCAGTGGTTCCCTGTTGCCTTCAGGATCAAAATAAAAAATGCTCTGGTTGCCATTCAAAGTCCTTCACAATTTAACCTCTGCTAAGCACTGGGGATACCAAAAGAGACAAAAGGCACCTTATTCCCCAACACAGATTCTTTAATCCATTGACACTGGCCTTCTGGTTGTCCCACAAACAAGACACTGTCTCTAGGCTCTGGGCATTTTCTCTGGCTGTCCTCCATTTCTGGAATGTCCTCTCTCCTCATCTCCTCCTATGGTCTTTTCTGGTTTCCTTTAAGTTCCATCTTAAATCTAATCTTCTATGGGAAGTCCTTTCCAACCCCTCTCAATTCTAGTGCTTTGTTTCCTTCACTGTTTCCCATTTTATATGATACATAGCTTGTTTGTCCTTATTTGCTTGTTTATTGTCTCCTCCATTAGACTGTAAGCTCTTAAGGTAGTGAATGTCTTTTGTCTCTTTTTGTTTCCCCAGTGCTTAGCACAGTGCCTGGCATAAAATAAATGTTTGTTGATTATTTATTGACAATGAGAACTAAGACAACCAATGGCTAACACATGAAATAATTGACAGGAACCAAAGGAACAATCAATGATGCTGGAACAGAATGGGGTTAATTTGTTCCCATGAGAGCTTAACTCATTGACTTTGACATCATTAAGACAGACTTCTTGGTTACTCAAGTTGGGAATATAGAAAATATGACAAATGTGGAAAACTTTATGGCAAAAAAGTTAAGATCAGTTTATACTAAGAGAAAAATCATGCACAAATGTATGCATGAATGGTTGTTATATAACAAAATGTACTGTTGAGATATGAATTGAATCTTCATTTTCTGGAGTTAGAATCCTAGAATGTTAACATGGTAAGAGATCTTAGAAGCTATTTGGCTATCTGGTATAACTTTTTTCATTTTTCAGAATGAAACTCAAGCCTAGAGAATGAAAGTGATTTGCTGTGTGACCTGGGATAAGTCACTTAACCCTGTTTGTCTCAGTTTATTCATCTGTAAAATGATCTGAAGAAGGAAATGACATACCACTCCCATACCTTTCCAAGAAAACCTCAAATAGGTCATGAAGAATTGGTCACACTTTTAAAATGACTAAACAACACAACCTTTTAACAGAAGAGCTAAGCCTAAAAGTCAATCCCTTTTGATTCCAATTACAGTGTTCTTTATGTGCTAACCTTTCTGTCGTTAAACTTATTTGAATACTCCAAAAGCTTCATTATTTCACCACAGTGGATACTCTCTCCACTAGTGCAGATTGCCATTCTCCACAACTCAATTAGATGGTTTTATGAGTTGTTGTGTCTAAACAAATTCATTACATGGTAGCCTTATGTGCATAAGCTTCTCTAAATTTAGCTCTCATATAAATCATTGGCAAGCCAATATTCAAAACTAAAGCTACCTTTAGGAGCAGAAGCTTTGCTGGCAATCACTTTTGAGAGCCTTGGGTCACTTCCAAACTATGAGAAAATTACAGAAAAGGACTATAAGAGGATTGTGCCCAACTATAACTTAGGGAAACGTAAGCACTGCAGGAAAGGACCAACTGTGGAAAAATTGCCATGTAATTAAAAATTAAATTAAATTAAAAAATAAAAATCTAAGGAGCCACTTTTATCTCCCTATTTCAGTGCATTCGGGTTTCTTCATAGAGAATGTAGCTAACTGTTCTTTTTCCCCTTATGCTCCCACAAAAGGGAAATTGATTTATTCTTCAGCTTTGGGTTAAACATAAGAAATCTCCCTTTCAGGACTTTGTTTAGGGTTGGAGAATGAATGATTCAACCTCTTCAGGTAACTAGGATTCAATAAATTTCATTTTGTAGCTACAGTACTATGGAGTTTGAGACTTTGGGGTGGGTGAGGGGAATAGGGAATTTGCAAAAACAACAGTCAACAACGAACTTTATAAAGCAGTTCATAAAACAAAAACAAAAAGCTCCAACCAAAAACCAAAGCACCTAATCCAAACCCATCATTCAATTTCATTCTGCCCATGTGGGTGGTTACAGAAATTCTCCCTGCTCCTGTTTACTCAGCTTGTCCATATTAGTCATAGTGGAGGTAAAACTGTAATCTGATGAGTTGCCATTGAGATGGGAGCCCAGGGCAGTTTTCATTCATTTGATTGTGGAAAACCAATCAGAATTGCTCATCCATTTTAAATGGAGTTGGAGTTAAAGAAAAATAGGGATAAAGGGTGGAAGGAAGTGGACAGGGAGGGGAAAGAAGAGAGGACAAAATTAAAGAGAAATAAAACTATTAAAAACATTGTGCTATTGAGGAGTAGCTTCTATGGACTTGGATTTATGATGGGGGAAGGTAGTACTGAGAATAGTATCTGGCATGTATTAGGTGCTTACTCTACACTTAGCAAAGCTATTATTGGTGGAAAGCAGGGAATATGTATGAATGGACAATCCTCTGTGATTTCTTTTGGGGTTTTCTTGATAAGATACTCCTTCAGGGAGAAACAAATTGCATCTATCTGTCTGTCTGTTTGTCTGTCTATCTATCCATCCATCCATCCATCTATCTATCTATCGCTGTATTCACACAAAACCCAGATTCATCCTGGGGTTGGCTTGACCCCACAGGAGATATATTTTTCTTGCTCTCTCTATCTGGTTATGCCTCTACCCATAAGAAATGAGAAAACCAAGCTTTAGTATCTCTCATTCTAGGATTGCTTTTAAAAAACAAAACAAACAGTGACCCTAAAAGATGTGCAATTCTGCTTTTTTTCTTCCTATTAAGGAAATGTAATATTAATTGTTCTTGCTTTTGTTTTCCATGTAGTATATTTTATAATCATTATTTATTTTACTTAATTTAAGAAAGATTTTATATCTTAGAATGAAAAGAAAAGGTACTCAACATATGGGCAGGTAGGTAGTAAAGTAGATAGAGTAGTAGACCTAGAGAAAGAAGATTCATCTTCCTGAGTTTGCATCTGTTCTCAGGGACTTACTAGCTATGAGATCCTGGTAAAGTCATTTAGCCTTGTTTGCCTCAGTTTTCTCATATGTAAAATGATCTGGAGAAGAAAATGGCAAACCACTTCAGTATCTTGTCAAGAAAACCCCAAAAGGAATCACAAGGAGTTGGACATGACTGAATAACCATAACACGGTACAGGGCAGCTATTTTTTAACTCTGCCATGAAAGAAAGATTTAAAATATAAAAGAATAATAATTTGAAACATTCTTAATAATAACCAATAATAATTTACAATTATTCTGAAATAGTAATTAAATTTGATATTTTAAAACTAAATTTTGTTTTTTCAATTAATAAGCATTTACTTTCCTCATCTTCTCTTCTCATGGGTTTATATATGTTTTATATGCTATAAGGATATATGTATGCAAGGATATATATACACATATATCCTCATAACATATATATATACATACATATATGCTTGTAACAAATATGCACAGTGAAGTGAAAACAGATTCTTATATTAGCCGGGTCCAAGAATATGTGTCTCATCTTGCATATTGTATCTATTCTCTCCCTGTCAGGAGACAGGTTATATTTTCTATCATCAATCCTTTGGAATTGTAGTTGGTCATTTTTATGGATCAGAGATCTTAAAGATCTTCTAAAGTTGTTTCTTTTTACAATGTTTTTATTATTGTATAACCTGTTCTTCTGGTTCTGCTCACTTCACTCTTAAAACATCAAATCCTAACAAATTGTACTATTAAATGCTCCTGGGAGGCAAAGTCAACTTTCTGGGACTGCTGAACAGTTATTTCACATTCACTTTGGATCTGTACTATCCTACCAGAAATGACAAGCTCATGGCCCACAGAACTCCCAAGTGTGGCCTGAAGCAGATGAAAATGTAATTGGGAACCACAAAAATCTGTTTCTATTTCAGTTTGACACTGCTGGTCTACACAACACACAAAATGCAAATCATTTGGACAGCAAGGAATGGCTCTTCAGTTCTTTCAGATTTAGAAGTGACTTCTTGGTGATCATCTCCTCTCAGAATCAATGTCTATATTATGCTTCTGATTGGGCAGACAAAACTGTTGGTTAATGGCATTATTGTGCCAATGAAATTCCTGCCTCTAGAAATTAATGGCAGGAGTCAAGAGCAATTTGAGATTTCCTGGAAAAGAGATCTGGAAGTTGGACTTTGGCTAGATTTGCAGGCATAGGTGCATCTTTCCCTTCTGAGGCAAGATGACAGCCCCCATATTAGGAACAAGTAAGATGTTAAATAGGAGAGGGAGCTAATTTTATTTATTTAATTTTGAAAATTATGCTATTGTTAGAATGGGGAGAATTTAGGATATGATTTCTGGGAGCTCTCACTCAATTCTGTACTCTGAAAATTTGTTATATAACATCAAGTTATCATGAGATTTAAATGTAAAAGGGCATGGAGCAGCTAGGTAGCTCAGTTGATAGAGAGCTAGGTCTAGAGACAGAAGGTATTGGATTCAAATTTGACTTCAAACAATTCTTGGCTGTATGACCCTGGGCAAATCACTTAACCCCATTTGCCTAGCCCTTACCACTCTTTTGCCTTAGAATTGTTACTTAGTGTCTAAGATAGAAGGTAAGGTTTTTAAAAAAATCAAGCTAGAGAGGATTGTTTCAATTACTGCTGACCCCAAATCTTATAAATAGGAAACTGAGGTCGAGAGAACAAGGAACTTGCTCAACATCACACATATGATAAGTAGTAGAATCAGGATTTGAATCCAGAATTTCTGACTCTAAATCCTTCTACTGTAGCTGCCTGAGAAGCCCAATGTCTAACATGGAACTTAGACTCATCACAGAAGAAAACCAAATCAGTGAACAGTCATTTATTCACCATGGTACACACCTTATATTTGTGTCCCCAGAGTATATGACTCTTTGACCCAGCCCTGGGCCTGGGAAGGCTCCTCCAAAGGCAACCATACACCTGGACATTGCCTGACTGCTTGTGTGGGCATCCTACATTTTTTCAAAGGGCTGTGGAGGGTGTGGTAATCATAGCTGGAGCCAGATCTTTTATCCCCATTTTCAGTCTTGTACCTCCAGTGACATCACGTGGCATTGTCATTAATCCCAGGAGGACTTGCCTACTGACTCTTCAAACCATGGCTTGACATTAGGGGAATGTACTAATAATGCTGGGCAATCATTTGTAATCATCATAGGCAGTGCATGGCAAGTATATAAAGTCTAGAATTTGGAGTAGTGATGGAAGAGGATAGCCATCCAACACTGCCTTCAGAACCACCTCTATGATAAATGTAAGAGGGTTTTTATTGACTCCTAAAACTCATCCCTGATTTGTACTATAGAGAATAAAGTAGTGATAGTGTTATCGGGGAAGCTAGGTGTGCTGGTCCTAGAGACAGAAAAATTCATCTTACTGAGTTCAAATCTAACCTCAGACATTTATTAACTCTGTGACCCTGGGCAAGTCATGTATCTCTGTTTGCCTTAGTTCTTCATCTATGAAATGAGCTGTAGAAGAATATGGCAAACCATTTCAGTATCTTAGCTAAGAAAACTCCAAATATAGTCACAAAGAGTAGAAAACAACTGAAATCACTAAGCAACAAATAGTGATATCCTTCACAGTTTAAGTTTTGCTTCCATTTCTTTTTCAACATGATTCCTCATCTTTTGCCTTCCACCAACAATGCATTAGTTTCCTTAGCTTTTCACATCCCTGCCAGCACTTGTCATTTTTCTTTTCTGTCATGTTAGCCAATCTGATAGGTGAGAGGTTTTAACTTATGTTGCTCTGCTCAGTAGTGATCTAGAGCATTTTTTCATGTGAGTACTGAAAGCTTTCTTCTTCTGAAAACTGCCTGTTCATATTCTTTGACTATTTATCAGTTGAGGGATGGCTCTTATTTTTAGAAATTTTGCTGTAGTTTCCTATAAATTTGAGAAAGAATGTCTCTATCAAATAAATTTGTTGTGAAAAATTTTCCCAGATTCTTTTTTCCTTCAAAATTCATCTGTATTAGTTTTCTTTGTACAAAACCTTTTAAATTTCATGTAATAAAAATTGTTTAATTCTTCTTCAATCTTCTGTGATATTCTATAACTCACAACCATACAGTATAACTAGAAGAATTTTGAAATTAAAAAGATGAACTTTAGTGTTGGGGACAATCATGAAGCATAACTTTAGAAATTCAATCCAGCCTTTCTTCTTATTTAGTTCTGGGTCTAACACATTTTATATTTGTAACATTTGCCAAAAATATATTCAATGAAAGATCTGCTTTGTGGGCTGTTGATCCAACATCATGCTATGGGATGTGCTTACTGATAACTCTTATAATATTCTGATTATATAATTACATACAAAAATACATAAATACATACAAAAACTCAACCTCCTCAACTCCAAGGACCACCTCGTCCACACCATTTTAACTATATACACAAAATTATCCATGTTACATTCTATGATCCTATCACTTGCTTGGTTATAATCTCTTTCTTTATCCTTAGATCTGACAGGAACATTTTCCATGCTATCGTAATTTACTTATATCACCCTTTCTATCTAAATCACAGATGGACTTATACAAAAGGAAGTGAGCAGAATCAGGGAAATATTGTATAGAGTAAGAGTTATAAATACCATTTGATATCCTTTTACATTTCCCAATCTCTTATTCATAGTAAACAGTGTTTGATATCTTCCTGAATTTGATATTTTCCTTTGATCTCTCCTTCATTTTTAAAAATACTTCCGCCACTCTAGATTAACTTCTATACCCAGATTTGACTGCATGGAAAGAGGGAAAGAAAGCCCAATTCTCATAACTTAAAATGTGAAAATATTACACTATCAAATAACCTGAGAATGCTAGTTAAAGCAGCTAGGTGACACAGTGGAACTCAGGAAGATCTGTATTCAAATCCTTCCTCAGAAACTTAGTAGACCTTAGGGAAGTTGCTTAACCCTGTTTGCCTCACTTTCCCTATCTGTAAAATGTATTGGAGAAGGAAATGGCAAACTACTCAGTATTTTTGCCAAGAAAACCCAAAATGGAATCACAAAGAGTCAAAATGACTGAAACTGACTGAACAACGAATTATACAATCAAATAACATGAGAATACCAAATTGTTTAAGCAAACAAACCCCCACAATGCTTCTTACAAGAAAGATAACATAAAAACAAAGAAAGAATAAAAAAGATATTCTGCAGCAAAATTCTCTTTTCATCTAGTAAATACTAAAAAGGAGTTTCAATCCTACTATTAAGGCAAAAACAAAAATATAAAATTCTAGTAGTGATGAAGAATATTACTAGAAAAATATAATAATGCAATAATAACAAAAGACTAATTTTCCTTAGATAAATCTAAGAAAAAGATGAAAAAAGAAAACAGACAAACAAAATGTTAAAAAAACCAAACTAAAGAACTGAGATGAAAATTTCTAAGTGGGACTATTAAAATATGCATATTTATCAGCATCATTTAAAAAATTTACAAAAATTGACCACATATTAAAGCATGGGGATATTTCAAATAAGGCATGAACCATAAACAAAATAAAAACAAAAATGTTATCCCTTAGAGACTATATACAATAAAATATTAAGCAGATAGGAAAGTACAACCAAAGACATAGGCTTAAATCAAAATTTAATGATTAAAATCCTAAATAACAGGTGGGTAAAAAAAAAAGATTGTAGAATGATAATGAAGAAATGAGATACCAAAATTTTGGGGATGCATGTAAAGCAGTCCTTATGTCTAGATTTACAGAGAATTATCTGTTTTGAAGAAATAATGAAAACCAATAGCTTACAAATTATTCTCAAAAACTGAAAAAGAAAGCATTCTATGAAACAAATATAGTTTCAGCATCTAGTCCAGGAAGGATAAGAAGGGAAAAAAGAACAATAGTCTCATATCATTAATGAATATCGAGCTAAAATTTATTTGGATAAAATTCTGTCATATTAGAGTAATTTATCTAAGAAATCATTACCTATCACTGAGTTGGATTAATTCCAAAGAAGCAAGATGGGTCAGCATGCAGAAATCAATCAATATAATTAATCACATTAAAACCAGAAACATCCAATGTCACATAATGATCTTGATAGATACAAAAAAACCCATTGATAGTATACAACATGCATATAAGATTTTTTTAGAATGCTAAAATATGGTCCTATAAAGATCTTTGAAAAAATATAATTGTCCATGATATGGTGATTTAATTGTAATATCGAAATGAACTAGTAAAGATAGCAATTGAGGCATTTGACAGGTTTATTAAGTTGCAGACTACAAACTAACCCCCGCCCCAAATCAAATATATTTTACATGAGAATAGCAAAATCCAAGAGGCAGAGGAGAAAGGAAAACCTTATTCAAAATAATAAAATGTATAAGATATAGGGATTCAATCTATTAGATCAAACTTAATAGTTATTTAGATTTGGTTTTAAAATGCTCCTTGAAGAAATAAAGAATAACTTAAATAGTTGAAGAAATATTCATTGCTCATGATTGGGTAATTCTACTCTAAAAAATCAAAGTTCACTTATAATTTTATAAATCCTTTTATAAAGAGATACTTTAAAGCCCTCAATCCAATAAACAAAATTCAATTGGAGAAACAAAACCTTTAGAATATGAAGGTAAATAATGATACAGGTAGGAATGAAGGGAAACAGCACTTTCAGACCTTAGACTACATTATAAAATAGCAATCACCAAAACCATCCATTATTAGTTACACCTAAGAAGTAATGCAATAGAACAGAAAAGACAAAGATAAATTTTTTAAATAATGCCAGTTAGTATTCTAGTGTGTGACAAATTACAAAATATAAATTACTGAGAACTCTTTATTTGATTAGAACTTCTGGGAAAATTGGAAACCTGTCTGACAGAAATTAGAACTAGTATAAAATCTTAAGCCATATTTCATAATATATTTTAACTGGTAATATGACCTGAATATTGTAGATCACATCAAAAAAATTAGAAGTAGATTACATGCTTTTTATAGATGTGTGTAGGAAATACATTCTTAACCAATAAAGGGATAAAGACAATTTACAAAAGACAAAATTGATAACTTTGATGACATGAAATTGAAAAGTTTTTGCAGAAATAAAATTAATGTATCTTGTGTAAGAAGTGAAGTGGTCAAATGGGAAAAAGTCTTTCATATCATTTCTCAGATAAAGTTTTGATATCCAGGATATATAGACAACTAGCAGATATATTATTTATAATTAAAAGCCTTTGTCCAATAGATAAATGGTCAAGAAATATGGATGATTCTCAAAAGAATTGAAAACTCTTAAAAATATGAAAGAATGTTTCAATAAAAATCAATATAACACTGAAATTATGGTTAAAACAACATAGATTTCATTGCTAGCCATGTACCCTAAGGAACTCATTTGTTTAAAATACACACATGCACACACACATGTATAATATACACATATGTATAAACTCCAGACACATTAAAAAGATATGGCAACATTTTTAGCATTAGAAAACAATTGGAAACAAAGTAGATGCCCATTGACAGAGGAATACTTAAACAAATTGTTATACCTGATTCTTATATAATAGTTTTGTGCTGAAAGAAACATGAAGTACAATAAGTACAGAGAAGTGTGAAAAGACAGAAACTGATTCAAAGTAAGAAAAGCCAAGAAAAAAAAAGATACACAGTGACTACAATAATATAAATGGAAAAACTGACCCTTATAAACCTATTGAAAAAGAAAATGGTAAAACTAAAAAAGAACAAGCTTGGTGACATAGAAGAAAAATGAAACAATACTCCTTTTAAGAATGTGGGGCGGGCAGCTGGGTAACTCAGTGGATTGAGAGCCAGGCCTAGAGATGGGAGTTCCTGGGTTCAAATCTTGCCTCAGCCACTTCCTAGCTGGGTGATCTTGGGAAAGTCACTTAACTCCCATTGCTTAGCCCTTATCACTCTTCTGCCTTGGAACCAATACATAGTATTGATTCCAAGATGGAAAGTAAGGGTTAAAAAAAATAATGTGTGGGGAAGCTTTATGGGCTCATATTGTTATATTTTATTTAATGCATTCATTAGTGTTTTCTGATTTCCCTCCTTTTAACAAAAAAAAAAAACTGTTATACAAGATGACTTTCTAGTAAGGAGCAAGGGACAGTTAAGGGATAGGGCATGATTTAAGCAATATAAAACAAAATTAATGATTACTTTAAAAAGAATAAAATTATAACACAAAAGTGTGTTTCCTCAAAAAAATGGAGAAAGCATTTCAAATTATATAAGAAATATTGGAGTTAGTTAAAAGAAAGCTAAATTGAAAGAATATGTATGGTATCTACAAAAAACTACAACAATTGACTGGAAACAGAATTGATCAAGATAATCTGAAAATCACTGACTTCTAAGAAAAATACAATGAAGGGGTGGAGTCAAGATGGCATGTAGAGGTAGCAAAAGTTCAGACCTCTGAAAATTGTTCCTTACCAATTACAAACTAAATCCTCCTAGGGGACTGAAAATGAAACCTAACAACAAGACAGAGCCAAAGAACCCTGCTGCTGGACTCAATTCAAAATGTATGCCCCCCAAAAGCCAGAATTTGAGAACACTTGGGTTTAAGGGGAAAGGAGAAGGAATATCCCAGGACCTTTCCACCCCCACCTAGAACGCTAAGGCTCCAGTGGAAGCAGGAATCTCTAGGTGGGTAAAGGCGTTGATCTGGAGGGAGTACCTTGCAGGAAGGGCTATGCAGGGCTCAGAACATCAAACACAGGTGGTGGGGAAGTAGCGGGAGAGGGAGCTTGGAGCAGACAGCCTGGACACAGTGGCAGAGACCCTCCATATTGCTCCAGTCTTCCAGGAGGTTTTGGCCTCAGGGTATATCCAGCCCTACCCAGATGGACTTTATCCCATTAAAAGTCCTCAGAGGTCCAGGAAGCTCAAGCTCCAACACCCCTCCCCCACAGACTGCATTGAGAAATCTCCTGAAAAAGCTTCAAGAGAGGAGACTGACAGAAAACCCCAAAACCTAAAAAAAATGAGAGGAGCAAGAGCAAAGACAGATATGGGGATTAAAGAAGGGGAAAATATGAGCAAACAACAGAAAAAGAAGAAAGAAATTACAATAGCTTCTATACAGGCAATGAAAAAAAAGCAAATGAAACAGAGGAGGAGGATCAACAAACGATAAATCAAAAATCCCATCGAATTGGATATAGGATTTGGAAGAACTCAAAATACAATTCAAAACACAATTAAGAGAGGCTGAAGAAAATTGGGAAAAGAACTTAAAAACTGAGATAAGTCATCTGGAAACAGAAAATAATGTCTTGAAAGCCAAAATCAACAAGCTTGAAAATGAGGCAAAGGAGATGAAATATGAGGCAAAGGAGGTGAGAGATGAGGTAAAGAGAATGAAAGATGATCTTAAAAGAAAATCAGACCAGAAGAAGGATGACCCAAAAGGCAGGAATGAAATCCAGTCTTTAAGAACCAGAATACAACTAGAATGAAGTGACTTCACAAGGCAGCAGGACACTATAAATCAACACCAAAAGAATGAAGAAAATTGAGGAAATTATGAAGCATCTCATTCACATAACAGAAGATTTAGAAAATCATTCCAGGAGAGACAACTTAAGAATAATTGGTCTACCATAAGACCATGGAAAAGAAAAAGCCTGGACGTTATACTACAGGAAATCATCCAAGAAAACTGCTCCAATATTCTAGAACAAGAGGAAAAAGTGTAGATTAAGAGAATCTAGAGATCACCTCCTGTACTTAATCCCAAACTGGCAACACCCAGGAATGTTACAGCCAAATTAAAGAACTATCAGACCAAGGGAAAAATATTACAAGCTGCCAAGAAGAAGTCATTCAGATACCAAGGAACTACAGTACGGATAACACAGGATCTGGCTGCATCTACACTGAAGGACCAAAAGGCATGGAATATGATAATCTGGAAAGAATAAAAACATTGCAAACAAGTGCAAAGGAGCAGAAATAATAAATTCAACCTTCTCAGATGACAATGCAATGAAAATAATAACCAGTAAGGGTACATGGAGAGGTAAATCAAAAATTAATTGGAAATTAAACAATAAGATTCTCCAAAATTTGTTAGTTAAAAAACAAATCAGAGGAACAATTAATTTCATTGAAGAAAATGAAGAAAATCTTAACGAATATAGATGCAAAAATCTTAAATAGGATACGAGAAAAAGATTCCAGTAAGTGATCACGAGAATTATTCACTATGACCAGGTCGGATTCATACCATGAATGCAAGGATGGTCCAACATTATGAAAACCATCCACATAATTGACCATATTAACAAGCAAACTGACAAAAATCACATGATTATCTCAATAGATGCAGAAAAAGCCTTTGACAAAATGCAACACCCATTCCTATTGAAAACACTAGAAAGTATAGGAATAGAAGGGCCTTTCCTAAAAATAATAAACAGTATATATCTAAAACCATCAGCAAACATCATCTGCAATGGGGATAAACTAGAAGCCTTCCCAATAAGATCAGTAGTGAAACAAGGATGCCCATCATCACCTCTATTATTTAACATTGTACTAGAAACACTAGCAATTAAAGAAGAAAAATAAATTGAAGGTATTAAAATAGGCAATGAGGAGACCAAGCTATCAATCTTTGCAGATGGTATGATGGTCTACTTAAAGAGTCCTAGAGAATCAACCAAAAAGCTAGTTGAAATAAACAACTTTAGCAAAGTTACAGGACACAAAATAAACCCACATAAGTCATCAATATTTCTATATATCTCCAAACCATCTCAGCAGCAAGAATTAGAAAGAGAAATTCCATTTAAAATCGCCCTAGACAATATAAAATGCTTAGGAATCTATCTGCCGAAACAAACACAGAAACTATCAACACAACTACAAAAAACTCTCCACACAATTAAAACTAGATCCAAACAATTGGAAAAACATTGATTGCTCTTGGGTAGGATGAGCTAAAATAATAAAAATGATAATCCTACCCAAATTAAATTATTTATTTAGTGCCATACCCATTGAACTGCCAAAAACTTTTTTTACTGAATTAGAAAAAACCATAACTAAGTTCATTTGGAAGAACAAATGATCAAGGATATCAAGGGAAATAATAAAAAAAATGCAAAGGAAGGAGGACTTGCTGTCCCAGATCTCAAACTGTACTATAAAGCAGTGGTCATCAAAATAATTTGGTACTGGCTGAGACAGAAAGGAGGATCAGTGGAATAGAGTTGGGGTAAATGACCGTAGCAAGACAGTGTATGATAAACCCAAAGATCCCAGCTTCTGGGATCAAAATCCAGTATTTGATAAAAACTGCTAGGAAAATTGGAAGACAGTATGGGAGAAATTAGGTTTGGATCAACATCTCACACCCTACACCAAGATAAACACAAAATGAGTGAATGACCTGAATATAAAGAATGAAACTAAAAGCTTTGTGAACACAGAATAGTATACATGTCAGATCTTTGGGAAAGGAAAGACTTTAAAACCAAGCAAGAGCTATAAAAAATCAAAAGATGTAAAATAAATAATTTTGACTACATCAAATTAAAAAGTTTTTGTAGAAACCAAAATAATGCATCCAAAATTAGAAGGGAAGCAACCAATTGGGAAACAATCTTCATTTAAAAAAAAACCCTCTGACAAAGGTCTAATTACCCAGATTAATGAAGAGCTAAATCAATTGTACAAAAAATCAAGCCATTCTCCAATTGATAAATGGGCAAGGGACATGAATAGGCAATTTTCAGTTAAAGAAATCAAAACTATTAATAAACACATGAAAAAGTGTTCTAAATCTCTTATAATCAGAGAAATGCAAATCAAAACAACTCTGAGGTATCACCTCACACCTAGTAGATTGGCTAACATGACAACAATGGAAAGTAATGAATGCTGAAGTGGATGTGGCAAAGTCCGGACATTAATGCATTGCTGGTGGAGTTGTGAATTGATCCAACCATTCTGGAGGGCAATTTGGAACGATGCCCAAAGGGCAATAAAAGAAAGTCTACACTTTGATCCAGCCACAGTACTGCTGGGTTTGTACCCCAAAGAGATAATAAGGAAAAAGACTTGTACAAAAATATTCATAGCTACACTCTTTGTGGTGACAAAAAATTGGAAAATGAGGGGATGCCCTTCAATTGGAGAATGGCTGAACAAATTGTGGTATATGTTGGTGATGGAATACTATTGTGCTCAAAGGAATAATGAAGTGGAGGAATTCCATCTGAACTGGAACAACCTCCAGGAATTGATGCAGAGTGAGAGGAGCAGAACCAGGAGAACATTGTACTCAGAGTCTGATACACTATGGCATAATCGAACGTAATGGACTTCTCCATTAGTGGCAATGCAGTGATCTTGAAGAACTTGGAGAAATCTATGAGAAAACCACTATCCACATTCAGAGGGAAAACTGTGGGAGTGGAAATACAGATGAAAAACAATTGCTTGAATACATGGGTCAAGGGCATATGGCTGGGGATGTAGACTCTAAATGAACATCCTAATGCAAACATCATCAACATGGAAATAGGTTCTGATCAAAGACACAATGAAATTGTGTGTCGGCTATGGGAAGGCTTTGTGGAGGGGAGGGAGAGAAATAAGGGGATTATTGTAACCAAGGAATAATGTTCTAAATTGACTATATTCATTAATTTAAAAAAATCAAAGAGGTAGGAAGTGCACACAAGTGTTACATATTATAAATGTTTTAGTTTTTTCAATGTATTATTTGGGTTTGCTAATATTTTCCTCTAAAATATGCTGTTTGTTACATGAGATGGGTGTTTGAGAGGGGGAGGAGTACTTGAGATAAAAACAATATAAAAAACTGAAGACTTTAATAAAAACTAATTTAAAACTAAAAACAAGAAAAATACAATGAAGCAAAAATTCTGAATAACTCATTTCAAGAAATCATGAACAATAATGGTTTCTGAACTTCTTGAAGACTGTGTTTCCCTGAGTCATAGTCATACAGTAAACTCCTCTGATCTCCTATTATGTCTATGATCATATAGAACTTCTTTTTTGCATTTAAAGCTCTCCACAACTTGTTCTCTCTCTATCTTTACAGTCTCCTTTCACACTATTCCTATCTTTACACTCTATCATTTAACCATACTGGCCCACTTAATGTTCCTCATGCATGATGCTCTAGCTCTCCCTTCTGCACATTGCATTGAGTGTCTATCACACTCATAATGAGAGGGTTATACTTGTTCACATCTGCATCCTGAAATCCTGTCTTTTGTAATATGATGGAGCTTTTACAAAGAGGAATATTTACTTCAAAAGATAATCACAACTATACAAATGCATTCCTTTCAACTTGTGGAAGGCATAATCCCCCGTTCCCCCCTCACCACCTCAATCTCTAGGGAAGGAAAGAGATTAGATCCGGAGTTTAGCTTGGTTCCCAAAGAGCACAGTCCTGGGGCCAAGTCCACAGGTCCCAGGGCTCAAGGCATAGGTATCCTGGCTCCTCAGGGTTTCCCTTTTGGGGCTGGCTGTACCACCCCGCTTGTAATGCTGGCTCCAAGGTCAGTGAGGATAGTCTATGGCACCTGAAACTTGTAATAAATAACACAAAGCAAAAACAAGCTCCCCTAGACCCATTTCTCAGAGCATGATAAAAGAGAGAAAGCAGAGGAATGACAAGTCCCTTCTCTCTTTCAATAGTTTAGTTCATGATGTTGATTCGGGGAAGCAACTGGAAACCCAGCTAGTGGTGGAAAGAAAGGGGTTTTACCAGTTTTAAAGATGAAGATAGTCAAAGGAGCATGTCTTTTCCATGTGGTTGGGATGCAGCAGACTCCATGTTAGGTAAACTAAGCATGCTCAAAATTAGGCTACACTTTAGTATTCTGCAGGAGACCTTTCTTAGTCCCATCATTACCCCCAGCTTCTAGTATCTTCTTCTCTAAGGTTACATTATATCTACTTTTTATATATTTTGTATATATCCATATATGTATTGGTATATATACATCACATATGTATATATCTATTGCCTCCCACAGTGGAGTATAATCTTCTTGAAGACAAGGACTGTTTTTGCTTTTTTCTTCATATACACAGTGCGTGGAATAGTCCCTGGCAACAAAAATTACTTAATGAATGTTTATTGATTGAGTGATTAATTGTGTACTAAAATCAGACTAATAGAATCCATAAGGCCCTCAGAGGGAGCTTGACTACAGAGGAAGTTTAACTTTAACCCAGAAACACAATATTCAAATTCCAGGCTTCCTCAATCTTAGAAAGATTATAATAAAGGACTAGAGGCATGTTACCTACCAACAATCTACATAAATAATCATGTAGGACTATACATCATCAATCACAATGGAAAGAAAAGATTAACATGATTTATTAAAAATCACATGAAATTTAAAAAATATATTTTCTTTGATCATTTCCAAGCATTATTCATTAAAGACAAAGATCATTTTCTTTTCCTCTCCCCCCATTCCCCATAGCCGATTCGTGATTCCACTGGGTATCACATGTGTTTTTGATTCGAACTCATTGTCATGTTGTTAGTATTTGCATTAGAGTGTTCGTTTAGAGTCTCTCCTCTATCATGTCCCCTCAACCACTTTAGTGAGGCAGTTGTTTTTCCTCAGCGTTTCTACTCCCACAGTTTGTCCTCTGCTTATGGATAGTGTTTTTCTCCTAGATCCCTGCAAGTTGTTCAGGGACATTAAACCGCCACTAATGGAGAAGTCCATTACGTTCGATTATACCACAGTGTATTAGTCTCTGTGTACAATGTTCTCTTGGTTCTGCTCCTTTCGCTCTGCATCACGTCCTGGAGGTCGTTCCAGTCTCCATGGAATTCCTCCACTTTATTATTCCTTTTAGCACAATAGTATTCCATCACCAACATATACCACAATTTGTTCAGCCATTCCCCAATTGATGGGCATCCCCTCATTTTCCAATTTTTGGCCACCACAAAGAGCGCAGCTATGAATATTCTTGTACAAGTCTTTTCCCCCATTATCTCTTTGGGGTACAAACCCAGCAGTGCTATGGCTGGATCAAAGGGTAGACTTTCTTTTATCGCCCTTTGGGCATAGTTCCAAATTGCCCTCCAGAATGGTTGGATCAGTTCACAACTCCACCAGCAATGAATTAATGTCCCTACTTTGCCACATCTCCTCCAGCATTCATTACTTTCCTTTGCTATCATGTTACCCAATCTGCTAGGTGTGAGGTGATACCTCAGAGTTGTTTTGATTTGCATCTCTCTGATTATAAGAGATTTAGAACACTTTTTCATGTGCTTATTAATAGTTTTGATTTCTTTGGCTGAGAACTGCCTGTTCATGTCCCTTGCCCATTTATCAATTGGAGAATAGCTTGATTTTTTGTACAATTGATTTAGCTCTTTATAAATTTGAGTAATTAAACCTTTGTCAGAGGTTTCTATGAAGATTTTTTCTCAATTTGTTGTTTCCCTTCTGATTTTAGTTACATTGGTTTTGTTTGTACAAAAGCTTTTTAATTTGATGTAGTTGAAATTATTTATTTTACATTTTGTGACTCTTTCTAAGTCTTGCTTGGTTTAAAAATCTTTCCTTTCCCAAAGGTTTGACATGTATACTATTCTGTGTTCACATAGTTTACTTAGAGTTTCCTTCTTTATGTTCAAGTCATTCACCCATTTTGAATTTATCTTGGTGTAGGGTGTGAGGTGTTGATCAATTCCTAATCTCTCCCACACTGTCTTTCAATTTTCCCAGCAGTTTTTATCAAATAGTGGATTTTTGTCCCAAAAGCTGGGATCTTTGAGTTTATCGTATACTATCTTGCTGAGGTCGCTTGCCCCCAGTCTATTCCAGTGATCCTCCGTTCTGTCTCTTAGCCAGTACCAAATTGTTTTGATGACTGCTGCTTTGTAACATAGTTTGAGGTCTGGGACTGCAAGGCCCCCATCATTTGTGGTTTTTTTTTCATTATTTCCCTGGATATCCTTGATCCTTTGTTATACCAAATGAACTTTGTTATGTTTTTTTTTTTTCTAAATCAGTAAATAAATTTTTTGGGAGTTCAATGGGTATGGCACTAAATAGATACATAAGTTTGGGTAGGATGTTCATTTTTATTATATTGGCACGTCCTATCCATGAGCAGTTAATGTTTTTCCAATTGCTCAAGTCTAGTTTTAGTTGTGTGGAGAGTGTTTTGTAGTTGTGTTCATATAGTTCCTGTGTTTTTCTCAGTAGATAGATTCCTAGGTATTTTATTTTGTCTAAGGTGATTTTGAATGGGATTTCTCTTTCTAGTTCTTGCTGCTGAGCTGTGTTGGAGATATATAGAAAAGCTGATGATTTATGTGGGTTTATTTTGTATCCTGCAACTTTGCTAAAGTTGTTGATTATTTCAATTAGCTTTTTGGTTGAATCTCTAGGATTCTTTAAGTAGACCATCATGTCATCCGCAAAGAGTGATAACTTGGTCTCCTCCTTGCCTATTTTGATGCCTTCAATTCCTTTATCTTCTCTAATTGCTACTGCTAGTGTTTCTAGTACAATGTCAAATAGTAGAGGTGATAATGGGCATCCTTGTTTCACTCCTGATCTTATTGGGAATGCATCTAGTTTATCCCCATTGCAGATGATATTAGCTGTTGGTTTTAGATATATACTGTTTATTATTTTTAGGAATGACCCTTCTATTCCTATGCTTTCTAGTGTTTTTAATAGGAATGGGTGTTGTATTTTATCAAAGGCTTTTTCTGCATCTATTGAGATAATCATGTGGTTCTTGCTAGTTTGCTTGTTGATGTGGTCAATTATGTGGATGGTTTTCCTAATGTTGAACCAGCCCCGCATCCCTGGTATGAATCCTACTTGATCATGGTGAATGATCCTTCTGATCACTTGCTGGAGTCTTTTTGCTAGTATCCTATTTAAGATTTTTGCATCTATATTCATTAGGAAGATTGGTCTATAATTTTCTTTCTCTGTTTTTGACCTGCCTGGTTTTGGAATCAGTACCATGTTTGTGTCATAAAAGGAGTTTGGTAGAACTCCCTCTTTGCTTATTATGTCAAATAGTTTGTGTAGTATTGGGATTAACTCTTCTCTGAATGTCTGATAGAATTCACTTGTGAATCTGTCGGGCCATGGGGATTTTTTCTTAGGAAGTTCTTTGATGGCCTGTTGGATTTCTTTTTCTGATATGGGATTATTTAAGAATTCTATTTCTTCTTCTGTTAGTCTAGGCAGTTTGTATTTTTGTATATATTCATCCATATCACCTAAATTGGTGTATTTATTGCCATATAATTGGGCAAAGTAATTTTTAATGATTGCCTTAATTTCCTCTTCATCAGAGGTGATGTCCCCTTTTCATCTTTGATGCTGTTAATTTGCTTTTCTTCTTTCCTTTTTTAAATTAGATTGACCAGTACTTTCTTTATTTTGTTTGTTTTTTCAAAGTACCAACTTCTTGTCTTATTTATTAAATCAATAGTTCTATCACTTTCGATTTTATTAATTTCTCCCTTAATTTTTAAGATTTCTAGTTTGGTTTTCTTCTGGGGTTTTTTAATTTGATCGCTTTTGAGTTTTTTTTTATTTGCATTTACAATTGATTACAATTGATTGATCTCTGCTCTCCCTAGTTTGTTAATATAGACACTCAGGGATATGAATTTACCTCTGATTTCAAGATCCCAATGGATCTGGATGTTCTTCCATCTCAGAGTTGATTTCCCTGAGATTAAGGTTTATGTTAAAACTCTCTTCCTCTCCTTCTTATAAGAGTTTTCTTCCCCTCCCCTTCCCGTGTGAATCTTTGTGTGAGAAAGATTATTCTATTTGGTCCTTGTTTTCCCCCTATTTATTTTAGTCCAGGGATTTATCTTAATCAGTCCCCGTTGTCCCCTCCCTTGATATATTTCCCTTTCTAGCCCCTCCGTTTTTGTTCCCTCTCCCACCCCCCTCTTCTTCCCTCCTTTTTTTATGTTCCCTCCCCACATACCCCCTTGGTTTTCCCTTCTCCCTCCCCTTGTTGGGTAAGATAGAATTCAAGATCCCAATGGATCTGGATGTTCTTCTCTGTCAGAGTTGATTTCCCTGAGAGTAAGGTTTAAGTAAAAACTCTCTTCCTCTCCTTCTTATAGGAGTTTTCTTCCCCTCCCCTTCCCATGTGGATCTTTGTGTGAGAAAGATTGTTCTATTTGGTCTTTCTTTTCCCCCTATTTATACATTGCATTTTCCCCACATGTTAGAATACATAGATTGATATAAATGTAGTCCTTATAGAAGAGAGTTTGAGTAAAAGAAGAAGATACCATTTTTCTCCTTTTCCCTGTCCTTCATATTTACCTTTTCAGGTATTCCATGCTCTTTGTTTTTAGATATCAAACTTTCCACAGAGCTCTGGTCTTTTCTTTGCAAAAACTTGGAAATCTTCTATTTTGTTGAATGCCCATACTTTCCCTTGGAAGTATATAATCAGTTTTTATGGGTAGCTGATTCTTGGTTGAAGGCCCAGCTCTTTTGACTTTCTGAAAATCATGTTCCATGCCTTATGATCATTCAGCGTGGAACTTGCAAGGTCTTGTGTGACCCTGATTGGCATTCCTTTATATCTAAATTGTCTTTTTCTGGCTTCTTGTAAGATTTTTTCTTTTGCTTGAAAGCTTTGGAATTTGGCAATTACATTCCTGGGAGTTGTCTTTTGGGTATTTAATGTAGAGGGTGTTCTGTGAGCTCTTTCAGTGGCTGTATTGCCCCCTTGTTCTAGAATCTCTGGACAATTTTCTTTGATTATCTCTTATATTATGATGTTGAGTTTGCTGTTTATTTCTGGCTTTTCTGGGAGTCCAATTATTCTTAAATTGTCTCTTCTCCCTCTATTTTACAAGTTTATGACCTTGTCAGTGAGGCATTTTATGTTCTCTTCTAATTTCTTGGTCTTTTGGCTTTGCTTTATTAATTCTTGCTCGTTTTCTTCCAGTTGGCTGATTCTTACTTTTAAAGCCTGGTTTTACTTTTCAGTTTGGTCAAACTGCTTTTGTAGATGAGTGAATTTCTTTTGCATTATTTCCCACTTTTCCTCCCAGAAGGCTTCCATCTTTTTGATCCTTTCCGATTCAAATTCTTCATGGGTTTGTGGAGAGTTTTCATTTCCTTTGGAAGGTTTCAGAGCATTTGCTTGTGTTTCCTCTTCTATCTCCTCTGTATTTTGTATTTTTGCTCCATAAAATGTGTTCAAAGTCGCCCCTTTCTTCTTGTTTTCCTTGGAGTGTTGAGACTTTTCTGTGCTGTTTTCCATCTGTATCTGAGTGGGGAGGTATAGCTTTTCTTATCTCTGTCTGGTGTTCAGAGGCTTTAGCCTCATGCAAATTTTCCATTAGTTGGTGTTATTGCTCTCAGTTCCCTCCCGATGCTTCTTCGTTGCCTTACTCCCATGCTCTGAGGCTGGCTTTGCACTGTCCCCGAGGTATCTCAGAGCCTTTGTGGGCCAGAGAGGTCTGCACTCTGAGGGGGGAGGGGCCGAGGCTTCCTGGAGCTCCGAGGGCTCTTGATAGGATTAACTTCAGTTGGGTTGGATTGAGTGTGTCTTAAAGCAGGGACCTTCCCTGAGACTCAGATGGAAGGATCCAGCCAGGGGGCTACAGGCTCCCCTCTGTCTCTCTCTGTTTCCTGGCTGTCTGGGTGCCCCTGTGATTGGCTCAGGTTATTTTCAGGATGTAGCCTTCTGAATAGCTGGCCCTGAGGGTTACTGTTGTCTCAGAAGACCCTGCACTCTGAGGGGGGAGGGTCCGTGGCTTCCTCTGAGCTCTGAGGGCTCTTGATAGGATTAACTTCCCCTGGATTGGATTGAGTGTTTCTTAAAGCAGGGACCTTCCCTGAGACTCGGACAGAAGGATCCAGCCAGGGGGCTACAGGCTCCCCTCTGTCTCTCTCTGTTTCCCTGCTGTCTGGGTGCCCCCATGACTGGCTCAGGTTGTTTTCATGGTGAGGCCTTCAGAATAACTGGCCCTGGGGTCCTTCTGCTGGCTCTTAGGTTCCTGCTGCTGCCTTGGACTCAGCGCTCTGGGTTGAGGGGAATGGGTCCTGGGACCTTCCTTCTGCCTATCCCTTAGATCCAAGTGATCTCAGGTTCTGGCTTTTGGGGGGTTGTACCTTTTGATCCAGGTCCAGGAGGAGGGTTCCCTGGATCTATCCTGTTGTTTGTTTTGAATTTTGGTATCCTAGGAGCATATAGTTTGAGATCGGTAAGGAAGGGGTTTCTGGAGATCTGAACTTTAGCTCTTTCTAAGCCACCATCTTGACCGGAACTTTTGAAATTGTTTTTTAAAGAATAACATTCTATAAATAACTTCAGAGAGAAAAAAGAAAGATTTTTTTTTTTGCAGAATTCAGAACTTTCTAAGTATTCTTGTTAAGAAAACAGATCTGGGTAAAATCTTTGAAATGTAAAAGAGACAAAAGAAAGTTTTAAAAGAAAAACAAGTATGACCAACTTTAAAGGGCCATTGTAACAGTTGATCCATTCTGAAAGCAGGAGAAAAGACTTTGTTTCTTGGTAGTCTCCACTCTGTTTAAGAGTCAATGAGTAAAGAAAAAGAGGCAGGATCTGGATTTGAATTTTCAAAATACTGAACAACTACAACGAAAAATAGAAATATCCTAGGGAAGGCAGGAGAATGGAAGGGAGGAATGAACTAATTGGGGTACTACAAATCAAGAGTAATTGAAACATGATGGGATTAGAGGGGAACTTGTAAACCTCATATTTATCTGAACTGGGGAAACACAAAGTTTTGATCCATTGGCTTAAATATATAGGAGATAGAGTGGAATACAAAAAGAAGAGATCTAATGAAATTTTCCCAAAAGATGTAAACTAAAAATACCTAGAGTATATTTCTTTTTTTCCACTACTCCATTTTAAGAACTTCAAGCTCTAGCATTGCAAAGACTGATTATTCAACTTTGGGTTGTAGAGCTCCTCTCACAAATCAGATATCTTTGGCTTGTTTTATTCTTACTTAAGTTTCCCTGGGAACCTTAAAATTTATCCCAACTCTTTTGTAAGCACTCAAATTAATACTGCATATTAGATATTAAAGAATAATTACTTAATGCCAAAGAAAAATACAGAAAACTCCAAAATGACTCATAGAAGCCTATAACAATCAAGACACTGTGCTCAACTCTAGTGATCCTATTGACTTTCCTCATTACTTGATTGATTCTTTGAGTACTAAAATCTGACCAACAGAATACATGGGACACCACTAGAGAGGAAGCTGAACTTTAATCTAGAAACATGATATTCAAGCTCCAGACTTCCCAGGTCTAAAAAAGATTATAATAGGGGAAAAGAAAGAGGCATATTACCTACCAACAAACTATATACAGAATCATGCAGAATCAATCAAGTCATTTCTCCTCTCTTAACTTCTAGTATTATATCATTTGTTAGTCAGCAGCCAGTAAACAAACATTTCTTAAGTTTCTACTATGTGTGAGGCACTGTTCTAAGTGTTGATGATACCAAAAAAAAAAGGCAAAATACAGTCCTGGTTCTCAGAGAGCTTATATGGTCTAATGGGTGAGACAGAGTGAAAACTGTAATATTTGAATAAGCTATGTACAGGATTAATGGAAATAATGGAAAAGATATTGAGAAAGGCTTCTTTAAGGTTTCAAACTTTCCCAGAAGGGAAAAATAAACAGGGATATTAGAGAAACAACCTTCTTTTCACTGGATCTCCCAAAAAAAAACAGTTCATGGTAATAGTGGAATTCAAAGAATAGGTTTTGCTGCTTCATTTCTTAGTTTAGTCTCTTGCTATTCTTCACGTTCTCGGGCTATGTGAATAATCAAGACCAGACTTTGAAAATTTCCACCTATCAGTTATGTTGTATAGATGTCATCTTTGTAGCCAAAAGGCTTTTTCACTCCTTCAAGACTCAACCCCAAGATATACTGTTGAGGGAGTGGAGATGGTGGCATAGAGGCAGTGAAAGTTCAGACCTCTGAAAACCCTTCCTTACCAATTACAAACTAAATGCTCCTAAGAGACTGAAAATGAAACCTAACAACAAGACAGAGCCAAGGAACTCACCTGGTGGACTCAACTTAACAGATATTCACCCCCCCCCCAAGCCTGAATTTGAGAACACTCTGGTTTAAGGGAAGGAAGAAGGACTCCTCCCCCACCTAGAGTGCTGAGCCTCTAGCAATAGCTGGAACCTCTGGGTGGACAAGGGTGCTGGTCTAAAAGGAGTACCTTGCAGGCAAAGCTGTGCCAGGCTCAGAGAGTTGAACAGAGGCAGCACAGAAGCAGTTGGAAAAGAAGCACAAAGTAGGCAGCCTAGTTACAGCAGCAAAAACACCCCATATTGCTCCCCCCTTCCTGAGGTTTTGGCCTCAGGGCACATCCAGTTCTGCAAGTTCAAACCAGCTGGACTTAATCTCATCAAAGTCTTCAGAGGGAAGGGAAGCTCAATCTCCAAAACACCTCCCCCACAGACTGTGCAAAGAGTTTTGCTAACTAAGCTTCAAGTGGGAAGGCTAACAGAAAAGCCCCAAATTATAGATCCAGCACATAATGAGAGGAGCAAGAGTTCAGGCAATAAGAGGGGCAAATATGAGCAAATAACAGGAAAAAAAAAGAAATTTCAATCTACAGCTTCTTTCCAGGCAATGAACAAAGAGCAAATGTAACAAAGAAGGATGAAGAAATACCAAGCAAAAACACAGAAACTTCAGTGAATTGGACACAGGCTTTGGAAGAACTCAAAATAAAATTCAAAACAATTAAGAGAAGCTGAAGACAACTGGGAAAAGAACTTAAAAAGCCAGATAAGTCATCTAGAAACAGAGGCACTTGAACTAAAACCAGAAAATAGTGTCTTGAAAGCCAAAATTAATCAACTTGAAAATGCGGAAAAGTAGATGAAAGATGAGGCAAAGAAAATGAACGATGAGGCAAAGAAGATGAAAAATGACCTCCAAAGAAAACAGACCAGAAGGAGAACAATGACCAAAAAGCCAGAGATGAAATCCATTCTTTAAAAACCAGAATACAACAATTAGAAGCAATTGACTTCACAAGGCAGCAGGAAACTATGAAACAAAATTTTAAAAAATGAATAAATTGAGAAAAATATGAAGCACCTCATTCCCAAAACAGAAGATTTAGAAAATAAGTCCAGGAGAGTCAACTTAAAAATCATTGGTTTATTGGAAGACCATGACAAAAGAAAAAGCCTGGACATCATCATACAGGAAATTATCCAAGAAAACTGCCCTGATATTCTAGAACAAAAGGGAAAAATGGAGATCACCTCCTATAATTAATCCCCAACTAACAACACACAGCAATGTTATAGCTAAATTCAAGAATGATCAGACCAAGGAAAAAATATTACAAACTGCTAAGAAGAAGTCATTCAGATACCAAGGAACTACAGTGAGGATAACATAGGATCTGGCTGCATCTACACTGAAGGACCAAAAGTCATGGAATACAATAATCCAGAAAGCAAGGGAACTAGGTCTACAACCAAGAATCAACTACCCGACAAAACTGACCATATTCTTACAAGGGAAAGTATGGCCATTTAACAAAATAGAAGAATTCCAAGCATTTTTAAAGAAAAGACCAGACCTGAACAGAAAATTTGATGTCCAAATGCAGAATTCAAGAGAATTATCAAAAGGTAATTAAGAAAGGGGGCAAAAAGAAAAAAAAAACAACAACAAAATAAACAAAAAATAACCAACTTTTTTTAAGAGGCCCAATAAGTTAAAATAATATGTATCCATATAAGAAAATAGGACATTGGGAACTCTTAAAAATTGTTATTATCACGTGGGTAGGTAGAAGAATTATACTTAGAGGGAACAATGACAAACTGTATAGGATGAAATGCCAATACATAAATATAGATAGATAGATATATGTGTGCATAAATATATATGTATACATACATACATATATATACATATATATATATATATATATATATAACTAGAGTTAAAAAAAGAGGTTAATACTAAGAGAAATGGGAAAAGAAACAAAATGGGGTAAATTTATATGTCACAAAGAAGTGCATGGCAGGAGGGATGGGAAACCATCAATACACTTGAAGGGTAAAGAGGTTGGAGATAGGAAATATTCAATTCTTATATGCATTGAAATTGACTCAAAGAGGGAAGAACAATCAAATCCATTGGAGCAGAGAATTGGTTTGTGCCCTATAGTGAAGTAGAAGGATAACAAACAGACTGGTGGGGAGGGAAGCAATACAAGGGAGGAAGAGGGAGGGGGGTAGTTTAAAAAGACTGTAAAGAAAACAAGAGGGGAATAAGAAGGGAGGGTGGGTAGAAAAGAAAGTAAAATAAGGGTGGGAATTAGGGGGACTGACTAAAAACAAAACATTGGTGTAGAAGGAAATAGTGAAAAGGAAAAGGCAGGACTAGGAATTCAAATCAAAATGCTGGGAAATACACAGCTGGTAATCATAAGTCTGAATGGGAATGGAATGAACTCACCCATAAAATGCAAGCAAATAGCAGAGTAGATTAGAAATCAAACCCTACCATATGCTGGCTACAAAAAAAAAAAAACACATGAGGAAGGTAGACATGCATAGGGTAAAAGTAAGAGTATGGAGCTAAATCTATTGGGCATCAACTGATAAAAAGAAGGCAGAAGTCGCAATCATAATATCTGACAAAGCCAAAGTAAAAATAGACCTAGTCAAAAGAGATAGGGAAGGTAACTACATCCTGATGAAAGGCAGTATAGACAATGAAGAAATATCAGTACTCAACATGTATGCACTAAATGGAATAGCATCCAAATTTCTAAAATAGAAACTAGTGGAGCTCAAGGATGAAATAGATAGAATCATTATACTAGTGGGAGACCTGAACCTTCTCCTATCAGAACTAGATAAATCAAACAAACAAACAAAAAAAAGAGGTAAGAGAAGTGAATGAAATCTTGGAAAAATTAGAGTTAGTAGGTATGTGGAGAAAAATAAATAGGAATAAAAAGGAATATACCTTTTCAGCAGCATATGATACATTCACAAAGATTGACAATGTACTAGGGAATAAAAACATTGCAAACAAGTACAAAAGAGCCTAAATAATAAATGCTACCTTCTTAGATCACAATGCAATGAAAATAATAATTAGTAAGGGTTCATGGAAAACCAAATCAAAAATTAATTGGAAATTAAACAAGAAGATTCTCCAAAATCAGTTAAAGAACAAATCAGAGAAACAGTTAATAATTTCATTGAAGAAAATGACAATGATGAGACATCCTCTCAAAATCTATGAGATGCAACCAAAGAAGTACTTAGGGGGAAATTAATATCCTTGAGTTCATATATTAACAAATTAGGGAGGGCAGAGGTCAATGAATTGGGCATGGAAAGTTAAAAAAAACTCAAAAGTGAACAAATTAAAAATCCTCAGATGAAGACTAAATTAGAGATCCTAAAAATCAAAGAAGAAACTAATAAAACTGAAAGTCAAAGAACTATTGAATTAATAAATAACACTAGAAACTGGTACTTTGAAAAAATAAATAAAATAGACCAAGTGTTGGTCAATCTAATTTAAAAAAGGAATGAAGAAAACCAAATTGACAATATCCAGAATGAAAAGGGAGACCTTACCTCTAATGAAGAGGAAATTAAGGCAATCATTAAAAACTATTATGCCCCAGTTATATGGCAACAAATATAACAATCTAAATTATATGGATGGATATTTACAAAAATATAAATTGCCTAGAAGAAAAGAGGAAGAAATAGGTTACCTAAACAACCGCATATCAGAAAAAGAAATTGAACAACCGTCAAAGAACTCCCTAAGAAAAAAATCCCCAAGTCCAGATGGATTCACAAATGAATTCTATCAAACATTCAAAGAACAATGATTCCCAATATTATACAAACTATTTGACAAAATAAGCAAAGAAGGAGTTCTAACCAATTCTTTTTACAACACAACTATGGTACTGATTCCAAAACCAAGCAGGTCAAAAATACAGAAAGAAAACTACAGACTAATCTCCTTAATGAATATAGATGCAAAAATCTTAAACAGGAAACAAGCAAAAAGACTCCAGCAAGTCATCACAAGGTTTATTCACTGTGACCAGGTAGGAATTATACCAGGAATGCAAGGTTGGCTCAATATTAGGAAAACCATCCACATTACTGACTATATGAACAAGCAAACCTACAAAAATCATGATTATCTCAATAGATGCAGAAAAAGCCTTTGACAAAATACAACACTCATTCCTATTGAAAACACTACAAAGGATAGGAATAGAAGGGCCTTTCCTAAAAATAATAAACAGTGCATATCTTCAACCATCAGCAAACATCATATGCAATGGGGATAAACTAGAAGCCTTCCCAATAAGATCAGGAGTGAAACAAGGATGCCCATCATCACCTCTATTATTTAACATTGTATTAGAAATATTAGTAGTAGCAATTAGAAAAGAAAAAGAAATTGAATGTAATAAAATAGGCAGTTTGGAGACCAAGCTATCACTCTTTGCAGAATCATGATATGATGGTCTACTTATAGAATTCTAGAGAATCAAGTAAAACGCTAGTGGAAATAATCAACAATGTTAGCAAAGTTGTAGGATACAAAATAAACCCACATAAGTCATCAACATTTGTATATATTTCCAACACATCTCAGCAGCAAGAATTAGAAAGAGAAATTCCATTTAAAAATCACCCTAGACAATATAAAATACTTAGGAATCTACCTGCTGAGACAAATATAGGAACTATATGAACACAACTATAAAACACTCTCCACACAATTAAAACTAGATCTAAACAATTGGAAAAAATGTTGATTGTTCATGGGTAGGAAAAGCTAACATAATAAAAATGACAATCATACCCAAATTAATTTACTTATTTAGTGCCATACCCATAGAATTACCAAAAACCTTTTTTTACTGAATTAGAAAAAACCATAACTAAGTTCATTTGGAAGAACAAATGATCAAGGATATCAAGGGAAATCATGAAAAAAAAAATGTAAAGGAAGGTGGCCTTGTAGTCCCAGATCTCAAACTATACTATAAAAGAGTGGTCATCAAAATAATTTGGTACTGGCTGAGACAGAAAGGAGGATCAGTGGAATAGAGTTGGGGTAAATGACCTCAGCAAGACAGTCTATGATAATTCCAAATATCCCAGCTTCTGGGACCAAAATACTCTATTTGATAAAAACTGCTGGGAAAATTGGAAGAAAGTATGGGAAAGATTAGGTTTAGATCAACATCTCACACCCTACATCAAAATAAACTCAGAAGGGGTGAATGACTTGAATATAAAGAAGGAAACTATAATCAAATTATATGAACTCAGAATAGACCTTTGGAAAAGGAAATATTTTAAAACCAAGAAAGACGTAGAAAGAGTCACAAAATATAAAATAAATAATTTTGATTACATCAAATTAAAAAGTTTTTGTACAAACAAAACAAATGCAACCAAAATTAGAAGGGAAGCAACAAATTGGGAAACGATCTTCGTAACAAAATCCTCTGACAAAGGTCTAATTACTCAGATTAATGAAGAGCTAAATCAATTGTACAAAAAATTAAGCCATTCTCCAATTGCTAAATGGGCAAGGGACATGAATGGGCAATTTTCAGTTAAGGAAATCAAAATTATTAATAAGCACATGAAAAAGCATTCTAAATCTCTTATAATCAGAGCGATTCAAATCAAAACAACTCTGAGGCATAACCTCACTCCTAGCAGATTGGCTAACATGACAGCAATAGAAAGTAATGAATGCTGGAGGGGATAAGGCAAAGTCCGGACATTAATGCATTGCTGGTGGAGTTGTGAATTGATCCAACAATTCTGGAGGGCTATTTGGAACTGTGCCCAAAGGGCAATAAAAGACTTTTATCCTGTCATAGCACTTTTATCCTGTACAAATCCTGCTGGGTTTGTACCCCAAAGAGATAATAAGGAAAAAGATTTGTATAAGAATATTCATAGCTGCCCTCTTTGTGGTGGCAAAAAATTGGAAAATGAGGGGATGCCCTTCAATTGGGGAATGGCTAAACAAATTGTGGTATATGTTGGTGATGGAATATTATTGTGCTCAAAGGAATAATAAACTGGAGAAATTCCATGGGAACTGGAATGACCTCCAGGAATTGTTGCAGAGTGAAAGGGACAGAACCAGCAGTACATTGTGCACAGAGATTGATACTGTGATACAATCAAATGTAATGGACTTCTCCATTAGTGACAATGCATTGATCCTGAACAACTTGGAGGTATCTACGAAAAAGAATGCTATCCACATTCAGAGGAAAAACTGTGGGAGTCAAAACACACAAGAAAAACAATTGCTTGATTATATGAGTCGAGGGGATATGATTGGGGATATAGACTCTAAATGATCATCCAAGTGCAAACATCAACAATATGGAAATAGGTTCTGATCAAGGACACTTGTAATATCCAGTGGAATTGCACATCAGCTTTGGCAAGGGTGGGGGAAGGAAATGGAGGGAAGGAATATGATTCTTGTAACCAAGGAATAGTGTTCTAAATTGACTAAATAAATAAACAAAATAATTTAAAAATAGTAAAATTATTTTTACAAAAGAGTCAATGCCAAGGAGCAGCTAGGAGGTTCACTGGATAGAGATTCAGGGCTGTAGACTAAAGGGCCTGGGTTCAAGTTTGGCCACAAAACATTTTTTAGCTATGTAACCCTGGCAAACCACCCTCAATTCCAATTGCATAACCCTTATAGCTTTTCTACCCTGGAATTGATAGTATTTATTCTAAGATAGAAGATAAGGGGTTAAAAAAAAAGACTTGTCAAACTACTATCTTCCCCATTGTCTGACCACACTGGACCAGAGTCGAATTGAGTAAAAGACACTAGAAACTGAGAAAGAAGTAGGGAGTATTTTAATGTGTTCTTCTAAGCACAATGAGTATTTATGTGGAAAGGAGAGGAGCCCCCTTAGGTATAGACATTAGTCAACTTTTATTGTTATAGAGATGAGGAAGAGAAAAAGAAACAAAATTATTGCTTGAAAGACCTATATAACAACAAATTCTTGACATAAACTCCATTGAGATAGACTGATAACAGTTATTTTTCCTGTAAATCTCTGGAACCCCTTCTGGTAAGATAATGACCATCTTATCTGGAAAGGCTCCTAGGATTGTTCTCAGTCCAGGTCCTATGGAACAGTTATGGCAGGGTTCAGTTGGTGGGACCCTGTTACTGAAGCTTAGGTTATAGTCCCAAAGGATTATTGGTATGTATCAGAAACACTAGGAAAAATGGAGGCCTGAGCAAATCTAACCAACTATTACAGTCAGTATTCTTTTTACTATCTCAGACTCAACCTGAGTGCTTCTTCCATCTTGAAGTTTTTTATTCTTCATTTAAAAAATTTCTCCTTTCCTCCTTTAATTGTCTTATTTGTCTTGTTTCATAATGTATCTCCTAGTAAAATTTAAGATCTCTGAAGGTCCCACTTTTTTCTTTTTTTTTTCTTTTTCTTGTTACATGCCCAGAACCTAGCACATCTTTAACATTTGAGCAGCTGAATAAATACTTTGGTAGCTGAATGGTACAGTGGATAAGGTGCCAAGCCTGAAGTCAGGAAGGCTAATTTTCCCAAATTCAAATCTGGTTTCATATATCTACTAGCTGTGTGACCTTGGGCAAATTACTTAACCCTGTTTGCCTCCATTTACTCATCTATCAAAAGATCTGGAGAAGGAAATGGTAAATCTCTCCAATATTTTTGTCAGAAAAAATCCTAAATTGGGGTCATGAGGAGTTATACATGATGGAACAACAACTACAATAAATGCTGGTAGAATTAAAAGAATTTATAGTCAAAAGACCAAATAAAGTAACATCAGTGGAGCTAATAATCATACATTTGACCACAACTTGATAATTTTTTTTCTGGTCACAACTTATTAAGAAGTAAGAGGGAAAGAAAATAGAATTTTTACATTAAACATTAATTTTACAAATTTTGAAAGAGACATATCAACCAAAATGTGGCAGAAAAGTCAATCAGACAAACAGGTAAGTATTGTGTATGAGGGTGAGTGAGGAGGGTGGAAAATCAAAGAGATGTGTAAATCTAGAGGGATTTAAAGTTCAGTCTGAGTTTATGTCTCATTATATTTATTCCTATGTCATAGACATCAAAATATCATAGAATTTCAGACTGGAAGGAACCTTAGAGATAACTGATATCAACTCTCTCCTTTTATAGTTAAAAAATGAGGACCAGAGAAATTAATTGTTTTTTTTTTTTTAGAGTCTCATAGAAAGAGTTAGTTCTGGATCCTGGGCATTCTTATTCTAACCTAGTACTCTTATTGCCTGTGTAAACTGCCTCTTTGAATAACTTGTTGAGAAATGTGTTTTTTTTTTTATGTCCAATTACTGAATGACCTGGGGAAAGTTATTTCTCTTCTCAGAGCATTAATGCTTAATCTATAATATGAGGGGTTATTCTAGATAATCTCTAAAGTTACTTGTAGAATGAGAAATTTAGGACCCTAAAATACTATGAATCAATTCTTTTTTATTTATTGATGTTCCACATTTTAGACCTTTGATGTCATTTATTCCAAATGCCTCATTTTTCTTATAAATAAACTGGGGTTATTTATCCAATACTACACAGATAGCAAATTGTAGAGACAAGATTTAATCCAGAATGCTCCCATTCCAAATTCAATGTGCCTCCATCCCTCCCCCATCCCACTATTCTACCTCTATAGGTAGAGGTTTTCAAGGAAAATAAAGAAGAGGAAAAGTACAGTTTATACTCCACCCTCAGAAAGTAGACTTTATTTTTTCATCTCTATGAATTGAGTCCATGCTGCATATGGTAGAAGTATATGAAGAAAGGATAAGATCAGAGCCATGACCATTTTGAAGTATTTGGGGGAAATTGTTCCATATTTGGATGCCAAAATACCAACTGAAGATCACCCTCCTTCTTTAAGTTATTTACATGTGCTTTTGAGGCCTCATTAGTTCAAAATTCCTGAAAATGGCCCAGAAGAATATATAGTTCCTTCCCTTGGGGCCATTATAATCTATTGAGAATTGTTTCTCACCAAATTTGTGGAAACCCTATTAAATATTTCTCTCCAAGGACTGTAAACACTCTTGACATTTATGTATCTCTGAGAAAGGACAAGTCCTGCCAATCCAACTTTACAATGGGAGAAACCCAAGATAATGAGGGAAAAGCAATTTGATAAAAGGCCTCACAAATCAAAAATAGAGTTAGGAAAAAGGCCTTGGATAGGAAGTCAGAATTTTCTATGAAGGCCTCTGCAAAATAGAACCCCTAATGGTGGATACATTCCTGTTTCTGTGAACTGATTAGCTCCTGATGAATTCCCCACTTCCTGTATCATCCTGTTGTTTTTGACACAAAGGTGTATAAGACATGTTTAAATGAAAGAAAGCATGTGATCAGTTTGTAATGTAAAGCCAGGTTGGACTTGAGTTGACAAAATATCTTAAAATAGAAATCTAAAACTATGTCAAAAGACTGTGGAAAACAAAAATATTGCATTCCAGAATTGTAAAGGATAAAAGATTGAAATAAATTGTTTTTGCTTTGTTTATATTTTGTGCACTTAATAATCATGAAGGCTTGGTTTCACAACATACGGAAGAAATTTTTCATCAAAAGGAGAAATTTTCCCTGGGTCTCAAGTTTCTAGATGTTGCCTGTCACTTAATATAAAATATCTGATTTTCAAGATTAGTATAAACCAAGCAGAAAAGTTACTCCAATTTCTCTTCCCTGACAAACTGGAGGTAAGTTTGCTATACCAAAACAGTAACATGTTCTTAAAGATGCTCATCAGGCAGCCTAGACTCTATTATTTAGGTTGAGAGGTCACCAGGTAGTTGGGCAGGTCAGCTTTTCTAGCAACAATAGATGGATAGCTTTAGAGAAAAGGAACATTGTGTTATAAAGGCCTCTGAAGAAAGAAATCACCGAGTTAAGGACAATGGGTTGCTGAGGTTTTGAGCCAAGCCTCACTCTGCTTGGTCCAATAATTTAGACTTGGGATTGAGATGAAAGGAGACTCTCCAGTAGCAGATAACATTTAACAAAAGGAGTTTTATTTAACAATAGTATGAAAAATATATTCAGTAAGTATACAACATTTTTTCAGTTGGGTACAGTTCCCATGCTTCTCACTTTGCCATGGGGCCACAACTAATCAGCATCTCTTGATCTGGGCTTTTGTGCTTGTTACTATGAAACCACAACAATATTTGAAGCCTTAGTCCCCTGGATTGATAAAATCTCAAGAATTGTTTCTTTGCCTTTTAGGGAAAAACTAGTCTAGCTTATATGACAAGAACATTAGCAGAGATTGCTCTTTCCACATCCAACTTAGAGCTATTTGCAGCTGATATGTACCTAGAAATATTCTTCTTGATGTAAGGAAACATTGCTATCAGACTTGAGATCCCTAAAACATATTCGTGAGCCCTTTCCTTTTTGTCTCTTTAGTAATATCAGTGCCCTGTTTTGTTCCTATCTGAGTCCCCACTGCATCCTTACAAAGAAGTTTCCATGTTAGTGAATAGAGCTCAAGACATGAAGACAATGAAAGAGCCAGAATGGTATAGAATTTGATATAAGATATAGACTGAAAGGCATAGGAGAAAGAGGGAGAGGGAGAGAGACAGAGAGAGAGAGAGAGAGAGAGAGAGAGAGAGAGAGAGAGAGAGAGAGAGAGAGAGAGACAGAGACAGAGACAGAGACAGAGAGAGACAGAGAGAGACAGAGAGAGAGAGACAGAGAGACAGAGAGACAGAGAGAGAGAGAGAGAGAGAGAGAGAGAGAGAGAGAGAGAGAGAGAGAGAGAACATTGCTTCAAAAGACCCAGAATAAAGGAGATAGTACCATGAGAAGTCAAAGGCCAATGGGACTGAGAATGGGTGAAAAAGAGGATGAATAAACACTTCAGTTTGAGAAAGAGATGTCCTTTTACACTTAATTTTGGAATCTATTCATCTATTCTTGTTATTATTGAAAACTGAACAAAAAGAAAAGAATAATCCATAAGTGTATACTTGATGTTTCTTTGTGATATGTTCTTTGATTTGCATAATTAATTTTCACTTTACTTGTCAAAGGACTTTTGCATCCATTATTCTTTGGATTCTCATGGTTACATGAATTGCTTTCCATATGGAAAAAATGGAGAAGTCACATGACTTACCCAGGCAGACACATTCAGTTGATTAGGTTCTTTTGATATTTCATTCTAGCACAAGTGCTCTTTCCATTGTCCTTCCCTGAAACATTTAATAGAATCATAAAATCTCAAAGAGGGTAGGTGCCTCAGAGATTTTCTGGTCCCATCTGGACCCAAGTAAAGGCAGATTTCATTAATTCTTGCTATATAGCATCCCTAATAAAAATGGTCATCCTAGGGCTGCTTAAAGATTTCTATTGGATGGGAGCTCATTGTTCCCCTGAGGCCACACATTTCACTTTAAGATTGTTCTAATTGGGATACATTTTCTGATATTACTTGGACTCTAACTTTCTCTTAGTTTTTACCTCTGAGGTCAAGCACAAGAAAATTCATTTCTCATGGCAAAACTGGGCCCAGAAACTGTTGTTATTGTTAGATTTGGATAATTATAACCATCCTGAAAACATTACGCTTCAACATGAGAGGGAGCCAAGGTCTCTAGAATTCAGGGATACAACAAGGATTTTTTATCTCTCCTCTAGGCTACACATATATATTTTTCTGATCCATTCCCATTTGGCATGGCTCAATGAAGAAGCTGGTCTCCATGTTTTAAATGTGCCCTTCCTAAAATGTGGTGCCCCCAAGTGTACATAATACTCCATGCATTATCTAAACATGGAAGACTAAGAAGGCAAGGTCACTTTATTCCACTCTGTGTTTCAGAAGTCCATTAATATAGTTTAATATTACATTAATTCTTTTGGCTACAACTTGAATGAATGAATGATGTCATACACTATGCTAAGTACTGAAGATACAGATAAAAAACAAAATAAAAAACAATGTCCAGCCTTAAGGAGCTTGCATACTAATGAGGGAGGCAATAAAAAGAGTGGAATTTTTTCTAGAAAATTCCAGGGATGGCAAGGTAATAGGGGAAAAGATTGGCAAATCCTATTCAGAAACAATAGTCATGTTTCTTGGTTCCAGAACAGGGAAGAGGGAAAAAAGAGAAGGTTTGATGGAAAAGAGGCAAGAAAGCAGAAACAGGACCTAGAATTGAAGGTTTTTTTCAGAGCAAGAAAACAACTGGCCAGGAGCACAAGGCCACAGATATGGCAGTAAGGTGAAGCATTATTGGTACTGTGAATTTCAAAACTCTTCCACCCTAATCAGACCATTCTTTAGAAGATATGATTTATCTATTTCCTGATCAATAACAATAGAGATACTTGGAATAACAGAATCGGGTCTTGGAAACTACATTTCTCCTCCCTTCTTAGTTTAACAAGATTAGGAAGGTCTGCATCAAACTCAAGATTTAATTATCTGAGAAAATGGCCTTCAACATACATGTGCAAAAAAAGGACAGACCTCTGGGCTGTCCTAAGTCAAGCTTGAGCCACCATTGGCACATGTGAGATGCAGGAAGTGAGGTAGAGAACAGCCTCTGGCATTCTCGTGACTTTCTGTGGAGAGGGGTAGAGTTCAGTTCGATCCAGGAGCTTGAGCTTGGAGGAGCCCTGGAGATAGCTTTCCTTCAGACCAATCACGTGAGTGATAAGGACTGACCCCTTTCTCTGCCTTGGCTCTCCAAGGCCTTAACACCTGCTTTGGCTCAGCCTGAGCCAGAGTGGTTCTGAGTTAAACTCTTTTCCTTCTCTCCCTGTCTCTCTCTCCCTCTAATATTTTCTTCCTCCTCTTATAATTAAATCACCATAAAATTTGGGAGCTGACTTGGGTATTTTATTATTTGGGATTCACCCTTTAAAGTATTTTTCCTGAAATAATCGTCAAGTAGAAGTTTTCAATATTACTAGTCAAGAAAGTAGATCCCTAGGGTGGTCATTTTTCCATGCAGGGTGGATCACAGAAACATCACTGCCCTACTTTTTACAGCAAATGGTCTACTTACAACCCAATTATTACTTTATTGTACATTTCCTACACGATCATAAAGTACTTTAATTATAAATTAATTTTTACTATAAGAATGGAGTTTTCTGTATGTATATAACCTTGTTTTATTTACCCTCAAATATAGTTAAGTATTCAAGAAAAAGAGCCATGTTTTCATTTTGTTACTACTCCTTTCCACAGGCTAACTTATCCATACTGGATGCTCAATAAATAGTATTTATTAACCCTGGCCATTTGTAAAGCCCTTAATGAGAATATGGACCAGTAAAGTTTCTGTCCTTACTAACAAGACTGTTCTTATTGACCACCTGTTGTTCAGTCATTTCAGTCATATCTGACTCTTGACTCTATTTGGAGTTTTCTTGGCAAAGATACTGAAGTGGCTTGCCATTTCCTTCTCTAGCTCATTTTACAGATAAGGAAACTGAGGCAAATAGAGTGAAGTGACTTGCCAAGGTTCCCAAAGCTAATATCTGAAGCTATATTTGAACCTGGGTCTTCCTGGCATAGCATTCTATATACTTCACCATCTCATTGCCCCTTGGGCACCTACCGTGTGCCAAGGAGTATGCTAAGCATTGAGAGTACTAAAAAAGGCTAAAGATAATCACTGCTCTCAAGGAAGTCACAGTCTAATAATGGGTGGAATGACATGCCAATAGCTATGTAAAAAAAAAAGAAAAGAAAAAGATATGTACCAAATAAATTAGAAGCAATCAATAGAGAGAAAGCATTAGCTTTAATTCCTTTAACAATTTCTGAGTGGATCTCTCTTCTTCTAGTCTCCCTTCTTAATTATTGCCAGCTAAGTTGCCTTAGATGCTACATCATCCCCTTGTTCTCCTTGTTCAAGAATATGCAATGTTACCCACATCAAGCACCATGTCTAAGCACGATGCTCATAGCTCAACTGAATTCAACTTAACAAACATTTCTTAACTGTCTCTTGAGTTTAGAACACTATTGTAGGGACTGAGGGAGATAGAAAACTTATATAAAACATGGTCCCTTTCATCATGAATCTTATAGTCTAGTAGTGGGGATATAACAGATAAACAAATTTTGGTAATACAAAACAATACATTATAGGAACATCAAAAGGTGGAACCAAAGAATCATGTCAGTCCTGATGGATGGGAGAGAATTCATCATTGACTAAATAAAATGGGGAATCGAGGAATGGTTAAAGGAGAAAATATCAAGTTAGGTTTTAAAGAATTAAGTATGAAATCAAGAGGCATGGTGAAAGAGAGAGGTATTTCAGAAGTAAGAAATCATGTGAAAAAAAAAACAACAGTGGTAGGAAATTGTGGGGATTGTATGTGGGGTGGGGTAGAAATAGTCCAGTGTGGTATGAAAGCAATCTGGAAAGGAATATTGGCAGCAGATTGCCAAGGGCCTTGAATGCCAGACAAAGGACTTTGATTGATTGATTGAGTCAAACAGGAAAAAGAAACAATATGAGAAAGGAAGGTATGTGTGTGTGAGTCTGCTCAGGCCAGATTCTTTCCATTTGGATGCTTCCATCTCCAACAACCCGGAGATTCTGAGGGAGGAGAGGTCAAGGACATTGCTAATATCTCCACCCCTCTTGCACTGACAGGAGAGCAGTTGTAAAATGGGAGATATGCAATTAGTTAAATGGCTGCAGAAAGATCATAAAAATGACTCATTGTCATAGAAAAGATTTATTCTGACTTGTGAAAATTGCCCTAGTTCGGAATCAAGCTCTTACCATGTGCAGGTTTTCAATGATTTTTAATAATTCTCTGAGTCTTGTAGGCTGACTGCTTCCTCCAACCTATTTCTCTTGCAAACACCTTTCAGTGAGGTGCTTGGAAGATAGCTTTGGGGAGGAAGATTCCAAGTTCTTTAGTATCTTTTATTGCCTGATATATAATGAGTCCCTGTTGTGATCCTATAAAACCCCATCCATGGAATTTCATTGGTATCCATGATCCTCTAAATAGCCCAATATTGTGAAGAGATAAAGTGACTTAGCTAGAGGAGGCACATTCTTCCTGCTTTCACTTAAGGCCTTTCATTCTGTTTTATCCTTAAGAGGATAAGAGAAATAAAGGGGGAAAAAGTTAATTGGAAAGATGGCTAAGGGCAAGGAGTCAGAGTAGACACTGCTATTAACTTAAAAAAATTATCTTCTGATTTAGTGTCAGTTCTAAGACAGAAGAGTGGCAAGGGCTAGGCAATTGGGGTTAAATGACTTGTCCAGGATGTCACAGCTAAGACGTATCTGAGGTCAAATTTGAACCCAGGACCTCCCGACTACAGGCTTGGTGCTCTATACACTGTGCTAGCTAGCTGCCCCTGCTATTAACTTTTTGCATTTAACTTGGGGCAAGTCCTCAGCTCTCTGGAACTAATTTTCCTCAATTCAGAAAATGAAGGTATTGTTTCTTCTGGTTCTAAAAGTCTTCTACCATTAAAACATATAGTGAGTACTCCATTTGTTGGAGAGGAGTTTGTGGACCTCACATACTATTGGAAATAAACTGCATCAACATGGATTAAGTAAATGAAATATATATTTATATTTCTGTATTACATATCATATGTGTATTGTATACATATGTATATTTATTATGCATATCATATACACATTTTTCCTATAGCAAAGATGTTTGTTTCCATTGAGAGAATTCAGAAACACACATGTGGAGGGGGAGGTCATTGAATAGACCCAAGCCAGAGACTTGAGGAAGGTATAGGCTTATATGACATTTTGAGAAAAAGGGGAGAGGAGGACGTCTATGATTGAGCAACTACAGAAATTTCTGCCCAGCACAAAAAACAGACTGTCAATCTGCTGTCAATCTTTTGGAATGTTCTAGGATGCAGCTTCAAAAAAGAGGAAAGCACCGCACTACCCAGATGCACTGACCTTTGGGGGCTAGAATGTTGCAAAGTCATTTTGAAGGTATATGTCACCCTCCCATAATCTTGATGTTCCAAACTAATTATAAACATAACAAAAGCCACAGAAACCTGTTAATCTTTAACATTTCCCATGTTTTCCTTCCATTTTTGGCTGACAGACTATTTGCCCCTGATGGGCAAAGAAGATGAAAAAGCCTGGTGAAACGTAATTTTTCATCCTTATCTGTTAATATACACCCACATACATGTGGAGAGAGACAGAGAGAGAGAGAAAGACAGACAGACAGACAGACAGACAGACAGACAGGCAGACAGAGACAGAGAGAGAGAGAGAGAGAGAGAGAGAGAGAGAGAGATTTAGGTGGGAGAGGTAGAGTGCTAAGAAATGAGAGAATCAGGAACCTTTTCACCTGCATAAAGATGCAGCTGGGAGAGAGGAAGGATGCAGACCACTGTTTCTCATCAAGAGGGATGGAAATAGGTGGTTGGATCCTTGTCACAGGCTTACTCCTTACTCTGTCACTGATTGATATTGTGCTACATTCTAGATTCAAAGAAGTGGGGTCAGTGTGGTGTCTTGGCCAAGCACATTTCCCAAGCTACTGGGGAAGGAGGTGGGATGGGAAGTAGAAGAACACCAAACCCTTTTTTTCTGAATGAATGGATGTGGGAGTGGAGAAGCATATAGATGGCATTTTTTCCAGTTGTTTTATTGTATTGATTTTTGTTCCAATTAGACTTTTCTTTTCTCTTTTCTTTTTTTAAAACTGTTTTGATGTTGTTCTTGCTTGGGTCTCTTAGTATGGTGAACAACTTAACATCATATCCTGAATTAATTTCAGAAATTCTCAGTTCTTTAAGTGGAAAGCAATTCAGGAAGATAAGATAATACTAAAATTCCCACCATCTGAAAGAATCCCATGAGGGTTTGGAGTAAATAGGATCCAATAGGCTAAATCAAAAGTGTATTTTCTTTGTCATAATTCCTCCATCCCTAAAATAAATAATGAAACTGTAATTAAAGGAGCATATTTGATTTAGTAGCATATACCTTTCTTGCCTGCCAATAGTGGATACCAATTATTCTTCTGGAGGAACTTTTCTCAGATAATATTATGAATGAATTCTGTCTGCTCACACATCTCCATGGGAAGGGGTGACAACACATGCCCAATTCTTTCTCTTGTGCTAAAGACCTTTAGGAACAACCAATGATATGACCATGGTCACCCAGCCAGTCAAAATCAGGGCTAAGAAAAAGATCCCCTCTACGTCCCAGACTGCCACTTCCCTTCTCAGTTCAGGGCCACAGTTCAGTGTCTGGTGGGTAAAGTGAACAATTGGAATGGTCTGACTTCCCAGAAGCCCTAGAGGGCTTAGTGAGCAGACATTTCCATGGCAGATTCCCATCTCTCCAGGTCAGGGACTTGAGTCTTGACTGGAGAACTGCCAAAGTGTGTTCTGCTCCTGACATTGCATCTGTTCTTAGAAAAGATAAGTCCAGTATATGCCCCAGGCCTCTTCCTTTTGCACTTCTTTCTGGAAGCCAATTTCTGCTTTGCAGACAATGGTATGGATTGTATTAGAGGAAACATTCCAAACCCAGTTCCACAAAATGGTGCTATCTCAAAGTCTAACAATCAAAGTAGAAAAAAAAGTTCTATTCTTATCCCTCAAGAGACCCAATTTTTTAAAAATCTGAGACAGTTTAGTAATCAATATCAAAACAATATGAATATTCATAGAAGGGAATAACCCAAAACCACTGGGTGCAAATGACTTCAGGGCCTGTGAATGCTTGTTTCTTCAGAAAACATGCCTGACTCTTCAAATGTTAGCCTTCTAAATAAAAATCAATGAAGAGTTTGAAAAACTTCCACCTCCACTCTCTTCAATTCCTCATAATTCACATGTGAAAATAAAATCACGAGGTCTCAATCATTGGTTTCCTCAGTTGTCTACTCTACCTACCTATGGCTTCAGCTATGATTCACTTTTTGGCTTTCTAGTCCCAAGTTGCCACAATGCTAAGTGTGTAACCTTTCCATTGCCTCTCTACTTCTTTTTGCTATGGGATTTATTTGCTCTCCCCTGATCCGTTCAGCTTACCTGGGTTTGGATAGATTCTAGAGACTGGCTTCTAATAAAAAAGAGAACTAAGTTCTCTTTTCTCATACTTTTTTAGTTCATTAAACCTTAATTCCTATGCCTCAGATATATAGTATTTAAGGATATACTATTGACTCATGTCTAGATTTCTCCAAATCACAACATATAATATCAATCAGGCATGGGGCAGATATTTTATGTCCCCCACCCAAAAAGAATGCCTATGATAAAAGATTCAAGTGTGCATTGATGGAATAACTTAAAATAGGTTCACTGTCTTAATTATTGCTATAGTCACTTTAAGTATGAGGCTGTACTTAAATTTAATCAAAACATAAAGGGCTTTTAAAGATTGCTGAATGGGCATTTTATATTTTTGCTCAACTGTGCACTCTCTCCCTCCAAGTCTCTATCTTCTTCCAAGTCCAGTCAGGGACTTGGTCTCCTCCTCTTATTGATGGTTATCTTCCACAATGAAGAAACTCCTCTCTTTACCAAAGTGATTTGCAGTCACTTAAGAGGGGAAATAAAATGTGGAAAAGGATTCCAAGTGTAATCTCACCTAAGAGAGTCCTGCTACCCTACATGCCACATGCCAGGTTGTGGTCATGATGATAAGTTGGGAAAGGACAAACCTCATCACTCCCACCCCCAACAAAAGTCTTAGAATCACAGGATGACAACTGTCCTACTTAATGGCACAGCACCCATACCTTTTGTTTCATCACAAAGGGTAGTGTGGGATGAGGGAAGAATTATGGACTTTTCATGGATTTTTGTATCATACGAAAATGACAAATCATTAGTGCTCGATAATTTTTTAATTTATTCATTTATTCCTATATGTTTCAAGAGCTTTGAGGCTATTTCATTTTCAATTTCTTTTAGCCATTCTTGGTCTGCTTTTTCTGGTCCAATGATTATTTTCTTTGAGGAAGAAAATACAAACAAAATGAGAGCACTTAAATTGTTAATTTTTTTCCATTTCCTTATTATCTTTTCATTCACCAGAGAATTAGTACCATCACGCTCATATCTTTCATAGTCTTCTTTTCCCTAGTTTCATAAAAAAAGTTAACATTTTCATTATGAATAAATTAAAATGAAAAAAAATTATTAAGGGCTTATTATATTCCAAGACTATAAGCTCCCCCATTAAAGAGACTGTCATTCGCTTCAGGAAGACTAAGGTCACATTAATATTTTTTCTCTCCATGCATCATATTATTGATTCATTTGAACTTGCCATTCTTTCAAATCCCCAAATATCATATATTTCTTATTAAAGAGTTGTCTTCCTTTCCTTAAAAGGATATATGGTTAATAGTGGAGGTATATCTTCTAATTGATGCTTTCATATTTTATACTTATAAAGTTATTTTTTTGAACTCAAAATAAGACTTTACATTTTTCTTTTTGTATTTCATCTCATTAAATTTGCACTGATATTCCAGAGCTTTTTGGATCATACCTTCAATATTCAGTGTGTTGGTTATTTCTTCCAGTCAGGTTTTTATCTGCAAATTTAACAAGCATTTTATCTTCATGTTTATCTAAGCCATTGGCAAAACTATTAAACTGCAGTGGGTCATATACAGATTCCTGGGAAACTCACTAGAAACCTCTCTCCAAGTTTACATCAAATTATTAATGATACATACAGATAGGACCTATAACCTCAAAGCACAATCTTTGGTAGAGTCCCCCAGAATATAAAAAAGTTTAAGTAAATCTCTTGGGGATGGACTATGTGTTTGATGTCTTAGGATGAAACTAGCAAAACACAAATTTATTTTTTAATTAATTAATTCTTAAAACAATTTACTGAGGCATGGAGAGGCTATCTTCTACAATGTTAGAAGGTATACCTCCATTAATTAAACTATATATACTTTTAAGAAAAGGAAGACAACTCTTTTTTAAGAAATATGTGATGTGGTCCTACCAATGAATCCAATAAATACCACTTAACCACTTCTTCAAATGAAATTATATATATATATATATATATATATATATACATCTTATTTTCTAATCTCTTATGCTGAATTGATATGAAAACTATGCAAAAGTGGTAGAAGTAACTGATGTTGCTTAGCTAGAGGAAGAAACAGGTTAAGGCAGGTTTCCAATTTTAAAATATCTGAAGGGCTACCATGTTGAAAAAAAAAGTAGACTTGTTCAGCTTGACCTCAAAGGACAGAGCTAAGGCCAAAAGTTAGAAGTTAAAATAAGGTCAGGATAATTCAAAAACCTCTTTACTATTAAAGTTGTTCCAGAGAGAATTGGAATGCCTTGGAAAAAAGTGAATTTCTAATCATAACAGGTATTTAATCCAATGAAAGATGGCCATTTATCAGAGATGTTATAGGGAAGATTCCTACTCAGAAATGGTGGATACTGAGTTTTTTTCTATTTCTTAGATTCCACTTATTTCTGGTTTCACAACATTTTGTTGAATATTTCTGATCCACATGGGTCTTAGTCATGGCTTTTGAAAAATCAGAACCTTAGATATTATTCCTCATGAGCCATTTCCAATTATTTATATTAATCACAGCCTAGGAATAAGGGCAAGATAGTTAATTTCTTTATAGAGAAGAGGAAACTGACAACCCAAGGTGGTTCATTGTTACTGAAAGCAAAGACTTGAATATTAAGTCCCTGTATTCTAAGTTCAAGTCACAGAATAATAAAGATGTTCAGAAACCATATAGCAGGGCTTCATTTGGTGTTCTTTTAAAAGGAAACCATGGTGAGTCCTGTACTTTTGTACTAAAAGCCTTCTTCTTTCTCAAAACATTCTGAACTCTTTACTGACCTTTCAGTCATCAGAACTTCCATTTCAATACTCCTGTTTTCAAACTCTTGCAATCTGTGTGTCTTGCACTTCTCATTAGGATCACACTTTTATACCAATTGCTGTTTCTTTCTGTTCCCTAAACTGTGGTTCATCTGACTCCTGTCACCATCACTGAGTTGTGTGGCCATCTTAGAGATGCCAGTATTAGCTACTTCTTTCCCATATATCCCTCTGTCTATGATAGTTGACTATTAACCCTCTAGTTCTTTGGTATAATTTTAGGACTTGACAAAAACCAACCCACTTCATTTTATGAATCAGGATTTTACTGCACAAAAAGATTAAATGTTTTGCTTAAGGGCACACAACAAGTAAGTTGGCAGAGATCACTACAATATCTATTTCCTGATCTGCTGTATGGTTTTCCCTCCTAGAACTGCTCAAATCTCATTTGAAGGAAGAGAGAGCACAAAGAGATTAAGTAGTCTACTTAAGGTCACATATTGTGTAAGGTAGAATTCAAACTCAAGGCTCCCTCCAATCCTTCCTGGTTGTTGTGGATACAGGAGTGTGGAGGGAGGGTGAGGGAGAGGAAAGGCATGCAACCACAGTGTCAGGGTTTCTATTAAAACTCCTTCTTTTGTCACATTTAGTTCACTGGAACCACAGGTATTTACAAACAGAAAAAAAAATGCAAAGGAATACCTGACTTGTGTCTGGGCTTGTGAAGTAGGGTTGAATTTTCTTTATTTTTGTCATCATAGATTACCAAAACCACTAATTCCTTTAAATAAATAACAAAGATTTGTACCAGGTGTCTCAAAGATGTCTGAGTTAGCTTGGGCAGATAATGCAGTTTAATCCTCTGGTACAGAGCCTACTACAAGGCATTTCTCTGTGGATCTAATTTAGTAGATGACTCTGGAATGAGAGGGAGTTGTAGGGAGCTTGGGGTGACCTATTGTTGCTCTGAGGTATAATGATGTCATCAAACAATAAACATATAGTAGTATCTTGTCTTTTTTTTTTACTTTTCAGTGGTATGATTTAATATGATTGAATAGAAAATCATCAGCTAAAGCCTACTTACTGCCATCCCATTTTTTCATCTTTTCTCTCTACATTCTAACACATATTGACCTCATTAGCTTACATGGGGTAAATTGTCATCTCTATGTAATAATCCCTGGATTTATATAATCTAGCCCTTGTCAATCTCCAAAGTTCCAGCTGTACATCATGAGCTACCTATGAAATATTTTGAACTATACACCTCTATCTGTATCTCAATTTCAACATTCCCAAAACAGAACTTATGATGTATTCGATCAAACCTGTGTCCTCTTCTGAACTTCCCCTCTTACTGCTGAGAGGACCTTTATCCTTCTCTCACAAAGCTTCACAAACTCTGAGTCATCATCAACATTCTCATCTCACACATCTAATCAGTTGCCAGATCCTGTCATTTCAATCTCCACATTTCTTACATACATTGCTCTTCCCTCTACTTCCCTCTTTTCCCTTTCCCCTCCTCTATTTAAGCACATAATTATGTATTACAGATACAATTTTTAAAAACAAGTTTTCATTTATCAAAAGCACTTGAAAACCACACCAGGTTTGCTTGCTATGTCTAAATACAGGGTTTGCTTCAAAAACTCCATAAATGGAATTAATCCCTATATTCTGCTCATCTGATTCAGTTTTCAAGAGAAAAAAGTATTAATGTTGCAGTCACCTGGATTTGAATTCTAGTTGCAACATTCACTAACTATGTTTGTAAGCAAGATATTTATTTCTCGTCACCTCGGATACTTCATTTGTAAAATAAGGGATAATAATTTATATACTATCTATTTTACAGGGTATTTTGTAAAATTTAAATTAATATAGAAATCTGTAATTTGTATTTTCAAGAATTATAGTACACAAAGCATTTTTTCTTTATTGTAGCCTCAACTTCCTACTAAGTAAAATAAGAGGTATAGTCTAGATGTCCTCTAAAGTCACTTCTAGAACTATTTTATGTTCCTCATTCAAATATCACATATGTCATTTTTTCTTAGTCTATAGATGTTAAATATTGAGATCAACTGGTTACTTCCTTTATTATGTCACTCTAGGGCAGTGATGGTGACCATTTTAGAGACTGAGAGCCCAAACTGCACCCTCATGCAATATGTGAGTCATCCTCTTTCCCCAGACATGGGAGAGAGGAAATGCTCCCATTGGGCTTCTTGGGCAGAGGGGTGAGTGATGTGAAAAATGTCCTCTCACATGGTGGAAAGGGGCATACATTTGCCAACCCAGCAGTCTAGGGTCTCCTAAGAGAAGCAAGGTCTATCCTGAATACCCTAGATCAAAGTCTTAGCCAACCCAACAATTTTTTTTCCCGAACAAATAAATGTTTTCCAGAATAGTATTGCTGAATTAGAAGGACACTGTGAGGCCATCTAGTCTATATCATTACCTTGAAGCAGAATTTTGTACTGTTTATTTCTTCTCAATCTCAATCAAAAGCAGATTTTAGACTTTTGCTAAAGGTGGTCTGGGAAAAATTTCTATCTTTTACAATAGTTTCCACACTTTTTTTTAGCAATAGCTTTCCTCTTTTGTAAACACAAATAAAATGTCACTTTACTCCATAACACAACATGTACACACATATCATTCAAAACAATCTGTAAAAATAATTTTCTTGGCTCATCTTTTATTCAAGTAAAATTAAGAATTTATTATAATTTTTGAAATAACAAACAAATTTCAAACAAGGACATTTGTTTACTTTGTTTTAAAAACACATAGATAGATAGTTATGAGAAACAAATATAGAAGTTACAGGAGACATTTTGTGTTAAAAAGTTAATCTCTGACTTCTGGTCAAGATGGCGGCTTAGAGAAAGCTAAAGTTCAGATCTCCGGAAATCCTTCCCTACCGATCTCAAACTATATACTCCTAGGGCACCGAAATTCAAAACGATCAACAGCATAGACCCTGGGAATCCTCCTCCTGGACCTGGACCTGGATCAAAAGGTACGGCCCCCCTCAAAAGACAGAACCCGAGATCACTTGGACCTAAGGGGTAGGAGCTCCTAGTCCAAGGCTACAGAGGGAAACTTAGACCCGAGATTGTAACCCCCTGGCTGGATCCTTCCATCCAAGTTCCAGTGAAAGTCACTGCCCTTGGAGCTCCTGGAAGCTGCGGCTCCTCCCCCCTCAGAGAGCAGGGTCATCTGAAACAACAGTAACCCTCAGGGCCGGCAAGACAGCCTCAAGGGCTGGATCCTTCTATCCGAGTCTCAGTGAAAGTCACTGCCCTTGGAGCTCCGGGAAGCTGCGGCTCCTCCCCCCTCAGAGAGCAGGTTCATCTGAAACAACAGTAACCCTCAGGGCCGACAAGACAGCCTCACGGCCAGGTATTCTGAAGGCAACTTCTGGAAGGCAACCCGACCCAGTAGAGGGGGCACCCAAACAGCAGGGAAAATGAGAGAGCTGGGGGAGAGGGTAACCCCCTGGCTGGATCCTTCCATTCCAGTTCCAGTGAAAGTCACTGCCTTAAGGCATACTCAGTTCAACCCAGAGGAAGTTCATAGAACTTACAATCTGCCCAGGAATAAAACCTCTGAACACCAGACAGAGATAAGAAAAGCTAATCCTCCCCATTCAGAGATGGCAAACTCCACAGAAGTACAGAAGCCCCCAAATCCCAAGAAAAATAAGAAGAAAGGGGCGATTTTTGACACATTCTATGGAGCAAAAATACAAAATACAGAGGAGATAGAAGACAATACATAAGAAAATGCTCCGAAACCTTCCAAAGGAAATGGAAACTCTCCACAAACCAATGAAGAATTTGAATCAGAAATGACCAAAAAGATGGAAGCCTTCTGGGAGGAAAAGTGGGAAATAATGCAAAAGATATTCACACATGTACAAAACACGTGTGACCAAACTGAAAAGGAAAACCAGGCTTTAAAGGTCAGAATCAAGCAACTGGAAGACAACGATCGTGTAAAAGAGCAAGAATTAATATAGCAAAGCCAAAATACCAAGAAATTAGAAGAGAACATAAAATATCTCACCAACAAGGTGACAGATCTGGAAAATAGAGGGAGAAGAGATAATTTAAGAATAATTAGACTTCCAGAAAAGCCAGAAATAAACACCAAACTCGACATGGTGATACAAGATATAATCAAAGAAAATTGCCCAGAGATTGTAGAACAAGGGGGTAATATAGCCACTGAAAGAGCTCACAGAACACCTACACTAAGCCCCCAAAAGACAACTCCCAGGAATGTAATTGCCAAATTCCAAAGCTATCAAACAAAAGAAAAAATCCTACAGGAAGCCAGAAAAAGACAATTTAGATATAAAGGAATGGCAATCAGGGTCACAAAAGACCTTGCAAGTTCTACTCTGAATGATCATAAGGCATGGAACATGATCCTCAGAAAGGCAAGAGAGCTTGGTCTTCAACCAAGAATCAGCTACCCAGCAAAACTGACTATATACTTCGAAGGGAAAGTATGGGCATTAAACAAAATAGAAGATTTCCAACTTTTTTGCAAAGAAAAGACCAGAGCTCTGTGGAAAGTTTGATACTGAAAAACAAAGAGCAAGGAATACCTGAAAAGGTAAATATTAAGGAAAGGGGAAAGGAGAAAAATATTATCTTCTTCTTTTATTCAAACTCTCTTCTATAAGGACTACATTTATATCAATCTATGTATACTAACATGTGGGGAAAATGTAATGTATAAATAGGTGTTAAAGAAAGACCAAATAGAATAATCTTTCTCACACAAAGATTCACATGGGAAGGGGAGGGAAGAAAATTCCTCTAAGAAGGAGAGGAAGAGAGGGTTTTTTACTTAAACCTTAATCTCAGGGAAATCAACTCTGAGAGGGAAAAACATCCAGATCCATTGGGATCTTGAATTCTATCTTACCCAACAAGGGTAGGGAGAAGGGAAAACCAAGAGGGGGAAGGGGGGAAGGAAAACAAAAAGGGAGGTAAAGAGAGGGGGGAGTGGGAGGGAACAAAAAGGGAGGGACTAAAAAGGGAAACATCAAGGGAGGGGACAAGGGGGACAGATTCAAAATAAATCACTGGACTAAAAGGTAGAGCCGAAGAAGAAAAGGTTAGAATTAGGGAAGGATATCAAAATGCCAGGGAGTCCACAAATGACAATCATAACTTTGAATGTGAATGGGATGAACTCACCCATAAAACATAGACGAAAAGCAGAATGGATTAGAATCCAAAACCCTACCATATGTTGTCTTCAAGAAATACATATGAGGTGGGTTGACACCCACAAGGTCAAAATTAAAGGATGGAGTAAGACCTTCAGGGCCTCAACTGACAGAAGGAAGGAGTGGTAATCATGATATCTGATAAAGCCAAAGCAAAAATAGACCTGATCAAAAGGCACAGGGAAGGTAATTATATTTTGTTAAAAAGGACTTTAGACAATGAGGAAATATCATTAATCAACATGTATGCACCAAATAATATAGCACCCGAATTTCTAATGGAGAAACTAGGAGAATTGAAGGAAGAAATAGAGAGTAAAACCATATTAGTGGGAGACATAAACCAACCATTATCAAATTTAGATAAATCAAATCAAAAAATAAATAAGAAAGAGATAAAAGAAGTGAATGAAATCTTAGAAAAATTAGAATTAATAGACATATGGAGAAAAATAGGGATAAAAAGGAATACACCTTCTTCTCAGCACTACATGGCACATTCACAAAAACTGACCATACATTAGGTCACAGAAACATAGCACACAAATGCAGAAAAGCAGAAATAATGAATGCAGCCTTCTCAGATCACAAGGCAATAAAAATTATGATTAGTAATGTTACATGGAAAACCAAATAAAAAACCAATTGGAAATTAAACAATATGATACTCCAAAATCATTTAGTTAAAGAAGAAATAAGAGAAACAATTAATAATTTCATCAAGGAAAATGACAATGGTGAGACATCCTTTCAAACCTTTTGGGATGCAGCCAAAGTGCTAATCAGAGGTAAATTCATATCCCTGAATGCTTATATTAACAAACTAGGGAGAGCAGAGATCAATCAATTGGAAATGCAAATGAAAAAACTCAAAAGCGATCAAATTTAAAACCCCCAGCAGAAAACCAAACTAGAAATCCTAAAAATTAAGGGAGAAATTAATAAAATCGAAAGTGATAGAACTATTGATTTAATAAATGAGACAAGAAGCTGGTACTTTGAAAAAACAAACAAAATAGATAAAGTACTGGTCAATCTAATTAAAAAAAAAGGAAGAAAAGCAAATTAACAGCATCAAAAATGAAAAGGGGGACAGCACCTCCAATGAAGAGGAAATTAAGGCAATCATTAAAAATTACTTTGCCCAATTATATGGCAATAAATACACCAATTTAGGTGATATGGATGAATATATACAAAAATACAAACTGCCTAGACTAACAGAAGAAGAAATAGAATTCTTAAATAATCGCATTTCAGAAAAAGAAATCCAACAGGCCATCAAAGAACTTCCTAAGAAAAAATCCCCAGGGCCTGATGGATTCACCAGTGAAGTCTATCAAACATTCAGAGAACAGTTAATCCCAATACTATACAAACTATTTGACATAATAAGCAAAGAGGGAGTTCTACCAAACTCCATTTATGACACAAACATGGTACTGATTCCAAAACCAGGCAGGTCAAAAATAGAGAAAGAAAACTATAGACCAATATCCCTAATGAATATAGATGCAAAAATCTTAAATAGGATACTAGCAAAAAGACTCCAGCAAGTGATCAGAAGGGTCATCCACCATGATCAAGTAGGATTTATACCAGGAATGCAGGGCTGGTTCAATATTAGGAAAACCATCCACATAATTGACCACATCAACAAGCAAACCAACAAGAACCACATGATTATCTCAATAGATGCAGAAAAAGCATTTGATAATATACAACACCCATTCCTATTAAAAACACTAGAAAGCATAGGAATAGAAGGGTCATTCCTAAAAATAATAACCAGTATATATCTAAAACCATCAGCTAATATCATCTGCAATGGGGATAAACTAGACGCATTCCCAATAAGATCAGGAGTGAAACAAGGATTCCCATTATCACCTCTATTATTTGACATTGTACTAGAAACACTAGCAGTAGCAATTAGAGAAGAAAAAGAAATTGAAGGCATCAAAATAGGCAAGGAGGAGACCAAGTTATCACTCTTTGCAGATGACATGATGGTCTACTTAAAGAATCCTAGAGATTCATCCAAAAAGCTAATTGAAATAATCAATAACTTTAGCAAAGTTGTAGGATACAAAATAAACCCACATATATCATATTTTCTTTATATCTCCAACACAGCTCAGCAGCAAAAACTAGAAAGAGAAATCCCATTCAAAATCACCTTAGACAAAATAAAATACCTAGGAATCTACCTCCTGAGACAAACACAGGAACTATATGAACACAACTACAAAACACTCTCCACACAACTAAAACTAGACTTGAACAAATGGAAAAACATTAACTGCTCATGGATAGGACGAGCCAATATAATAAAAATGACCATCCTACCCAAACTTATGTATCTATTTAGTGCCATACCCATTGAACTACCAAAATACTTCTTCACTGATTTAGAAAAAACCATAACAAAATTCATTTGGAACAACAAAAGATCAAAGATATCCAGGGAAATAATGAAAAAAACACATATGAAGGGGGCCTTGCAGTCCCTGACCTTAAACTATATTACAAAGCAGCAGTCATCAAAACAATTTGGTACTGGCTAAGAAACAGAAAGGAAGATCAGTGGAATAGACTGGGGGAAAGTGACCTCAGCAAGACAGTATATGATAAACCCAAAGATCCCAGCTTTTGGGACAAAAATCCACTATTCGATAAAAACTTCTGGGAAAATTGGAAGACAGTGTGGGAGAGACCAGGAATAGATCAACACCTCACACCCTACACCAAGATGAATTCAAAATGGGTGAGTGACTTAAAAATAAATAAGGAAACCATGAGTAAATTGGGTAAACAAAGAATAGTATAAATGTCAGACCTTTGGGAGGAGAAAGACTTTAAAACCAAGGAAGACATAGAAAGAATCACAAAATGTAAAATAAATAATTTTGACTACATCAAACTAAAAAGCTTTTGTACAAACAAAACCAATGTAACTAAAATCAGAAGGGAAACAACAAATTGGGGAAAAAAATCCTCATAGAAACCTCTGACAAAGCTTTAATTGCTCAAATTTATAAAGAGCTAAATCAACTGTACAAAAAATCAAGCCATTCTCCAATTGATAAATGGGCAAGGGACATGGATAGGCAGTTCTCAGATAAAGAAATCAAAACTATTAATAAGCACATGAAGAAGTGTTCTAAATCTCTTATAATCAGAGAGATGCAAATCAAAACAACTCTGAGGTATCCCCTCACACCAAGCAGATTGGCTAACATGATAGCAAAGGAAAGTATTGAATGCTGGAGGGGATGTGGCAAAGTAGTGTAAACCTTAAAATTTCTTAGACTGATAAATGTTGGAAATTTCACCATTGGGAAATTTCATACTTGAAAAATTTCTTAATGATAGTCTATTGAAATGTGAACCCCATTGGCATGGGAGGTTCCTCCTCCTCCCTTCTTAAGATTACTTTAGGACAGAAACCTTTTGCTGAACAATGGAAAGGGCTTTAACCTATGCTTAAGCATAGAACAGGAATTTCTTTGAGTCATGATTGATTTTAGAATTGATACAATAGAGATACTTGGAATGACAGAACCAGGTCTTGGAAATTACAATCTCCACCCAACTCAGTCCTAACAGGATTAAGGAAGGGCTGCAGCATAGATCAAAATTTAATTATTCCAATCTCTACCCTACTCAGGGTAACATGATTTAGGAAGGGCTGTAGCAAAGGATCAAGATTTAATTATTGAGAATATGACCTTCAACAGACATGTGCAAAGCCACACACCTCTGAACGGTCCTGGGTTAAGCTAGAGCCACCATTGGCACAGGGAAGACATGGACAGTGATTGGTAGATGTGAGAATGGAGGGGAGGGAACTTGGATGGTTTGCTTAAAGAGAGAGGGGTCTGAAGACTGGGGGCGGGGTTGTTGGTTGGAGAGGTTTGGCTCTGAGTGGTTGGAGAGGTGCTCTGAGAAGCTTGCTCTGAGTGAAGCTGGAGGTGGAGGCCCCTGAGACTGTTTCTCCATTTTGGTCACGTGAGTAATAGGGACTTATCTCTTTTCTTTGCCCCAGCTATCTAAGGGCTTGGGCCTTTTGGCCCAGCCTAAACAGAAGGGGTATTTAAGCCCTATTCCCTTCTCTCCCCTTTCTCTCTCTCCCTCTCTCTCTCTATCTCTAATACCTTTCTTCATCCTGTTTGTAATTAAACTTTATAAAAGGTTGACTGCTGACTTGAGTTTTCATTTAGGAATTATATAGCTGAATTCCTTGGCGACCTTAAATTAATATATATCAGTCTTTTAAAGTGATTTCCTTGTCACAGTAGGGACATTAATTCATTGCTGTTGGAGTTGTGAACTGATCCAACCATTCTGGAGGGCATTTTGGAACTATGCCCAGAGGGCGACAAAAGAATATCTACCCTTTGATCCAGCCATAGCACTGCTGGGTCTGTACCCCAAAGAGATAATGGACAAAAAGACTTGTACAAAAATATTCATAGCTGCGCTCTTTGTGGTGGCCAAAAACTGGAAAATGAGGGGATGCCCATCAATTGGGGAATGGCTGAGCAAATTGTGGTATATGATGGTGATGGAATACTATTTTGCTAAAAGGAATAATAAAGTGGAGGAATTCCATGGAGACTGGAACAACCTCCAGGAAGTGATGCAGAGTGAGAGGAGCAGAACCAGGAGAACATTGTACACAGAGACTAATACACTGTGGTATAATCGAACGTAATGGACTTCTCCATTAGTGGTGGTGTAATGTCCCTGAACAATTTGCAGGGATCTAGGAGAAAAAAACACCATTCATAAGCAGAGGATAAACTGTGGGAGTAGAAACACCAAGGAAAAGCAACTGTCTGAATACAGTGGTTGAGGGGACATGACAGAGGAGAGACTGTAAATGAACACTCTAATGCAAATATTATCAACATAGCAATGGGTTCAAATCAAGAAAACATGTAATGGATTTAGGTGTCAGCTATGGGGGGTTGGGAGGAGGAAAAGAAAATGATCTATGTCTTTAATGAATAATGCTTGGAAATGATCAAATGAAATATATTTTTTTAAAAGTTAATCTCTATCTTCATCATGAACACTAAGGAATATGGCAATTTCTTCTTTTCATTTAAATATTCTTCAAGTTATTTTGGCTTGAAAAGGCAATGGTGTTTCATAGTAAAACAGGAAGGGCAAATATTCTACTCTAATATTTTACACAGTTTTGTAAAGATCCTTCTTTTTAATGGACTGTTTTCTTTATAAAGGAATTTATTATTGCATGTACCATCTACTTATACTTTTCAAAACAAATGACTGTGAAGTATATACATGGTATTCAAGTTGCCTAAAGGGCTACATTTTTTTATTACATTATTTTTTTATTTGGTCAATTTCAAACATTATTCCTTGGTTACAAAAATCATATTCTATCTCTCCCTCCCCTCCCTCACCTTTCCTGTAGCCAATGCGCAACTCCACTGTGTCCGTGATCAGAACCCATTTCCATGTTGTTGGTATTTGTACTAGGATGTTCATTTAGAGTCTACATCCCCAATCATATCCCCTTCGACTCATGTCATTAAGCAATTGTTTTTCTTTGGTGTTTTTACTCCCACAGTTTTTCCTCTGAATGTGGATAGAGTTTTTTCTCCTATATCCCTCTGGGTTGTTCAGGCTCACTGCATTAACACAAATGGAGAAGTCCATTACATTTTATTGTACCACAGTGTATCGGTCTCTGTGTGCATTGTTCTCCTGATTCTGCCCCTCTCACTCTGCATCACTTCCTGGAGATTGTTCCAGCTCCCATGGAATTCCTCCACTTTATTATTCCTTTGAGCACAAGAGTATTCCATCACCAACATATACCACAATTTGTTCAGTCATTCCCCAAATGAAGGGCATGACCTCATTTTCCAATTTTTTTTTTGCCACCACAAAGAAGGCAGCTATGAATATTCTTGCATATGTATTTTTCCTTATTATCTCTTTGGGGTACAAACCCAGCAGTGCTATGACTGGGTCAAAAGGCTAACAGTCTTTTAGCTCCCTTTGGGCATAGTTCCAAATTGCCCTCCGGAATGGTTGGATCAATTCACAACTCCACCAGCAATGAATTAATGTTCCAACTTTGCCACATTCCCCTCCAGCATTCATTACTTAGGTGTGAGGTGATACCTTAGAGTTTTTTTGATTTGCATCTCTCTAATTATAAGAGATGTAGAGCACTTTTTCATGTGCTTATTAATAGTTTAGATTTCCTTGGCTGAGAACTGCCTGTTCATGTCCCTTGCCCATTTAACAATTGGAGAATGGCTTGAATTTTTGTACAATTGATTTATCTCTATGTAAATTTGAGTAATTAGAACTTTGTCAGGGGTTTTTATTATGAAGATTGTTTCCCAGTTTGTTATTTCCCTTCTGATTTTGGTTATATTGGTTTTGCTTGTACAGAAACTTTTTAATTTGATGTAGTCAAAATTATTTATTTTACATTTTGTGACTCTTTCTAAGTCTTGCTTGGTTTAAAAATCTTTCCCTTCCCAAAGGTTTGACATGTATACTATTCTGTGTTCACGTTGTTTACTTATAGTTTCCTTCTTTATGTTCAAGTCATTCACCCATTCTGAGTTTATCTTGGTGTAGGGTGTGAAGTGTTGATCAATTCCTGATCTCCCCCACACTGTCTTCCAATTTTCCCAGCAGTTTTTGTTGAATAATGGATTTTTGTCACAAAAGCTGGGATCTTTGGGCTTATCATAGATTGTCTTGCTGAAGTCACTTACCCCTAGTCTATACCACTGATCCTCCTTTCTGTCTCTTAGCCAGTACCAAATTGTTTTGATGACCACTGCTTTTTAGTTTGAGATCTGGGACTGCAAGGCCACCTTCCTTTTTATTTTTTTTTTCATGATTTCCCCAGATATCCTTGATCTTTTGTTCTTCCAAATGAACTTTGTCATGATTTTTTCTAATTCAGTAAAAAGATTTTTGGAAGTTCAATGGGTATGGCACTAAATAAATAGATAAGTTTGGGTAGGATGGCCATTTTTATTATGTTAGGCCATCCTACCCATGAGCAGTTAATGTTTTTCTAATTGTTCAGATCTAGTTTTAGTTGTGTGGAAAATGTTTTGTAGTTGTATTCATATAGTTCCTGTGTTTGTCTCAGCAGATAAATTCCCAAGTATTTTATATTGTCTCAGGTGATTTTGAATGGAATCTCTCTTTCTAATTCCTGCTGCTGAGATGTGTTGGAGATAAATAGAAATGCTGATGACTTATGTGAGTTTATTTTGTATCCTGCAACATTGCTAAATTTGTTGATTATTACAACTATCTTTTTAGTTGATTCATTAGGATTCTCTAAGTAGACCATCATGTCATCTGCAAAGAGAGATAGATTGGTCTCTTCGTTGCCAATTTTAATACCTTCAATTCATTTTTCTTCTCTTATTGCTACTGCTAGTGTTTATAGTACAATGTTAGATAATAGAGGTAATAATGGGCATCCTTGTTTTACTTCTGATCTTATTGGGAATGCATTCAGTTCATCCCCATTGCTGATGATGTTAGCTGATGGCTTTAGATAGATACTGTCTATTATTTTGAGGAAAGACCCTTCTATTCATATACTTTCTAGTATTTTCAATACAAATGAGTGTTGTATTTTGTCAAAGGCTTTTTCTGCATCTATTGAAATAATCATGTGATTTTTGTTGGTTTGCATTTTGATATGGTCAAATATGTGGATAGTTTCCCTGATATTGAACAATCCTTGCATTCCTGGTATAAATCCTACCTGATCATAGTGAGTAACCCTCCTTATCACTTGCTGGAGTCTTCTTGCTAGTATCCTATTTAAGATTTTTGCATCTATGTTCATTAAGTAGATTAACCTGTAGTTTTCTTTCTCCATTTTTTATTTGCCTGGCTTTGGAATCAGTACCATATTTGAGTCATAAAAGGAATTTGGTAGAACTCCCTCTTTGCTTATTATGTCAAATAGTATGTATAATATTGGGATTAATTGTTCTTTGAATGTTTTATAAAATTCACTTTTTAATCCATCTGGACCTGGGGATTTTTTCTTAGGGAGTTTTTTGATGGCCTGTTGGATTTCTTTTTCTGATATGGGATTATTTAAGAATTCTATTTCTTCTTCTGTTAATCTAGGCAATTTTTATTTTTGTAAATATTCATCCATATCACCTAGATTTGCATATTTATTGCCATATAATTGGGAAACATAGATTTTAATGATAGCCTTAATTTCCTCTTCATTAGAGTTGAGTTCTCCATTTTTGTCTATGATACTGTTGATTTGGTTTTCTTCTTTCCTTTTTTTATTAGATTGACCAGTACTTTGACTATTTTGTTTGTTTTTTTTTTCAAAATGCCAGCTTCTAGTCTTATTTATTAGTTCAATAATTCTATCACTTTCAATTTTATTAATTTCTCCCTTAATTTTTAGGATCTCTAATTTGGTTTTCTTCTGGGGGTTTTTAATTTGTTCACTTTCAAGTTTTTTGATTTGCATGTCCAATTCATTGACCTCTACCCTCCCTAATTTGTTAATATATGAACTCAAGGATATGAATTTTCCCCTGAGTACTGCTTTGGCTGCATCCCATAAAATTTAAAAGGATGTCTTATCATTGTCATTTTCTTCAATGAAATTATTAATTGTTTTTATGGTTTGTTCTTTAACTGATTTTGGAGAATCATGTTATTTAATTTCAAATTAATTTTTAATTTGGCTCTCCATGTACCCTCACTGATCATTATTTTTATTGCATTATGATCTGAAAAGGTTGCGTTTATTATTTCTGTTTTTCTGCATTTTCTATGCCATATTTTTGTCACCTAGTATATGGTCAATCTTTGTGAATGTAACATGTGCTGCTGAAAAGAAAGTGAATTCCTTTTTGTCCCTATTTATTTTTCTTCATATATATATTAACTCTAATTTTCCTCAGATTTCAATGATCTCTTTTACCTCTTTCTTATTTATTTTTTATTTGATTTATTTAAATTTGAAAGTGGTAGGTTCAGGTCTCCTACTAGTATAGTTTTACTATCCATTTCCTCCTTCAATTCTACTAGTTTTTCCATTAGTAATTTGGGCGCTATACTATTTGTTGCATACATGTTGATTAGTGATATTTCCTCATTGTCTATACTCTCTTTTATCCGGACATATTTACCTTCTCTATCCCTTTTAATGAGGTCTATTTTTTACTTTGGCTTTGTCAGATATCATGATTGCAACTCCTGCCTTCTTTATATCAGTTGAGACCCAATGGGTCTTGCTCCAACCTTTAATTTTGACCTTATGAGTATCTACTGCCTCATGTGTGTTTCTTATAGACAACATATGGTAGGATTTTGAATTCTAATCCACTCTCCTATTCATCTATGTTTTATGGGTGAGTTCATCCCATTCACATTCAAAGTGATGATTGTCACTTGTGAATTCCCTAGCATTTGATATTCTCTTCTATTTCTTTCCCTTCTTCTTTTGCCATATCCTTTTAAACCAGTGGTTTACTTTTAATAAATCCCCCTATTCCCCTCCCTTGATATGCTTCCCTTTCTAGTCCCTCCCATTTTGTTCCCTTCTTGTTTTCTTTTTTTAGGGTCTGTTAAGTTCCCTCTCCCTCTGCCTCCCTCCCTTTTTGTACTACCTCCTCCCTACCCCCTTAGTTTCCCCTTCTCCCTTACCCTGTAGGATAAGATAGAATTAAAGATCCCAATGGATCTAGATGCTCTTCCCTCTCAGAGTTGATTTCATTGAGAGTAAGGTTTAAGTACTACCTATTAGAACTCTTTCCCTCTCCTTCTTATAAGAGTATTCTTCCCCTCCCCATGTGTATCTTTGTGTGAAAAAAATTATTCTATTTATTTTATTTCTTCAAGTATCTCTTGGTACTATCATTGATTCCCCCCACCCTTTTTCTTTGTTTTTGCATATCATCTTATAGCCCTTAATGCCCCAATCTTTTCCTATGAGTGATTCTTCTAATTACTATAATAATGAATACAATTTTTGAGAGTTACAAATAACATTTCCCCATATATTAATATACATAATTTGATCTAATTGTAGCCCTTAAAGAAGAGAGTTTTAATTAAAAAATTTCTTTCTCCTTTTTCCTCCCTTTCATATTTACCTTTTCATGTTTCTCTTGATATTTGTGTTTGGATATCAAACTTTCCACTTAGTTGTGGTCTTTTCTTTACAAATCCTTGTAAATATTCTATTTTGTTGAATGCCCATACTTTCCCCTGGAATCATATAGTCAGTTTTGATGGATAGGTGATTCTTGGTTGAAGACTCAGTTCTCTTGCCTTTCTGAATATCGGGTTCCAGGTCTTGCTGTCCATTAGTGTGGAAGCTGCCAGGTCTTGTGTGATCCTGATCAGTGTTCCTTGGTATCTGAGTTGTCTCTTTTTGGCTTCTTATAGAATTTTCTCCTTAATTGAAAGCTCTGGAATTTGGTAATTATATTACTGTGAGTTGCCTTTTGGGGATTTAGTATAGTGGGTGTTCTATGAACTCTTTCAATGTCTATTTTGCCCCCTTGTTCAAGAACATTAGGGCAGTTACCTTGGATGATTTCTTATATTATGATGTCAAGATTTCTGTTTATTTCTGGCTTTTCAGGTAGACGAATGATTCTCAAATTGTCTCTCCTTCCTCCATTTTCCTGATCTGTCACCTTGTCAGTGAGATATTTTATGTTTTCTTCTATTTTGTCAGTCTTTTAACTTTGCTTTATTACTTCTTGCTGTTTTGCAATATCATTGTTTTCCAGTTGCCTAATTATGGTCTTTAAAGTCTGGTTTTCCTCTTCAGTTTGGTCTATCCTACTTTTTGTGGCTTCCAGCTGTTTCTCCAGTTGGGAGTTGTTGTCCTTTAAACTGCTGTTTTCTCTTTGAATTATTTCCCACTTTTCTTGCCAGAAGGCTTCCTATCTTTTTGATGAAGCTCCAATTTGAATTCTTCCAGAGCTTGTGGACAATTTCCATTTTTGGGGGGAAAGTTTTGAATTTGTTTGAATTTCCTCCTCTATTTCCTCTGTAGCCTGGGTTTTCCCTCTGTAGAACTTTTCCAGGGTCAATGCCTTCTTCCTGTTTTACTTGGAGGGTGTTTGTTGGTCCTGGGCATAATTAGCCATCACTGTGGTGGTTTTTCCTTCCCTTTTTAGTCAGAAATCTGAGTGTGATGGGCAGGTTCTCTGTTTATGGAGTTAAGGAGCAAGATTTTTTGCCTAATGCAAGCTCTCATATCTCTGCAGCCTCCGCTGTTCGCAAGAGCGCCCAAGGTCTGCACTCTCCAGCATGCTGGGGTTTCAGGTGTAACTCTTCTCAGGGGTAGGTCCCTGGCATTCCAAAACAGCTCCCAAGGACCTAGAGGTGCCTCTTGATCACTCTGGAGATGCTTCTCACCCACTCGCTGATTTTGTTGTGCTGGATTTGACTCTGGCTTCATAGGTGGGGTGGGGGAGGGTAGATCATATCACATTTGGGTGGGAGCTTTTTCACCCTCTTATGGTGTGGAAATGCCCAAATCCCACATACCTTCAATGCTGCACCCTACGTTAGAGTTCCTCTGTTCTTCTGAAAATGGTTTTCATGTTCTTTTGAGGTAGTCTATATTGGTGGGTGCCGGGGAGAGGAGGTATCCCGTGTCTAGACTGCCGCCATGCTTACCTGGAAGTCAAAGGACTACATTTTAAATTAGTACTTGTAGATTTTTATTTATGTCTAACAGAGTCTGAGCTCAATGAACACAAAATCCAATGCAAGTCCTCACATTATATAATTTAATTGTTCTAAAAGCATCTTTCTTCCCACTGTAACATCTGCAATATGAACCAGTTGAAGTTGCATTACCTTGACCAAGCATCTTTTAGAGCAGTATCAATAGGTGCAGATAATGACAATATTTCTCCTAACAAATGAGACTCTTTGCACTTAGCCATTATGTAAACAATGTTATACAATGTAAATTATCCTTTTGATATCACAGATATAATTTTATAAAATGATTTAATTTATCAAAAGCATTTGAACTTCTTTAGAAAAAAATATCTTATATCAACTGCATGTTCTACATGTAAATTTTAAAGATGTCATTTATATTTATTGTTTCACACCATACTGTCTGTAGTTAAAGCACTTTTATACAAAATGAGTCATCTTTCCTCTCCATCAATAATAGCACTTGTGAATCTCTAAGATAAATATAATCATTCTTTCAACTCCTCCTTTACACAGCTGCCAAAATAATCTTCCCAATGAATAACTAGGTCATTTAAATACTTATTGAAAAATCTCATTGGCTCTAGGTTAAAATATAATTTCCTCACTCTGGCATTTAAGACCCTCTATAATCTGGCTCCTGGTTACAGTTCCATACATTTCACATTTTTCTCCTTTTTATACTCCAAAGTTCAGCTAAAGAAGTCATAAGAATTTAATAAAAATAATATAACATTCACAGATTTAATAATAAAAATATTTTATAATTTTCATCTTCATAGCTTATGAACATCATTATTATCATCATCATCATCTGTCTAGATCTAAGCCAATGGCAAGGGAGACCACATCCTTCCCTCTGGGACACAGAATGGATTATCCTATTAATCCAGGAGATCTTGACCCTCAACTTTTTCAAATACTCTGGTCCTATGTTAATTCAGTCATCTTAGCTTGGACTATAGATGGGGACCTGGATCTGGACATGTGATTCTCCACTCATTTTATCTTTCCACAATCAAAGGTGTTCAGAGGGGCAAGACATGGGCTAGGTAATTACCCATCTTAGAATACTGGAGAATATTGGAAGAGACAAAGCCAATAAGCTATTATAAGCTCAATTTATTGGCCATTTGAGTCAAGTGTTCTGTGACTGAGAGTTCAGTATGACGGAATGCAGCCCTCATATCAGATCCAACACAGAAGGACTGGAGTAACTCCAGCAATTGGATCCAAGGGAGATTTGAAAGAAATGGCAGAGAAGTAGAGTTTTTGCCAGCTATTCTGATAGAACCTAGAAACACTAGCAAGTGGAAGAAAATTTCTAACACAATAAAAATTACTGATTTACATTTGAAAATATCAAAGGAAATAGTTCTGCAGTAATTACAAGTACTATGGAGAGAAAAGAATAGATTGGTTATAAGAACACTAAAAGGAGATTGAAGAAATGAAGGCTAAATTGAAACAAAAGATAAAAGGTAAAATTAGAACTTTTAAGGAAAAATTTGGAAGAATAATTTAGAGTAGAAATTGGAAAACTTTAGTACTTGCTTATAGTCAGTCCCTTGTAAAAGAGAGTGCAGAATGCAAAACTTTTAAATGATACAATATAAGATCATAAAAGTCATGAAATAACTTCTATCATTGTAATGGGAAAAGGTTAGAGATAGGATAAGACTTAAGAGAAGTGGAAGGCTGTCTGTAAGGCACATACTAGGAACTCAAGGGAAAGGATTTTAGCAGGCAGAAAGCAGAGGAGGAACAGTTTGGAAGTGACAATTGCTAGAGCAGTGACTTCTAGCAGTGACCCAAAGGCTGGGTTTCTTCTTGTCTGGAAGGGTGTAGGAAAAGGGGGTTTGTCAGAGCTCATCTACCTCAGCCTGAGTGTGGAAAAGGAGTATTCAGGGGAATCCCTTAGTGCGTGAAATTGCAGTATTTACTTCATAGATGTATTTTGAGAATCAAAAGTGTATCAGATAGTTTAAAAACTTATGTTATATGAAAGTTGTTATTGTTATTGTCATTATTCTGGTTTTGGAGGTTATTGTTGTTGTTATTTTTACCTGCATCAGTGGAGGCTGTAGTTACACTGATGAGTAAGCATAGAATAGAAATTAAGAGTTGAAAGGGACATTCAGAAATCATTCCATTCAAAACCTGCCTTTTTCAGATGAAGAAACTAATTCCTGAAAGCAGGAAGTCTTCTGCCCAAATTCAAACAGCTAGCGAGTGCCGTGGATCTGTGTAGCAGATGTAGAGATGTAGTCCAAGGAATTTTCAATCATCTGCCTGAAGCAACATTGTAGTCTGTACTAACTAATACAGATCTTTTAAAATAATAGATATTTACTAATTTTTTCTTGAATTTAATTAAATTGAACAGTATGGATGGGATAAAGAATGCCTAGAAAGAATACCATGAATTTCAAAGTGTCCAGTTCAGTAAGGAAAAGATTTTTAAAAACTTGAGCTTTTCCTTAAAAAGAGTCTGTTGTTGAACTTTGAGAAAAGAAGGCTAATAAGGGATCAGGATCAATGTATTCAAGCATATTAAGGGAAAGAAAAGAAGTAATCTGACCAGTTGTTCTTTGTGGTAACAGGAGATAAATAAGAAATAAGCTTTCAAGAGAGGTTCTGGTTCATTGCAGGGAATTATATCCTTTACTACCAGAAAATTTCAGAATATGCTACAAAAGGTTTTTCAATCTATCCTTAGGAGAGCATCAAGATATTCTTGGCAGATTTCAGCCTTGTGTGTTAGATCAGAGGAATCAAACACTAAGCCCAACAGTGTCTTGTGCCACAGGAACCAAATTAAAATATAATTGGTAAATATTTAATAAAATAAATAAAAATACAATAAAACATAGATAACATTATATTTTAAAGTTGACAACATGATGTTGACAGAGATCATTGAGTTTGACAATGGTTTGAGAATGGAACTGAGTAAATTTAATACAATTTGACAGGTATTGACTGAATACCATTGTATTCATGTGCTCAAAATTTGTTTTAGAATTGAATTAGGTGCTGTGGGGATACAGAAAACATAAAATATAGATACTCATATTTCTCCTCAATATGTATATGTGTATGTGTGTAAGTACATTTGGTATTTCTCCAGTGAAACTCATCCTCTTATGTCTCATCATGATGCTGAAGTATCTTTTTTTATACAGAACATTTTATATCCTGAGTTGTGCCAAGATATCTATCTTGCTCTTAAGTAGTCTTCCATATTCATCTTCTACAAGGCCCTTAATTCAAAAAGAGTTTCTTTCTTGAGAGTTATAAATGAATCCTTTAAAATACAAATAGTTTTTGGAATATTCTATCATTTCCATTATTTTTTTTCTAACAAGGTAAGCACAGGAGTGGCAAATGAAGAAATTGTGGGGCTGGTAAGAAATCTTATTCTTGAAGGGTATATGAATGGAGAGCAAGCTAAGGCAGGTTCTACTACTGGAAGGATTTGAGTTTAAGCTCAATGGTGGCTCACGTGCTTTTCATTCAAGGACTAGTCTTACTAAGCATGTAGGAACTCATTAGAAATTTGGCTATGAAATGATATTGACCACAACAATTCATGAAGATAGTCTACTAACGCATGAATGAATGAATGAATAAAGCATTTATTAAATGCTTATGTGTAAAGCATTGTGTTCATCTTTGGAGATACAAATATATAAGTCATATAGTCCCTGCTCTCAAGAACTCAAATTGCAATAGAAAAAGATAATATATATGAAAGGTTTCAGCTCAAAATGGGAAAGTCTCATAGTCCTTAGAGTGCATTGACAAAGCAGATAATAATTCTTCTTTAATTTTCTTTCTACTGATGAAATTCTATCAGTTTCTGATATTGAACTATTTGACAATATCAAGGACTTTGGTGGCAGGGACTTTCTTTTGCAGGTTATGATTCACTTTGCTAGAAGGGTAATCCACATGGATGAAATCACAAATATTTTGACATTCTAAAATATATACTGCCTTATGATTGTAATTAATTATATCATGGTCTTTCATTACTATTAAACTCTAGTAAAGATTTTCCTGTGTATGTGTTTCCTTTCTTCAGTTATATTTTAAACTTCTTGATGATAGGGACTATATTATTCTTTTCTATCATAGATTCCACCAGAAATCCAAAGCATATACCACAATGATATAGAGATGCCCTTCTCATGTGGATTGAGATGAAGGCTTAATTGCCCCCATGAGAGCAGAGACATGGAATTTGTCTTGATATGTAGCCCAATTAAATAGAGTTAGAAAAGAGTGATTATATAGCACTCAACCTTTACCTGTTGTAAAAAATAGACTCGAATACAGGACTACAATCCCCATGAGCCTTTGCTCCACTTCCCCAGAATGCCTTGTAATCTCACCTGGGCCGAGATCGAGAAGATATTTAAGCAAAGGCTTTTGAAGGGTTTGGGCCTTTTTTTTGGACTTCCGTTTTTGGAGCAGGAGCGTCTCTTCCATGATGTGAGGTTATTTTGTCTAGGCCTCTGGCCTAGGCACATGTTTCTTACTTGTATATTTTTAATCTTTAACCTTTAATAAACCTCTAAAAAAATATAATACTCCTTGCAGAGAGAAACTAATTTCTACCTGCCTCAGATGCCTCAGTCTCCCCCTCTCCCCTAAATTTTAATCTTTACAGTTTGGCTAACCACTACGGGAAAAAGAACTTTCAGTCTTCTGATTTCTTTTCTGATCTTAAATTCAGTTTTAATAGCTAGTACCTAGAAAGCGGCCCCGCCGCTTCCTGCCTGCAGCCTGCAGCCCTGATCATCCTCACCTGGTACCTGGTCCCGGCCTTGCCCACCCCCGCAGCCGCTCCTGCTCCTGGCCTCTCACCAGCCGCTGCCTGCCTATTTCTGTGCCCCAGACCCAGGAGCCCGACCCAGCCGGCTCATCACCCAGATCCTTGGAGCAGATTGCTCAGGACTCATTGCGACCAGCTGGTAACAGTATTGGCCACGTGGGCGGAGGGGAGAGACCAGAGGGAAAGGAGATTTTCCCTTAGGCTAAGCCTCCACATGGCTGGGGGTATTGGTCACCGCGGGATCAGAGAGGGGAAAGAGAGAAAAGACTAGAGAGAAGAAACAGACTTTTCAAACAGAAACCTAAAAACAATGGGCTGTTTAAAAGGATTTTTGACTCTTCTGGCAGTTTCATTGATTTTACCTGCCTGTCTGGGAGCAGACTCAGCCCAAAGATTCAACTTTAACTTTGGGGAGGAAAATGGGTGGCCCAGCGAACTGGAAGCCAGGCCCAGAGACCGGAGGTCTCTAGCTAAAATCTGGCCTCCGATGCTTCCCAGCTATGGGGCCCTGGACGGATCCCTTGAACCCCATAGCCTAGCCCTTACTACTCTACCTTCGGACAATAGACATTTAAATGGATAATTAAAAACAAACAAAAAAACAACCCAAGGAACTTTGAAGAGACTAAAGGCTATATTCTAAGGCATTTCAGACTCCAATGGTTTATAAACATCTCTGTATTCTATTGCATTGTTTTGTTTAAGGTTTAACTTTGTGATTTTAAGTTCATATATTACTGGATTCAATATTATTCTGCTTGAACTGAAGGTTGATTGAATTTATTTTGAATGTACTGAGTTTTGAAATTCTGTTGTTTTCCCCCTATAACTGTGTTGAACAAATATTATTGTGAATAAGCCCATATATGAAAAAAACAGCTTTTTTTCTATTTTGCTGAGGATAGATGGACTTCAGAACTGGTTATAATTGTATTAACAACCTTTGGAATTTTAATGTGCTAAATACCTCAAATGATTTGATTTTAAGGGTTTTTTAAATATGATTTTGGAATTTTTTTTTAACAGTCTGGTTATTTTTGCCTGCCCCTACCACGAGGTAAGGCCCATTCTAGTAGCTGAAGTGAAATGTATTTTATAACCCCCAACCTTCCCACATGTGAATGGAAGTTGGGCAGTTAATTTCAGGGCATTTGTACCCTTGGGAAAAGCCTCCAAGAACAAGGAGCACCCCTTTATTTATGCTCTTCAGCTCACTATTTTACTTCTACCAGGATGATATATAGATTTCTTGATTATGTTCTAAACCCAAGATGAGTTTTACTTTGTTTTAAAATATGTTTAAATACCAAGGTTGAAGGATTGCTACGTTTGTAAAAATTGTGACAAATGTCCATCAATTCATAGGTTTTAAAAATGTCACACAGCAACTTATGTGAAATATGAAAGTGTGTTTGTTTGCTATTGTAATTAATTGGGCTATTGAGAATTTTGGGGATTTTGATATCTACATAGTTGTACTACTGTATTTTTAAAGATGAAAAAATTGTTAACCTTGTTCAATTCATTTGCCTTCTACTCACAGTGATCATGGCCAGATACAAAGAGGAAATGGATCTCATTTTTTGGTGAGAAAGCCTTGTATTTTATATTTTCTTAACTGACACAGAGTGTCAATGGTTATAAGCTATATTTTTGAATTTTTTAAAGCTCTTTTATTATTATATTTTTCTTGCATGTGCAATATACTTTTTCAGTTTTTTTTTTATTATTTTTTCTCTCCTTTTTATATTTGAAGCACATGTCACCAGCATTAAGATTTTCTTTAACCTTTTGATTTTTCAGTACTACAAGTATAAGATACATTTGTCAGAGCATGCCCTAAAAAGCTTGTGACTATAAAAATTATGCCACTAATTATTTAAATAAATTATGGGACTTTGCTTAATGATTCTGTCTGATTCTAGGACAAGATATACACAAAAGAGCCACTGCATAGTGCCAATAGAGCATAAGGTCAAAGAGACCAACCAATCCTGGAGAAATTGACGTCACTTTGAGCCTAGACAAAGAGGACTTGAACGTGTTTGGGGTTCGAGGTTGCGGCTGTTTAACATGTGTTAAAAGCAGGTCTTCCTTGTTCCACATTCTACCAAGTACCTCAAACTTGGCTCCCGGAACCTTGGCTTATATACTCTGGTCCCCTTTTCTGCCTCTCATAGTGTGGTACCTTTCTGTAGTCCTGGCGCTGATTGGGTAAATGCATCATTACTTAGATCATTTTGATTGGGCCCTGATTGAAGGACCTGTTATAGATTTATTTTTCTTCTACTTGGAATTTTTACACATAAGACTTTGATAGTCTATATTTTCATCCAGAAATTTTTCTTTTCTTTTGGATTTTCTGGTGTCTTTTTAATATCTCTTGCCAATTGATTCATATACCTCATACCTCAGCCATGCATCCCTAACTGATTCTGAATCTTTCAATCACCCACAACACGGGGGAATGTAAAAAATATCATTATTCAAATTGCAAAGTTTAAATTCTTTTTGAGAAGAATTTTAGGTAAAGAAGATGCTACTTCCCTGAATT